>NC_040086.1:10908750-11218125 GCF_003369695.1 Bos indicus x Bos taurus | reverse complement strand
TCGAGCCTAGGTCTCCCACATTGCAGGTGGATTCTTTACCAGCTGAGCCACAAGGGAAGCCCCAGGTGTGTTTGAAATTTTCCATAATAAATGACTTCCAAGTCTCTAGAGAAGGATATTATACTTATCTTGTCAACATTTATAAAATCTCCAAAATCTTACTGTTGAAGAATGCTTTATAAATTCTATCTGAACAGTTTTATGCTTAGTCTTTCTTATTCCTTTCTCACCGTAATTAATACTTATAGAAGGACTTCTCCGGTGGTCCAGGGGCTAAGACTTCATGCTCCCAATGTGGGGGGAGGGTGGCGGGTTCGATCCCTATTTGGGGAACTAGATTCCACAGGCCACAACTAAAAGTTTGCAAGCTGCAGCTAAAGATCCCACAAGTAGCAAATGAGATTGAAGATCCCATGTGCCACAACTAAGACCCACTGCTAAATAAATAATAAATGTTAAAAATAATACTTGTAGAACACTGTGTAACATTCTCAAAGTGTCATCACTTTGAGATCATTGCAGTAACCTTGTGAGGTACATATTATTGTCATCATGCAAAAAAAAAAAAATGCTGTTTTTTTCTTATGCAGAAGGACCAGTAAGATATCTCACCTAAATTTTCTTTTTTTTTTTTTTTTTAACATTCCAATATGAGGTTCATTTCTAAAAACATTCATCTTTTTCCTGCCAACTTTTCATCTTAGCTGGGAGATATTTTTCCGTCTGTAAAAGTAATACATTCTTGCTGTACAAAATCTTAATGACGTACAAATATAGAAGAGGGGGGGGAAATCACACATCATCAAAATGCCCAGATGCAGCAATGACTATCACTGTAATATATTTCCTTTTACTCTTTTAAACATATGGTCTTATTAAATGCTGAATAATTATAAAAGAACATTTATTACATATGTTTAAGACATAAGGAATAGAAACACAATTTAAACATCAGTGGATCCACCACCCAGTTAGTAAGCCAGAACTTCTGAAATCTCTGCTGCCCTTCCCAGATCCCAGCCCTTTCATCCCGAATAGCATCAAGGTGTTTTCAATTTTGTTGTTTTCACTTAACTTTTCTTTATAGTTTTACCACATATGTATTAAGCAATTTCACATAGTCCAAACTGTACCCATTTCTAAGCAATATGTTGCTTCATTTAGTTTTGATTTGCTATAAATCCTATTGCGTGTATTTTTCTGTAGTTTGCTTTTTCATAGTCATGAGATTCGTTCATGTTCATTTGCGTAGCTGAATTGCATTTTTCACTGCTCTATTGTGTTGCAAGTACCACAGTCTTATCTATTTTTCTTATTCTATTTTCAATGGATCACACTTTAGTTATTTCTGTACATAATTTTTATGTAACTGAGATAAATGTGCATATGATTGATTTTTTTGCTTGAAATTGTTTAACATAATTTTGTACACTAATTTTAAAGTTTTATATATATCATGTAAATGATTTAAAAATATTCATTCTATATACATATAATAATTTACAGTGATGGAATTTAATCTTCTTTCAGTTTTACTGTCAACAATACTACTACACAGGGAACTGTATTCACTATCCTGCAATAAGCCATAATGAAAAAGAATATATATGTTTAAAAATACAAATAATACCTCAATAAAAAAGCATTTCACTGGATATGCTGAGCAATAGATTATATACAACTGAAAAGGGATACAGTGAAGAAAGAGCTGAAGAAATTACTTAAAATGCAGCAGAAATAAACAGGAAATGGAAAATGTGAAAGACGGTTTAAGAGTCGTGGAGTATAGAATGAAAAAGCCTGTAATTTGTTTAACTGAAGTCCCAGTAGGGCATTACATAATAGCAAGACTGTAGGAGAAGCAATATATGAAGAGACAGAGGAAGAGTATTCCAGAACTGATGAAGTATATGAATCCACAGAAACAGGATGGATGTACAACATAATATCAAGTGGGATAAGTAAAAAGAAATCCACCCCTAGATGCTTGTAAGGAAACTGGAGAATACTAAAGACAAAGAAGGAATTGTAAAAAGCCACCAGAGATTTAAAATTTTTTGTTCAGTTTAAAAATCTCATAATCTTGAAATTGAATTGGAAGTATCACTATGAACTCATGACTTACTTTAAAAAAAAAAAAAGAAAAACTGGTATTTTCCAGCTCTGTCCTCTGAAGAAATGACAATCCAATAGCAATAAGCACCTTTAGTGACCAAGTTTTGCTCTCTGAATACCATCTCTCATAAAAACGAACCAGAGCTCCCTGGAGAAATGTCTGATTCCAGTTACAGGCCAAGAAATGTACAAGTCAAACCTAGGAGATCAATTGAGCCATAAAGAAGGAAGTTGCAAACAACTACGTGTTGTTGTTCAGTCGTTAAATCATATCTGACTCTTTGCATCCCCATGGACCAGCACACCAGGCTTCCCTGTCCTTCTCCATCTCCCAGAGTTTGCTCAAATTCATGTCCATTGAGTCGGTGATGCCATCTAACCATCTCATCCTCTGTTGCCCCCTTCTCCTCCTCCCCTCAATCTTTCCCAGAATCAAGGTTTTTTCCCAATGAGTCAGCTCTTATCAGACAGCCTAAGTGTTGGAGCTTCTGCATCAGCCTTTCCAATGAATATGCAGTGTTGATTTCCTTTAGGATTGACTCTTTTGATCTCCTTGCTGTCCAAGGGACTCTCAAGAGCCTTTCCCAGCACCACAATTCAAAAGCATCAATTCTTCAGCCCTCAGCCTTCTTTACGATCCAACTCTCATCTCCGTATATAACTGCTGGAAAAACCATAGCTTTGACTGTACAGACCTTTGTTGGAAAAGCAATGTCTCTGCTTTTTAATATGCCATCTAGGTTTGTCATAGCTTTTCTTCCATTAAGCAAGCATCTTTTAATTTCATGGCTGCAGTCACCATCTGCAGTGATTTTGGAGCCCAAGAAAAGAAAATCTGTCACTATTTTCATTTTTTCCCCATCTATTTGCCATGAAGTCATGGGACCAGAGGCCATGATCTTAGTTTTTTGAATGTTGAGTTATAAGCCAGCTTTTTCATGCTCCTCTTTCACCTTCATCCACAGGCTCTTTTGTTCCTCTTTACTCTCTGCCATTAGGGTGGTAGTATATGCATATCTGAGGTCGTTGATATTTCTCCCAGCAATCTTGATTCCACCTTGTGCTTCATCCAGCCCAGCATTTCAAATGATGTACTCTCCACATAAGTTAAATAAGGAGGGAGAAACAACCATCTCAGGAATTTTTAAAAGATCATAGGAGACAACTTGAAGGGACTTTGGCTAAAGATGGGATCACTTCAGCATAAAAAACAGTATGATAATGACTGCATATTAAAGCACATGGAATACAGAAACTTACATAATTTTATAATCTCACACATACACACCCCTCACCTCTGGGCACATCAACTGCATTTTAATCAAGTAGTTAATGAAGAAAAGTTTCTGATGAATAAATTCCAGCTAATAAATGGAGAAGGAATCACAGATTTGAAGGAAATCACCATTTTACACCCCCTAATTCAGTAACAGATGAATTTAAAATCAAAGTGGAACAACCAAACACAGTGTACCTCCTGGCCTGATGCACAGGGAGCTTTTCCCAAAATAATTTAACCTAAATCTAATTAAGACCTAGATATAACTGCCAATTTATGGGAAATACAGGGTCCAGAGGAACAAGTGGGAGAAGGCAATGGCACCCCACTCCAGTACTCTTGCCTGGAAAATCCCATGGACGGAGGAGCCTGGTGGGCTGCGGTCCATGGGGTCGAGAGAAGAGTCAGACAAGACTGAGCGACTTCACTTTCACTTTTCACTTTCATGCATTGGAGAAGGAAATGGCAACCCGCTCCAGTGTTCTTGCCTGGAGAATCCCAGGGACGGGGGAGCCTGGTGGGCTGCCGTCTATGGGGTCACACAGAGTCGGACATGACTGAAGCAACTTAGCAGCAGCAGCAGAGGAACAAGTGAGATGACGCCTGAAGAAGCAATCAGACGAATTCTGTGGGAAAATCTACAGGCAAATGTTCTGTTTTTATCAACAAATAAACGGAGGTGGAGCGGGGCTAAGACCTTTATGGAACAGAGGAATTTGAACATGCCTAGCAATTAGATGACATTAAGAAATTAACATAAAAATAAAGCAAAATGTCTTCGTCTATCAAAGACACAATCTGATCCATATACATAATGTGGAATTTGCTTTAAATGCTTCAGCAAAAGCAAAAAAAATACTTCCAAGGAGGGGAGGCAGAATAGAGCAAACTTTACTGGCAAAATGTTAACTTCTGAACCTGGGTGTGGGGAATGAGGAAGTTCACTAAACTCTTCTCTCTGGGATACATTTGAAATTTTCCATAATAAAAAGTTTTCCTGGACATTCTCTGGTGGTCCAGTGCTGCTGAGTCCTGGGTTCAATCCCTAGTCAGGGAACTAAGATCCCACAAGCCTTGCAGTGCAGCCAGGAAAAAGAATTTTTTTTTTTCTTAAGGCAATCTGAAAGAAAAGTCTTATCACTCACAAAGAAACAACAATTAAGCGACAAAGACTGCTTAACAACAAGAGTGGGAAACAGAAGGTAGCAGAACAATATACTCAAAGGAACAAAAGAAAATAGCTGCCATACTAGGATTACATACTCAGCAAAACTATCTTCGAAGAATGAGGTGGGAACTTCCCTGAAACTCCTGTAGTTAAGATTTCACCTTCCAGTGCAGGGGGTATGGCTTCCATCCCTGGTCAGGGAGCTAAGATTCCACATGCCTGTGACCAAAAAGACGAAACAAAAGTAATATTGTGACAAATTCAATAAAGACTTTAAAAATGATCCACAGCAAAAAAAAAAAAAAAAAACTTAAAAAAAAAGAAGAATGAGATGAATTAGGGACATATATATATAATGATAAGGGCTTCCCTGATGGCTCAGATGGTAAAGAGTATGCCCGCAATGCAGGAGACCCAGGTTCAATCCATGGGTTGGGAAGATCCTCTGGAGAAGGGACTGACAACCCACTCCAGTATTCTTGCTTGGAGAATCCCACGGACAAAGGAGTCTGGTGGGCTACATACCATGGGGTCGCAAAGAGTCAGACACAACTGATGGACTCACACTTGCTTTCATACATGACAAAGACTAAGCTTAGCTTGAATAAACTTATACGAAGAATGTTCTTTCAGAAAGAAGGAAAATGATCCAAGAAGGAAGGTCAGAGATTTAAGAAGGAATGGTGAGCAAAGAAACTGGTAAACATGTAGGTAAACAGATATTGCCTATAAAGTGATTCTAATAGTGTCTAATTTGTGGGGTTCAAAAACATAGCTAAAATACTAGAAAACAATAGTATCTCAGAATGTGGTGTATCTCTTCACTTGTTAGCTTTTCTTCTTTTCTCTTACGTAATGCTTTAGAGTTTTCTTCATATAAAAGTTTCTCATTAATTTAAATCCTCGATATAGTGTTTTTAATTTTTGTATTGTGTAAAGTATAAATAGCATAAAATTTACCATTTTAACTATTTTAAAGTGTATACGTGCAGTGTTTTATAGTTTTTAGTCCCTATTGGAAATGGTATCTTTTGACTTTCATGTTTTTTAATCACTTATCATTGTGTAACTGTTGATTTCTGTATGTTGATCTTGTATTGGCCACTTAATTCTCTTGTTCGTTAAAAGAGTTTTTCAGTTAATTCTCTTTTCTAGGTATATAATAGCAACATTTGTACACAATAATATTTTGATTCTTCCTTTCCAAAAAGTAGACTTTCTTTGCGTCTTCTTGTCAAGGTGGGACCTTTAGTACATGTTGAATAACAGCAATGATAATGGACATTTTTGCCTTAGTCTTAGTATTATGGGAATGCTCTTAACAATTCACCATTAAGTATGGTATTGATTTCTGGTAGTTTCCCTTCAACATGTTAAGAATATTTTTTTCCATTTTTAGCTTGCTAAAGTCTAATGAATCCTAATACAGCTGAGATCCTCAAAGATCTCAAAGATCTTCAAAGATGTGTTCCATTCAAAGATGTGTTATCTGGCCTCCAAATAGAAATCAAGAAGAAATTACTATTTACATCCTACTAAAAGAACATACATTCCAAGAGCCCCCTTTTCTTTCCTTCCTCTAATTTTCTTTTACTCTGGAGCTACTCTGGAGACCTTCACATTTCCAAACCCAAAACTTTTTAAGCCCCAATACAGTAATGCCCCCCCCTCCCGACCTCACATGGATTTTCTTTCTCTAACTTTTAAAATGTACTCTTTTTATCAGGTAGTTAGTCTCTCAAGCTAGGGGCCCCACCTTCCCTCCAGCCTCTTGGTTTTGTCTCTCTCTTTCTGAATATTTATTTATTTGGGTGTCTCGTGTCTTGGTTGCGTCGTGCGGGATCTCTTGGTTGTAGTGCACAGACTCTCTAGTTGTGGCACACAGACTCCAGAGCAGACAACGACGGGCTCTGGTAGTTTTGGCGTGCAGGCTCAGTTGCTTCATGACATGTGGGAACTTAGTTCCCTGACCAGGGATCGAACTCATGCCCCCTGCATTGCAAGGCTTCACCATGCTTTACCACTGACCCACTAGGGGATTCCCTGTTTCTCTCTTCTCACTCTCTGGGCCCTGCATCGTAAAAGGTCCTGGGACCAGGCTGGCAATCGGGAAACTCATCTAAAGCGTCTCATCCCTTGCATCTATTGCATTATCCCTTGGTTATTCTACAACCTCTCTGATGTGTCCACGTCCTCTCTTCCCAGCCCTTAAATACTAAGGCTCCCCAGGCCTCTGCGTTTGGCCTGTCTCTTTCTCATGCTCCCTAGACAGTCTCGGTCACTTCAGGTCTTGCACCATTGCATACAGAACAATGACCTCAGATCTTTATGTTTGAGGTCATCTCTCCCAGCTCCAGAATTGTATATCAATCACCCAATATACATCTCCCGCGGGATGTATCTCAGGACCTCACTCCCCACAGGTTCAAATCTCACTCACTTTCCCTGACTACCACCACACCGCTGTCTCCTGTATTCTTGGCTTTTGAATGTTACACATGCGAGAAATGTGGAAGTCAGCCCACCTGTCTCTCACACTTGCTTCCCACGTTCAACAGCTTATCGGAACCTTCCTATCGCATCTCACCTGGCACACCCCTCCCGGCAAGGAGCAGAGGTGAACTGAGGGCGCCCTCTGCTGATGGTTTGAAGAAACTACAACTCCTTTGAGCACCTGCACTCCTAGAGTCGCTCTCAGGACTTGGACCGGGTCGCTCCACTGAATTTGGTTGCTTTGCCCCAACCAGGAAGGCCACCCCCAGGGAGGTCTGCGAACAGTGGGGAAGTCACTCATCCTCCCCTCTTCCAGCCGCTGACCATCCAACCTGAACCCACTGCTCCACAAGGCACACCGCCCCTCTGCCCCTTCCCCTTCCCTCCTCCCACCTCTCCTGGCTCACAGCCAAGTGGAACCTCCTGGAAGCAGGAGTCCCTCGCTTTCCTTGAGCTTAGTTGGACATGCAGCCTGCTGGACCAGACTCTGGGTGTGGATGGATCTCACCTTTGAGTGTGTAGAAAGGGATTGCAGCCCTGAAGACAGATTTAAAGGCTCCACTTCCCCTTGGATGGAGGGTGGCAGCCAGGGAGGGGTGAGAGGAAGCAGTATGCCAGGTCCCACAGTTTTGTGCCTGTGGGTTGGACTTCATTCTCCTGTAGCATCTGATTAAAGTGTCCTGGGTTCACAGCTCTGCCACCTCTGAGGTGGGTCCCAAAGTCTAAAGAAGGAACAAACAACAGGCAATGGAAGGTGGTGGAGGGAGACCAACAGGCCTAGTGTCATTCAGAAGGTGGGACTGACTGGGCGTGGTGGTTGATTAAAATCATTAAATGAATATTAATTGAATGTTCCTGAGTGCCGGACACTGTGTAGAACCTGAAGAAAGGGGGCAGAGAGCGGGAGGAACTCCCAGGTTCCTAGTGTGAGAATCTGGAACCAGGAAGTGGAAAGGACAGACTTGAAGGCTAAGGGAGGGAGATGATGGGTCCCGCGTGGACAGACTGAGTGGGTGGTGCGGATAAGACCTCCACATGAGAGGCCCAGCGGACGGCTGACGGGCAGGCTGGAGCTCAGGTGTGACAGCAGGGAGCTGATGGGAGCCCTGCAGCCATGGGGAGTGGCTCCTGGAGACGGGGGTGCCGAGTGAGGAGACAGCCTGAGAAAGAGGCCACAGAGGACCAGGCAGACAGGTAGGGAGAAGGTGTGTGGACATGGAAACCCAGAGTGCTTCAGAAAGAGGAAGGGGCAACAGCCAGAAGTCCTAGGGTAATAAAGGTCCTGAGAGGTGGCCATTGGACTCAGCCACAAGGAGACTGAGGGGACAGCTTTGCTAGATGGGTACAGGCAGAAGGTACACTAAAGTGGACAGAGAATCTGGGAGTGACAAAGGGAGAGCTGCGCATATAGGAATTCTTGGCAAAGAAGGGTTTGTCTTAACGAGAGAAACCTGAGTGGGGTCTAGAAAGGAATCAGGGAGAATAAGTTGAAGAAAAAGGACAAGGAGTGGTCGAATGGGTAACATAACACGGGGCCCCAAACAATTTGGCCAAAAGTAATCTGGTTTGAGATGGGATGAGATTACTTAAATATCCAAAAAGAGATTGTTTAGGTTAAATAAATGTCTAACAATATGGAATTTATAGCAAAATATTCATCTAAAAATTGGTAACTCATTGGAACAAACAACATTGAACAATATAATTTTAAATGTCTCTTTTATTATGTTTTCTTATCACAAAGAAATACACACTTATTTCAGGAAAAATCAGAAAATGCCATGAAACAAAGACACTTAAAGCACCCATAATGACACACCCAACGTTACTTATTCTGGAATTTTTTGTTTCAGTCCTTTTCTGTGCATAGATCATTACTCTGCAAAACTGGAATCGTGGTACACATACTTAGGGTATGCATACTATTGATCTGCTGCAGAGTAAGAAACCCCAATTCTTAGTGAACTAAAACAGCAAATATTTACAGTTAATCCTCCTCGTTTGTGTATTCTGTATTTGTGAACTCACCTACTCATGAAAATTAATTTATAATCCCACAATCAATTCTCAAAGTGTTTTCATGACCATTTCTGTATATATATATATGTGTGTGTGTGTGTGTGTGTGCTTAGGCACTCAGTTGTGTCCGGCTTTTTGCTATCTCATGGACTGTAGCCCACCAGACTCCTCTGTTCATTGGATTCTCCAGGCAAAAATACTGGAGTGGGTTGCCATTCCCTTCTCCAAGGGATCTTCCCAACCCAAGGATCGAATCCACGTCTCCTACACTGCAGGCAGATTCTTAACCATTTCAGCCCCCAGGGAAGCCCATGTATACATATACATATACATATACATACATATAAATATATATATATATATATATATATATATATATATATATATATAACAGAGCAGCAAAATTTGAGGTCCCCTGTGGGTGCATTCCCAGCTGAGGTTGAATAAGGTTCCCTGATTCAGTTTACACACTGTAAAGAAGTATCCTTTTCTTATTCTATTTAGTGCCATACTTTTTGTATTTTTGCACTTTTCACTGGTAATTTCACTGTTTAAAATGGCCTCCTTAGCCATAAAAAGGATGTGATGTGCTTTACAGAGAAAGCATGTGTGTTAAAGAAGCTCTGTTCAGATATGAGTTACAGTGCTGTTGGCTAATGAATCAACAATATATATTGTTATCCTTAAATAGAAACACACATAAAACAGGCTTATTGATCTTGATCAGTTGATAAAAATGTGACCAGAAGCTTGCAGAATCTAACTATATTTCCCATAGGAGCAATGGTTTAAATATTTCAGTGTGACTATAATTCCTGGTGACTATATAGAACATGAATAACAAGAATCAACTGAATTATCTCATAATTTCTGTAGGCCAGAAATTTGGGTACTTAGCTGGGTGGCTTTGGCTCAGAGTATCTCATGAGGTTGCAGTCAAGTCGTGGGCCAGGGCTGCAGTCATCTGAAGGCGTGTCTGAGGCTGGAAGTTCTGCTTCCAGCATAGCTCCCTCACGGCTGTTGGCAGGAGGCCTCAGTTCCTCATCGTGCGGGACACTCCGGAGGGCTTGCTTGAGTGTCCTTGTGACACAGAAGCTAGATCCACTAGCGCAAAGCAAGGAGAAGGTCACATGCCCTTACACCCTGGTCTTGGAAGCTTTTCCCACTACCATCAGTTAGTCAATTAGTCCAACCCACATTCAGAGGAAGAATATCAGAGAATTTATAGGCAGCTTTAAACTACCACAGCCAAATACCTCTGGGGGAAAAAAAGAACAAGATACCAATAAAATTTTTTTCCTGTGAGCATAAGAACTGGGTGGCTGGGAGAGGCGAGGAAGAATTTTACTTTGTACCCTTTGCAGATATAAAGGGTACAATGTAAAGCTATTGATCATCCAAAAAAATAAATTCATTTTAAATGTCTCTGGAATATTCTTTTTTTCATCCAACTGATTTCAGTCCACCATAGTTGTTAAAATGAGACCTCTGAGAGGGTCGGGCTGGTTGAACTGGAAGAACAGAGGATGGTAAAGAGAAGTTTGAGTCGAAAGGATTCTCTTTTTATGGCCACTATTTTGTTAAGTGGGAGGCTTTGTGGAGGAGGTAAAATTTAGCTGAGCCATAAAAGATGGGATGGATTTGACCCGGCTGAAATGAGAGGGGATGGCACTCCCAGCAAAGGAATGTGTGAGCGGAGATAGAAATGAGGGACTTAGGAGAACAGCTGGAGGTTTAGGGAGGCAGGATGGGGAGGCTGGGCCCAGCACCTGGAGGACCTTGTATGGCAAGCCTGGCATCAAGGTTCTGTTTGGAGGCAGTGAAGGCTTTTGATCCAAATTATGACCCAGCTAGAGCAAGGCTTTAGGGCTATCAATCTGTGAGCCAAGTGTCAGTTGGATATGGTAAGGTCTGGAGGCCAGACACTCTGGCCCAAAACAATCTCAGTGAGTAAGGCTGTGTCGTGATGCAGTCTCACCACAGACTCGACTATTCAAGACCAGATCCTGGACTCACCATTTCCTAAATGTGCTGATGAATCTGAGCTTCAAAGGCAAATAGAATCTTTCTTGAAGTGTGAGGTTTCACATTCGCTTAGTAATTCTTGCATTGTGCTTGGTACACAGCAAGTACTCAGTAAGAATCAGGCTTTATTGTCAAGGGAAGCTTAGCCCCAGACTGACTGGTCTGGAATTAGAAGGGGAAGAATCACGGGAAGGGCGGCTCTGGGTGACTAATTAGTAGGAGGAGAGAGTGGGGGACACAATGTCCCCAGTTTCCTGGAAGCATGCCAGCTGCATAAATAAAGCCAGGGCTGGTAGGTGAGGACCAGCTTTGGAGGGCAGCGAGATGCTGAGTCGGATTTGGGATGCCCGGCTCACAATGTGGGGCCACACTCCAGTGAAGTTGATTAGAGCTGAGAACAGAGCTCAGAACTGTGGACTTAAAGCAGGAGCTGCCTAATAGCAAGTGTGGCTGAAGATGCAGGTGGGACAAGAGAGAGCCAAGGACATCTTACTGAATGTGTGCAAGGGCCACGGGGAGGAAGCAGAAACGTGGAAGAGATCATCAGACAAGTAAGGGACCCAAGAAAGATCGGAAACCCCGAAAGGAATGTTTCAAACAGAAGGGTGGTGTCAGCAACATCACTGGCCTCTGAGAAATCGAGGAGGGTTAGAGTGAAGGGTCGGTGGTGGCCTTGGAGACCGCCCTTTCACTGGTGTGCTGGGGGCATAGGCCAAACTGCTGCAGGCCAGGCAGGAGCGGAAAAGGGCAGCAGCTGGCAGTGGGCTGTACGCTGCTCTTTTAAGAGGTCCACCTCTCAGTTATCCTGTAGTTCTGCTCAAACCAGGGCCCAGGAAGCACATAGATGTGCTCTACTTTTTGAAAGCACACCCCACGCCAAAAGACTGGCATCAGTAACTGCTTCCACTAACCCAAAGAAATTAGAAGAGGAGTTTCCCTTTGAAGTGAAAGTAGCCTTCAGCATTTGTTTTGCAGTGAGCTGTTACGGAGGCAGCTCGCATCTGCAGCAGCAAGAGGGGCACACCGGGCCGTTCCGTGGATCTACTCTCAGCATCAGCCACCACAGCTCTGAACCGTGTCTGTGAGCATCTGTGTTTTATCTCCACTTAATCTGTGCATCCGGGGAAGGCAATGGCATCCCGCCCCAGTACTCTTGCCTGGAAAATCCCATGGATGGAGGGCCCTGGTGGGCCGAAGTCCATGGGGTCGCTAAGAGTCGGACACGACTGAGCGACTTCACTTTCACTTTTCACTTTTTGCATTGGAGAAGGAAAGGTTGCTCCTGTCTGGCAACCCACTCTAGTGTTCTTGCCTGGAGAGTCCCAGGGACAGGGGAGCCTGGTGGGCTGCCATCTATGGGGTCGCACAGAGTCGGACAGGACTGAAGCGACTTAGCAGCAGCAGCAGCAGCAATCTGTGCATCTGTTAGCAAGATGTATCCTAAGGTATATGCTTCTTTGCTTTACTCCACTTCAGCTTATGAAAGGTTTCACAAGAACATTTTATTTTCAGAAAGCGGGGAAAACCTGTGCAGGATATGTATTACAATATTGTAATTCAAAAAAATCAGAAATCACCAATACAGAGTTGTTAAGGGAAGTATGGTATATCCAATACTCACAGGAAAAAATGAGACAGAGCTATATGAATTAAGAGGGTATAATCTTCAAGATCCACTGGGTAAAAAAGGCAACAAAAGCAAAATATGTGTATTATCAGATCACTATTTTTAAAAATTATGTTTTCTCTTTTATACACACACACATGTGCACGTGCACACACATGTTTTTGGAAAAATACAGAGAAAAAGGTAATGGAGGCTGCCTGGGGTGCTAGAGGCCTGGGAGGAGATTTGCTCCCTTTAATTTTAAATAACTTACTTGTGACCCAGCAACCCCACTCTGAGGTATTTACTCAAGAGAAATGAAAACTTATGTTCTTATAGAAACCAGTCTACCAAAATACATATAGCAGCTTTATTCATTATAGCCCCAAACTAGAAACTACTCACATGTCTCTCACCTGTCATGAGTAAGCAAACTGGCACATCTATACAATGGAATGCTGCTGCTGTTGCTAAGTCACTTCAGTCATGTCCGACTCTGTGAGACTCCATAGATGGCAGCCCACCAGGCTCCCCTGTCCCTGGGATTCTCCAGGCAAGAACACTGGAGTGGGCTGCCATTTCCTTCTCCAATGCATGAAAGTGAAAAGTGAAAGTGAAGTCACTCACTTGTGTCCGACTCTTAGCGACCCCATGGACTGCAGCCTACCAGGCTCCTCCATCCATGGGATTTTCCAGGCAAGAGTACTAGAGTGGGGTGCCATTGCCTTCCCCGACAATGGAATACTGCTCAGCCATAAGAAGGAACAAGCTATAATACACACAGTGACCTGACTGATTCTTAAAAGTGCTGTGCTGAGTGATGAAGTCAGATATAAAAGGCTACACAGTCTAGCGTTCCTTTTATGTGACATTTTTGGAAAAGGCAAGCCACCAGGAAGAACAAATGAGAGGCTGCAGGGCGCTGGGTGGAGGAGAGGCTGAGGAAAGAGGCGGCAGGAGAGAATTGGGGATAGACTGCTGTGTATCCTGATTTTGGTGGCGGTTACAGGATTCTCTATAGCGGTCAAAACCCATAAAACTACACGCCAAAAAAAGAGAAGTTTAAATGTATTCCAATTTAAATGCTGGGGCTAGTTCTCTGGTCCTTCTTTGTTCCACCCTGTGTTGTTTGTCTCAGTTGAGACAGTTAAAACGAACCATCATGGCCCTTTTGAAGGTAACTTCCAATACTTTTGGATGATTTCTCCGGGTTTCTAAAGATGAAGAAGTTGAAGCCGCTGGCCTCCGGGCCAGTGACGGCTGAGACGGGCCTGACTTAACCCAAGTTAAGATGGACCTGGTGTGCTGCAAGTCCACGGGGTCGCAGAGTCTGACGCGACTGAGCGACTGAACTGAACTAACCCAGGTCAGGAAAAGGGCTTTAGGGAGCCCAGGGTATTAAGGATGCTTTTTAGCAGGATCAGAGAATTGAGGAGGGAGGTTGACCTGAGGACCAGAACCCTTGGAGGAGGGGAGCTTGCGCAGGAGTGCTGCACCTGGCGGAGGGGAGGCGCAGAGCGGGGGGCGGGCGGGGGGGAGGAGCAGAGCGTGGGGTGGGGAGCGGGGGGGGGAAGGGTCGGGCGGGGGGGGGGGAGGGTCGGGCGGGGGGGGGGGGAGGGTCGGGCGGGGGGGAGGAGCAGAGCGGGGGGTGGGGCGAGCGGGGGGGCGGGGCGGGGTGAGCGGGGGGGAGGAGCAGAGCGGGGGGCGGGGCGGCGGGGATGGAGGGGGCACCTTTCCAGGCGACCTTAGGTTGGCTTCCAGGTCTGTGGGGCGTGTCTGCCTCCCGCCCCACTGGCTAGGGAAAGGGGGCGGCAGTGATGGCCAAGATAGGCCTGGCTGGGGGAGCGGAGGAGTCAGGGGTCGGCGGCCAGGCCCCCAGGCTGGGTCACGAGGGAGCTGGACTCGTGACTTATCAGCCTCATCGGCGCCTGCCACACTCCACCTCCCCTCACCCCGACCAACCGCTCCGGCCCATTGCCCCGCCCAAGGGAAAGGGTGGAAATGGACTCTGCTGGATTTCATTCATGTCTGCATTTAATTGCCCACGAAAGTACTGCTCGCCCGCGGGCGCATCTCCAGAGCGAGCAATCAGGAGGGAAAGACGGGTGGTAATAACCCACGCTTGCTGACTGCAGGCACTGTTCTTAGGGCTTACGCCGTGTGCCTGCGTGCTCAGTCGCTCAGTGGTCCGACTCTGCGACTCCATGGACTGCAGCCTACCAGGCTTCTCTGTGCATGGAATTTTCCAGGCAAGAATACTGGGGTGCGTTGCCATTTTCTTCTCCAGGGAGCCTTCGGGGACCCAGGGATTGAACCCGCCTCTCCTGCATTGACAGGAGGATTCTTTTATCACTGAGCCACCTGCGAAGCCCTCTTAAAGCTCAGTGTGTATTAACTCATTTGATCTTTAAAACACCTTAACCTAACCTATGCCCACTTTACAGATAAGGAAACTGAGACACAAATCAGTTAAGTAATTTGTCCAAGGCCACTTTGGAACTTGGATGGGATTTGGTTCCATTCTTAAAACACTCCACAGTGTTTTGAGTTTTTTCGTTTGTTTTCTATGTAGAGGCCTGTCTCTAACGTCTTTCAATATAGGGATCTCTTGGAGGTGGGGGTGAGCGTTGGCGATGGCTCAGTTTAAAGACAAACCTCTGGGCTGGCGCTCAGGTTGGTAGTGAATGCAGCCAGCGCTGCCACCTTGTGGTCATGCCAGCAAAGAACATCTTCTCCCTGTTCCCTCCGGGACTTGAAACCAAAGTCTCCTGGCTTCCTCTCCTGACTAGCAGGACCCCTGACCACCAAGGCTTTCTTAGGAGAGCCCAGCACCCCCGACAGTTGAGACAGTGTTTTCCAAAACTGCATTTTGGAACCCATTAATCCTTGAAATCTATTTAGAGGATCACAATCAGTATTTTTAAAGGGAAAAAACATTTTTAATAGAAAAACAGTACATGACATGTACTAAGGGCAAACATCTTTTTGTGGAATTTCTGTTGCAGATATATATACATGTGTGTACTTGGATCTCCTGGGAACCTATTTCTCACTATGACATCAGGCCAAAATGATTGAAAAATACTGATTTGAGAATCTAGATGCCCTGGGGTTAAGTATCTATTTTCTGGTAAGGGGGACCCTCCAGGACTGGAAGATGCTATGCTGGGGATGCTTAGCAACACTCTGAGTTAATTATTTAATTGGGCGAAACATCCATTAAGGAGGATTCTCACTTTCCAGACAGCCTGTGAGTAAACATGTCGAGAAGAGAAGAGTGAGGTGTTGGCGAAAGCTGCCATTCACCCTGGCTCCTCCCCTGGCCCACACTCCCAGCTTGGGGAAGGGACCCTGTAGCGCTCTGCCCAGATGTGTCTGCAGCCTGGACTAGGACAGGCTGATTGGGCAGGTCTCAAAGGCAGACCGTGTCCCTGAGGAGGGAAGATGTGGCTTGGAGCCCTCAGCCCCTCTACCGACATGTATGGGGAATAATGTTAGAGTCAGGAAAAGTCATTCACACCAAGTAGCTCACCACAGAGGAGATTTAATTTGAGAATCCAGTTACAGGAGCACTGGAAGAGATAAAAACGGGGGAAGGTGAGGCAACTCAAAGATTAACTGTTGCAGGAAGCTGCTAGAACCCCAGAGCTGGACTGTCAGGGGAGGAGGTGCTGTTGACTGGAACCTGAGCTGGAGCTGCCAGGGCAGAACTATAACTCCAAGGGGCCAACACGTGGGAGCTGGAGCCATCGGGCAGGGTGCTGGCAGAGGCTGACTGCACAGAATAGAAGCCAGTGGAAGCAGAGAGAGGATAAGAAGTACTCTGAGCTTTTCCCTCCTCCCACCCTCCAGTCACCCACCAGTGCTTCACGTTCGTTTAACCCAGCAGTAAACCAGTGGACAGAGCAGCTTGCTGCTGCTGCTAAGTCGCTTCAGTTGTGTCCGACTCTGTGGGACCCCATAGACAGCAGCCCACCAGGCTCCCCCTGGGAAACACAATTTGCAGGGGTCAACTCCATGCATACAGAGGAGAGCAGAGAAAGGGCAGGAGGTGAATGGAAGTGCAAACAATGACCAACACATGAAGCCCATGTGATGCTGGGTCTGCAGGTGTGAAGGGTGAGGTTTTCTTTAAGAGGCAGAGGCCTGAGTAGTGTGCACTCTGGGTGTGCAGAACAAAGAGAAGGTCTGGTTTGCACCTGTGCCTGTCAAGCTTCTATATAGAAACAGAATCTCAAGGAGAGATTTAGTGCAGAGAATTAGATGTGTTCCAAATTGTTGGAAGAGCCAGAATAGTGAATTCAAGACTGAACACCCAGGAATGATTTCCAGAAGAATTCTAAACTGACCCCAGTAACACTACAGCCTCTGAGACCATCTCTTGGGCTCATCTTTTGAATGCATTCAAAACCACTGTAGCTGCAACACAGAGATCAAGAAACCAGAATGAAGCCACCACTGACATTATCATCGCTGTCTTTGCCTCTTGAAATCCAGAAGCTAGGAAACAGACCATGAGAAGCTGCCGTAGAAAACAAGCAAAAAACCCAGAAACAACCAGAGACGGGAAACAGCCTTCCCCTCACATCCACCTTCCAGACGTCATGGATGTAACTGATTACTGGAATCCTATTCATTTCTAGAGAACTTGAGCTGCAAGGGAGTCTGGGAAATGCAGGTTTTCATTTTCCAGCCTCTTCATCGGAAAGCAAGGTGACATGGGACACTGAGGAAGCCCGTTCTCCTTGTCCACCATCCCACTTGGGGTGGGAAACTCAGATGGAGGAAGCAGTGCAGGACCTCAGGCTGCACGGTATGATGCTATGCTATGCTAAGTCACTTCAGTCGTGTCCGACTCTGTGTGACCCCATAGACGGCAGCCCACCAGGCTCCCCTGTCCCTGGGATTCTCCAGGCAAGAACACTGGAGTGGGTTGCCATTTCCTTCTCCAATGCATGAAAGTGAAAAGTGAAAGTGAAGTCGCTCAGTCGTGTCTGACTCTTAGGGACCCCATGGACTGCAGCCTACCAGGCTCCTCCGTCCACGGGATTTTCCAGGCAAGAGTACTGGAGTGGGGTGCCATTGAAGGGGACTCCAAATAGTACAGACGTTCTGAGAGGGCAGCTCGCCTTACGGCCTCCCAGGGTGGTATATGTATATTCACATATACACGGGGGCCAGCTCCTGCACAGCTCATTCTAGCCTCCCACCTACCTCATAAGACAGAGCTTAATGCATCCCCATTTACTTATGGAAACGGAAGCTCAGAGAGGTTAAACAGCCTGCCCAAGAGCACACACAGGAAAAGGGCAGAACAGGGCATAGAACCAGGGCTGGTTGACACCAAAGCTCTGGTTAGGTGTGAAGAGGGAGACGGAAATAAAGTAGACAGGAGATGGGAGGGGCTGAAGGAAGATCCCCTAGGTGAGGAAGCCACATGAGCAGAGGCACTGCGGGGTCTGAGAGTGCTGGATGTGGGCAGCAGTGAGCAGGAGATCTTGTGGGGAGTGGGCATGCTGAGGGGAAGGGCGGAGGAGGGGTGGGTCCAGGCTCAGGAGGAGACTGCTGCACACACCATGAGGGGGACTGGCTGGACAGAGAGGGAAGGGGAGCTGCAGGCTCAGCACTGCCTGGGAAAGGGGCAGGAACTGGGAGGCAGGCACTGGTGAGGAAAGAGTAGGACCAGGTTCACAGGAGGAAGCTGAGGCTCGGTGATCACCAGAGCATCAAGGCGGCCTTGCCCAGGTGTGAGCTGTTCTGTCCACCACCAAGTAAGCATTATTTCTGGGCTGGAGAACAGGCACTGCCAAGGGGAAACAGAGCCACGCTGACAGCTATTCAGTAGCCGGGGGTTCCTGCCTTGTCCCCTCCGCAGCCCACCCAGGGGTAGCCCTGGCCAATTGGGACCTCCCCAGGGTCTTCGGAGCAGCACTCATCTCTTGATGGCCTCATTCATTCCTCCTCCAGAAAGCCTTCTTGCATTACCTCCACCAGGAGCTCCTGGAGCCAGGGCCAGCTCCATGGGCATATGGCCTATGCAGCTGCCCAAGCCCCATGCTCAGAAGAAGAAGGCTCCATGCTTGGTTTAGTGCTTTACCATCACCATCTTGAAATTCTCACTAATATTTTAACATGGGACTCTGCATTTTTTTTGCTTTATTGACTACCCCAAAGCCTTTGACTATGTGGATCACAACAAACTGTGGAAAATTCTGAAAGAGATGGGAATACCAGACCACCTGACCTGCCTTCTGAGAAATCTGTATGCAGGACAAGAAGCAACAGTTAGAACTGGATGTGGAACAACAGACTAGTTCCAAGTCAGGAACGGAGTACGTCAAGGCTGCATATTGTCACCCTGCTTATTTACCTTATATGCACAGTACATCATGAGACACACTGGGCTGGAGGAAGCACAAGCTGGAATCAAGATTGCCAGGAGAAATATCAATAACCTCAGATATGTAGATGACACCACCCTCATGGCAGAAAGTGAAGAACTAAAGAGCCTCTTGATGAAAGTGAAAGAAGAGAGTGAAAAAAATCGGCTTAAAGCTCAACATTCAGAAAACTAAGATCCTGGCATCCGGTCCCATCACTTCATGGCAAATAGATGGGAAAACAATGGAAACAGTGAGAGACTTAATTTTGGGGGGCTCCAAAATCACTGCAGATGGTGATCGCAGCCATGAAATTAAAAGACACTTGCTCCTTGGAAGAAAAGCTATGATCAACCTAGACAGCATATTAAAAAGCAGAGATGTTACTTTGCCAACAAAGGTTCTCTAGTCAAAGCTATGGTTTTTCCAGTAATCATGTATGGATGTGAGAGTTGGACTATAAAGAAAGCTCAGTGCCAAAGAATTGATGCTTTTGAACTGTGGTGTTGGAGAAGACTCTTGAGAGTCCCTTGGACTGCAAGGAGATCCAACCAGTCCATTCTAAAGGAGATCAGTCCTGAATATTCATTGGAAGGACTGATGCTGAAGCTGAAACTCCAATACTTTGGATCTGATGGGAAGAACTGACTCACTAGAAAAGACCCTGATGCTGGGAAAAATTGAAGGCAAGGGAAGAAGGGGACTACAGAGGATGAGATGGCTGGATGGCATCACTGACTCAATGGACATGAGTTTGAGTAAGCTCCGGGAGTTGGTGATGGACAGGGAAGCATGGCATGCTACAGTCCATGGGGTCGCAAAGAGTTGGACATGACTGAGCAACTGAACTGAACTGCATCTTTCAGTTTGCACTGGGCCCACAAATCATGAAGCTAGTGCTGCCTGGAATGATGAATAATCGAAGAAAGTTTTTCAGTGATTCCTGGGCATTGGGGTGGGGGCTCCCCATGAATCTTTCAGGGAGGGTGACTGAAGGCCTGGGAAGACATTCCTCCTGTTGTTTTGGATTCCTCCCCCTCACATGCACCCAGTATATTCCTTGTAAGTGTGCGTGACTTTCCCATATCCTGTATCCAGCCCAGCTCCAGGCTCTGAGAAGCAGGGCCTGTATCAACTGCTCAGTGCACCTGGGCCCTCCCTCTCAGGAGTCTTCTCCAACACCACAGCTCCACAAAGAGCCATGCACACAGTGGGTGCTCCATGGGGCTTGCTGAGCCAGCGTGAAGGCAGGCCAGGAGACTGGGTGGACAGACTGACCATCTCCAAGGGGCCTCTTCTGCCGCCTGGGCAGCAGTGGAGGCGGGAGAGAAGGGAGGGAGACCAAGGGTGTGTGTGTGTGTGTGTGTGTGTGTGTGTGTGTGTGTGTGAGACAGAGACAGAGGGAGGGAGCGGGCACATAAAGCAGAAACAAATAAAGAGTTCAAATGTGAAACGATTAAAAAAATAAATCGAAGAGAGTGAGATAAGGCAGTGGAGCCTCTGCTCCCTAGTTAACATTCATTGGATTGAATAATCAGGCTTCATTATCTCAAATTGTCTGCATATTTGCCCTCAAAATGCTAATTTACAGTTGGCTGGGAGCAGTCTCGACCTATTTTGACTAAAATATTATTTCACTTTATTGAGCATTGTTCTTAGCTGTCGGGCATCTTGGTTTGCAGGGAAAGGAGGGGAAGAAATAGAAGGAGAGAGGAAAACATTTTCTATCAAAGCTCTGCCCTGCTCAAGTCTGATTATGGGTTCCCTGTTTTGCGTAGAAATGGCATTTCTAAGCCTTCAAGTAAAATTAGAGTCTTTATCATTTTCTTTTAGGGGATAGACAGTTTATCATTAATCTCAGCGAAGGAAATAGGAGAAATAATTTTTTGTTGTTTTATTGAAGGGGTGAAAAGTCTTGCTCACCACTGCCCCCCTCCCTCCTCAGTGCTGAGGCAGCCGGCTCCCGCCTCCTCCGTATTCTCCTGACATCCAAAGGTCTGGAATTCTCTGCCTCTTGCCCTTCTCTGTCCTAAAGGCCCCAGTGACCAAAGCAACGGTCGCAGGTCACTCACAAAAGCTCTGGAGTTTGGCTGGGCTTCCCCAGAATCTCAGCCTTGGAAGTCTTTCTTGAAGACCTGAGCTCCAAATTTGACTCTATGATTAGAATTGGAAAAACAAAGCTCTCCCTGGAGCTAAAGTTTGTACCCATCCTTTCAAGCCTTGGTTCACTTGTGAGGACAGTGTTCCAGACAGCGGGCCGTGGGCCCTGGGCTGGGTTTCCACTCCTCCGAGCCGCACACACACTCTCCCAGCCTCCCTGCGACCGAGGGCAGGAGCTAGTGTGAACTGTCCCTGGGTCAGGCTATGGCCAGGCCAGTTCTGTCTGTGGTCAAAGTTACAGGGAAATGAACCTTAAAGTTGTCTTAGTTCAGTTCCCAGAATCAGATGACAGAACTGAGGACAGAAATCGGTAGATGGAGGTGGTGAATCCAGTCAGTGGGTCATCTTGGTGCTATTATTGTTTGGGACGCTTCTCTCCTCTCCTCCAGCAAGCTCCTTTCTGAATGCCCTTTTTGGTCAGCCCTCTGACCTTTTTGTCATCTCTTTCCTGTCATAGCTCTTCCCTAGGAAATGAGTGGCCATTCTGGCCCTCTGGATTGCTGGTGCCTTCTGCCTTGCCTTCCTGTGAAGGTCAGCCCAGGACCTAGGAGACCATACACCCAGGCAACAGGCCTCCAGCTGTCCTGCCGCAAAGCCATCCTCCACCGGCCAGCCAGGCCTTCCCACTCCTCCAGAGCCTATGGAAGCTGTCTTCTTCTCTACCCCAGAGCAAGCGGAAGCCGCAGGTTCCCAATGTCCAGAGTCATGGCGGCCCTTGGGCAGGTTGCACACTGCACAGAGGCACTGGCCAGGTGGGCAAGGGCTGAAATACAGCCCCTGCTGCCTTCATTGAGTCCTGTGCTGCCCTGGCATGGAGCTGTCTCTGCCCAGAAGGATCCCAAGTGGATGAGGGCTCAGAGCTGACTCACTTCTCTGCCCCACCTGCCCTAACCCTCTGAGCTCAGCCTTCCCCCAGGGCTCCTCTCCTTCTGAATTGTCCTAAGCATGAATGTGTTGGTCTGGATCGAGACCCAGACTTGACGTGTCCACACCTCTCCCCCATCCTGGGTCTGTGTGGAGCTTGGGGCCTTGCCATCTGTACTCATCAGGAGCCAAGGCCCTCAGGCACTGGCCTCTGTCCACTTACTGCAGCCAGCTGCTGTCCCTGCCTGGGTCTCCATGCCTCTGGTCACAGTAGACCAGCTTCCTGTCCCTCAGCTTCCTGACCTCCTGAGACACTGAACTTCCCAGACCCTCCTTGCATGGCTCCCTAGCCAGCCTAGGCCTAGGGACAGCATTCTCTGGCTACGCACAGGGTCACTGATTGGGGACATCGGAAGGCAATATCACCCAACAACCTATAGACACTCCAGCCATGATGCACACAGAGCAGAGATCACACACACACTTCCCAGTCAACACTGCAGACACTCCACCGACACATCCCTCCCCACAGACACCACTTACCCTCACCCTCAGCAAACACTACACACATACAGACACAAGCCAAGAGGTACCAAAAACACACCCACACTCAGCAGACACACACACCCAGCTAACACTGCCCCCCACCAACCTATGCTCATAACCGACAAAAGCCATGTATACCCTCTGCTGACAGAATACACATACACCCTCACACTTTCCCAGGCACCCACACATTCATACACAGCAGACACCACACCCACACACCCCCAACACACACTACATGCACACCCACCTGCTCACACGTGCCCTCACATTCAGTGGAGTTGGTGGCCATACACCTGGTACATGAGAAAGCTGAGGAGCCCCCACCAGGCCGCACCGAAAAGCATGAGGTGGAGACAGCTGCGCCTTCGTAATCTGCCTGATGAGATGCAGGAGGAGGAGATCCCACCGCTTCCGGGGTGCAGGGCTCAGGCTTTAGCTCAGTCCTGTCCCTGCAGACATGTGACCTGAGTCACCCTGTCCACAACCAGAAATAAAGCAATAGGAGGAACTGTCCAAAGTCTTCAGACAGGCATTAGGTCCCTGGGTATATACTGAGGGCCACCCCGGCCTGGGTGCTGCAGGGCAGATAAGGAATTCCAGGCCAGGCTTGGTCCCTGCTCTCAAGGAGTCAGCATCAAGCTGGAGAGAGAAGCAGGGCTTCGTATCAGAGGATGTAAGAACAAACACACACCAATTGTGCAAATTCACTCTCAGGTGGAAACCCTGAGGATCAAATGGGGTTAGAGGTAAATCAAGCAACCCCGGGGTGGCCACAGCAACTGGCCACGTCTACAGCGAAGAATTCATTCTTGGGAGTGAGGAAGGAGGGAGAAACAGTCATTTATTCATTCATCAGCTATTTATTTACTCAGCATCTACAGCCTACCTAGTGCTCTGAGGAAGAAGACCCCTGCCTTCTGCCACTTCTATCCCAGCTGGGAGAAAGTCAGCACCAACCTAGTCCATAGGGAGGGTGATGTCAAGGGGGTGTCAGGCTATGAGGTAATGGGCAGTGCCTGGGGCTACCCTAGGACAGGGGAGGGCTCCTAGGGCGAGAGGGCAGGCCTGGGACTAGGGCAAAGCAAGGAGACCCTCCCTCCCAGGAGCCGCCCCTGCGCCGTGCAACCTCCAGGGGAGTGCCCTTAAATCTGTGCCCTCAGTGGCACCTCCCTTGCCTCACACTCATCCCAGTTGTGTTCAAGAACACTAAAGGGAGGAGCCTAGGCAGGAGGCTCCAGTGTGCTATCAAGTCCTCCTAGTCTGATTTCTCCTCTATGTCTGTCTCCGTTTTTATCCTCCATTTCCGTAGACCCCCAGTTACTCTGGCCCCAGCCTTAGCTTTCCTTCCCTAGGCCTCAGGATGTCAGAGGAGGTACCCCGCTCCCTACCCACCCCCAACCCCCCTCATCCCCCCCACCCCCCCCAACCCCCCACCCCCCGCCACACCATCAAGCCCTGCTCCTGCACAGAGAAGCCAAGCTTTGAACTGTGGACCTAGGCCCAGAGAGGTCTTAGAAGGTCAAGGTTCAATTCCCCCGCTACCCCCCCCCCAACCCCGCCTGCAATGGCTGTTCTGGGAGGGGGAGAGGTGCACTGTGGGGACCTGAATGGGAGACTGGGAAGAAAGAAAGCTCACCCTAGCTAGGAACAGAGTCTGGTCCCGGTGAAGCCATCATTCAGGCCACAGTGGGTTTGTCCCCAAAGGCTCCTGTGTCACCCTCTGTCTCTCTTTTCCTGCTCTGATCTCTCTCATTAAGGACCTGTATAATACAAGTAAAGTGAAGTCGCTCAGTCGTGTCCGACTCTTTGTGACCCCATGGTCGGTAGCCTACCAGGCTCCTCGGTCCATAGGATTTTCCAGGCAAGAGTACTGGAGTGGGTTGCCATTTCCTTCTCCAGGGCATCTTCCCGACCTAGGGATGGAACCTGGGTCTTCCACGTTGCAGGCGGACACTTTACCATCTGAGTTACCAGGGAATCCCGTATAATACAAGAGACCATGTCTGTTTCCCAGCTTGGAGCACTTGGCACTCTGCACTGCATATTCAGTGGAGAAAGACTGAACGCGGATACAGTGACGCCCAGGCCTCTCTGGCAGACTTCAGGAAGTGGGACCCTCAAAAAACTGCAGAAGCTCTGGGGCCTGGGGGGTGGTTTGGGGCACACAGGGGCCTCTCAACGCCCCCCAGCTCCATAGCTGACTCTCACAGTGTCAAGCTCAGCCAGACCCCATCCCTCACCTAACGAAGGCCAGCGCGATCTGGGGTCTCAGCCTGGCGGGCCCTGCCAAGGGTGTAGGTGTTCTCTTCCTCCCCCCACGCTCATTTCCCCCGGCAACCTCGATGCCCTTTCCAAGGACGTTCTCCGCCTTCAAGGCCGGATTGACCTCAGCAAGAGGGGCTCTAAGAACAAGGGGTGGGGGACGGGTAGGTGGGTCCCGACTGCCTCCTAGGCCCCGGGGAGAAGGTGGGGCGCCCCTCCCGGAGCCCTCCACTGCAGCGCTGATCAATGGGCCGCAGCCGGCGGACTGGGCCGGACCGAAGGATTAGGGCGGAGAAGGGCAATTACAGCCGAGCGGCCTGCACCGGCTTTCCTCCACTGCGGGGCTCAAATGCCGCATTTCGGATGCAGCGCCGCGCCGCCCTGTTTGCTCGGGGAGTGGGGGCTCCGGGGCAGGAAGCCAACTCGCAAGAGTATCGGAGATTAGGGCCCGCGGCGGCGGGGGCGGGCGCTGGACAAACACGCGGCGGCCGCCTCAATCCGCCGTCCTCTATTCCGCCCGCGGCAACGCAGGGCCGGGACGCGGGGAGGCGCCCACGCGGGCAGGGGAGGCCGCGGCCCCTACCCTGCCCGGGCCTCCGCGCTCTCCCGGGGACGCTCCGCCTGCAGGCGCGAGCTGCGGGGGCGGGGCGCAGAGCCGAGCTGCGCCTGGCGGGGAAGCGATGGATTTTTTTTTTCTTCCTTCAAATATTTATCAGTTTTGCTCCTTAATAAGCTTACACGTGGAAGACCAACTCCCTTAAAAATTGGGTTGGTACCATGGATCATGGTAGGAGAATAAGAAAAAGAAGGAGGGCATGGATAACAGGGCAGGACCTGGGTGGAATCGGGAGGACAAGGAAGGGGAAGACGGAGGGCGAATGGAGGAAAGCCAGGCGCCGGTCCCTCCGACCCTCCTCTCTCCCCGCAGCCCTGCCTCCCCATCTGCCTGGTGGGGTGAGGGCAAAGAGCTCCGGCTGGGGATGGGAAAGGAAAAAGAGGCAAAGGTGGAGGTGTGAAGACCTGGGAGCGGCGGGGCCCTGGCCGTGCGAGCGCAGGGAGCGAACAGCCCTGCGCAGACGCCCGCAGCCCCGGGCCGTGCGGCGGAGGACGGCGCCTCCTGTGTCCAGGGGCCCGCGCTGCCCGGCGCCGACCGCTGCCCTAGGTCTGAGTTCTCCGCTGCTCTGGGAAGCGAGCCTTTGATAAGCCTCCAGGAGCGCAGGAAGACATGTCCAGACTCTTAACCCAGAGCTTCCGGGACCCAAAGGCCAGAAGGACAGTCTGGGACCCCAGAACAAATTCTGGGAGCTGTAGGATTCACCCCCTGGCTTCTGCCACAGCCCCAGCTACAGTTCCTCCTGCCCTTCCACAGCCCTCAGTCCCTGCTTCTTCCTGTTGCCGGAGCAGACTGGCCATTCCTACAAACATGCCTTTGCTCAGGTTTCTGGGAGGGTCCAAATCCTGACCACCCACCAAGGCACAACAAGCATCCAGTCTCTTCCTCCTGGAAGCCTTTTAGGGCTTCTCCAACTCAGAGCCTCTTCCAATTTAGCATCTGATTCCATCTCAAGACTCCTCTGTGGTAGGCCCTGGCCTTCTCTTTTCTCTTTCAAAGTCGGGCTGTATGTTCTCTTAGAACTGAGCAGTTTGGCCGTGAATAGGATCTGCCCACACCCACCCCCACCTCCAGACAGCGGGAGCTTAAAAAGTTAGTGGGCTGGCCCTGGAGGTACTTGTGCCCATGAGGGCCTTCCTCCCTTAGGAGTGACACAGGTTGTCTCCCAGGGAACCCCACCCAGTTCCTCACTCCTCTAACTGACTCCTCTGCTCCTTCCCCCACCCCACTGATATCCCTTGGGAGGTAAGGCCACTTTGTAATCTCCCCTGTTCTTGGAATGCTTATGAAGTCCCTTATCTGGCTGTTGACACCTCTGAACTAAACAAGCTTCATTTTCACCCTCTTCTGAGGTCCTTAGTGAGCTGCTGGAACCTCTAGAAATGATCAGTTCAGGCAACCACCAGTTCCAAGATTTGGGAGGTTAAGCCCTCACCTCTAGAGAGGTTGTGGCTAAAACCACCAGGAAGCTGCCCTCACCATGGGTGGACATACTGACCCGACCGACTGTGCAGCCTGTGGAGGGCAATGCAGCCACTTCAGCCATTTCAAATGAGCCTCTCTTTCATCCCAGGAGTTACACAAGAATCTCTCCTGAAAAGTGCTTGCAAGGAGCACAGCACCTAGGAGGATGCTTGTCATGAGGGGAAAGAGAAAAACATCTTAAAGCCCATCAGTGGTGGGCTGCCTCAACCGTTTGCATGCTGTGCAACCGTTTGTGAAAAATTTGATGGAGGCATATATACCGACACAGCGACGTGTCCAATATATATTGAACGAAGAACAAAGCAAGTTTAAAATAGTTAAAAATACTTTGATTCAATGATTTTTTTGTAAAAATTGTTATAATAAATGTTAGTATACTTATGGGACAGAAGTAAACCTGAAAAAATGGTGGTTATTTTGTTAGGAGATTATAGAGAAGCTTTCATTTTCTTAATAATTTGGTATTGTTTAATTTTTATGCAAAATGTATATATTAGCTTCGGAATTCAAAAAGAAAAATACGTCTATGGATCATCTTGTCGGGACAGAGGGTCTTGACTGGAAGCACATTTGAGGCTGGCAAGGGTTATGCTCTAGCAGGAAGACGAGTCCCACCAACACACTGACATCTCCTAGGTGTGACTGCGTAGGAGGAGGGGGGCTTTCCTCGAAACCTCCCCGCCTGCTCCGGCTCCTCCCCTTCCCTCCCTTCCGCCCCCAGGTTGGGAAGGTAGCCAGACGAAAATTGTAGTTTTTGTTTTGACATTTGGGAATATGCTGCAATTGGCTGTTTTCTTCCAGCCAATTGTACCAGCGGGTCATGCTTGTCTCTACCCCGCAGTTAGGAAGCGTTGACTTCGCCAGCCGGAAAGCAGTGATCTTAGACGCAGGACACAACGTCCGTCCTTGCCCCTCTAGTGCCCTCGGGCACAGCGCTGCGTACCACCTCCCGACTCGGGCTTCATTTCCCGGAGTTTCTAAGGGGTCTGTAGACCAAGTTGATCCTAACCCCTAACTAAGCTCCCGGGTAAAAGGCCTTTTCTACCTTGTTCAGTCTGCTGGCGCTCTCTCGCCAGAGCCGCCGAGACCCGGCGGATGCGATTGCAGCCTGCAGCCCGAGGAGGCGGTGCCCACATCACACGGTCTGCGCGCGCCCCCTGCTGCCCTCTGTGAGAAATGACACTCTCCATCGGCCGGGCCCTTTGGCCCTTCAGTCGGAGAGCTAAGCACCAGGACCCCTTCTACAGCGCCCAGGCATTTAAAAAGCAAAATGGTGCCTCCGTGAATGGGCACAGCACCCCCGAGTCTATGATCCCACCTCGGAAGAGGCCTAAGTGACTTTTCTGCATCACGTTTCGCAGGTAAGACGTAGGAGCAAACCACAGCCTGTTCCCTGACAGCGAGTCCAGACCTCTACGAAGCACTGAGGGAACAGAGGGCTTAAATTCTCCAAGCACTGTATGAGGAGCTGTGCGGAGACTGAGAAGATAGGGTCCTGCCTCCCGAAAGCCTAGAGCCCCAGAGCAGGAGCAGGCCTGATTCTGTGTCCTGTCAGCTGCCCTCGCGGGCCAGGGGCCAGCCCTGTGAGTGTGGCTGTTCTGTCCTGGGCTGGACCTGCCCAGGTGGTGAGCATTGACAGGGGCCTCCCCAACCAACTCCAGGTGCGCTCCCAGCACACAGAAAAGCCCCTGCTCAGGAAAGCTCCAGAAGCACCCCTCCCCAAGGGGCTGAAGCTGTGAGTTCCCTGGGGAAGAAGAGACAATGCAAGGTCAGGGCCAGAGGATCCTGAAGGGAAGAAACGGTGCCCTTCTGCTATGTACCAGCTGTGCCACCTGGATAAATGGCTTGCCCTGTCTGAGCCTTATGTTCCTTATCTGTAAAACAGCATTCATAATTTATCATAGGTTGAGAAGTGGATTCACTGCTACAACTTTGCCATATCTAGCACACAGCACATGACCTGTAAATGTTCATTAACAGCGTAATGGAAAAATAAATTGTAGTCTATTCATTTTTTGAATACTCTGAAGAAAGTGAAAGTTGCTCAGTCTTGTCCAGGTCTTTGCAACCCCATAGACTGTAGCCTGCCAGGCTCCTTGGAATTCTCCATGCCAGAATACTGGAGTGGGTAGCTGTTTCCTTCTACAAGGGATCTTCCCAACCCAGGGATCGAGCCCAGGTCTCCTGCGTTGCAGGCGGATTCTTTACTGTCTGAGCCTCCAGGGAAGTCCGAATACTCTAAACCCGTGAAAATTAATAAACTATAGCTACATATATGAAACTCACATAGTGCTGAGTGAAAGAGGCAAGCTGAAAGATGGTAAGTACAATGTGATACCACCTATATAAGGTTTAGAAGCATGCAAAACATTTCACGCTGTATGCTGCTTATGGATAAGTAACTGCGGCAGAATTGTAAGAACATGAATGGAAATGATAGCACCAGGCTAGAAGAGTAATTCACTCCAGTGAATGGAACTGGTGAGAAGTATAAGGGGCTATATATGTGTCCATGGTACACTTTTTAAAAAAACATTTATTTGTTTATTTATTTTATTTTTGACCATGGTGGGTCTCTGTTGCTGCATGCGGGCTTGCTCTGGTTGCAGCCAGCAGGGGCTGCTCTCCAAGCTGGTGCTCGGGCTTCTCACGGCAGTGGCTGCTCTTGTCGGAACACAGGCTGTAGGCTTGTGGGCTTCAGAAGCTGCTGCCTCTGGCCTGCAGGCTCTAGGCTGGGGACTCAGTAGTCGGTTGCTCCACGGCATGTGGGATCTTCCCAAACCAGGAGTCAAACTGGTGTCCCTTGCATTACAAGGCGGATTCTTAGCCAGTGGACCACCAGGGAAGTCCCACAATGACTTTTACTTTAAAAAAGAAAACAAACAAACAAAAACTGAAGTAAACATAGCCAAAGTTGACAACGTTGGATGGTGACTTCTTGGGTATTTATCATGTTTTTATCTATAACTTTCTTAGTGTTTGAAATACCTTATTATAATAAAAAAGCAGAAGATAACAGTTGCTCACCTAATAATACACCCTTTGATAACCCCCTGCGTTCAGCAGCCCTGCGCCCCCACTTGACCACTTCTCCTCCATCTTTAATCTTATCCAGCCATGTTTTTCTTGTCAAACTAGAACCTAAATGCAGATGACTCCCAAATCTAGCCCAGACACCTTCTCTTACCCAACTTCTTGTCAGATGTCTCCACAGCGATGTTTCTCAGACCCTAACCCTCAATATGGCCAGAAGTACCCCCAAAAGGACATGCTGAAAGAAGATAGATACTCAGATATCTTGTGGAAACTTTTGAATGCTGATGATAAATAAAAAGGTCTTCCAAGCTTTTTAACAGCAGAAGGGTTTTCTACAAATACAAGTCAGCCTGACAGCAGACTTTTCATCTGCAACGTGAGATGCTAGAAAACAGCTGTCAGAGCAAGGAAACTGCTGTCCACAGGGCACTAAAGAGAGAACTTTAAAATAGTTTTGAGTAAAAAGGAACAAGGGGAAAAAAATTACCATTTATGTAAATTAAGAACACATATACAAAACAGCCCTGCATATTTTACATGGATCCATAAACAGTCGATAACAGATAACAAATATATGAGAGAAAAGTTTATTAGGGGAGCAGGAGAACTGGCAAGAGGACAGGGACAAAGAGCAAAAGACAGGCGAAAAAGAAGAGTAGTCTGGTGTGGACCTCTCACGGCGATGGCCCTGAAGAGGCAGGAAACGGTACTCAATCCTCTGCTCCTGAGGTCCAAAATGCAAAAAAAATCATTAAAAAAGAAAAGTGTTCCCAAATTCAGGCAATGGATTAAACAACGAGGGGTGTATGCGTGTGTGTGTGTGTGTGTTTGCGCGCACACGCTCAGTTGTATATGGCTCTTTGTGACCTCCTGGACTGTATCCCGCCAGGCTCCTCTGTCCATGAGATTTTCCAGGCAAGAGTACTGGAGTGGGGTGCCATGCCTTCCTCCAACTCCCCTACATTCACAATGTGTGTGCGTGAGCCTCTGCTTCACCCCAGGAACTGTATCTGTATTACTTGTTTTAGATTTTACTAAATCCAAACAAACTGGATGGACTGTATTTGGTGAAGCTAAACCATCAGTTACACTCATTCATTCATGGATTTATTCATGTAGCAAATATTTGTGGGCTGACCATTCTGTACCAGGCTCAGTTTTAGGCACCAAGGGAAAAATCAGTAAGCAAAGCAAATTTGAAAAATCTCTGCTCTTTAGGGAGCTTACATTATTGTTGAGAGACATAACAAAAATAAATAAATATATATTTATTGGAGGTATGTATTTATTGGAGAGTAATAAGCACTAATGGTTTCCCAGGTGGGGCAGTGGTAAAGTGGCAGTGCAGGAGATGCAAGAGAAGGTTTGATCTCTGGATCGGGAAGATCCCCTGGAGTAGGAAATGGCAACCCACTCCACTATTCTTGCCTGGAAAATTCCATGAACAGAGGAGTCTGGTGGGCTACAGTCCATGGGGTTGTAAAGAGTCAGACACAATTGAGTGACTGAGCACACACACACACATAAGCACTATGGAGAAAAAGTAAGCAGTACAGGGAAATAAGGACCCCAGGACAAGGCCAAGAAAGTCAGGTCAGGGGAGGCCTCGCTAGGAAGGTAACACTGCAGCAAGGACCAAAAGAAGGTGAGGGACTGAGCCATGCACACAGCTGCAGGACAAACAGGAGGAGGGAATATCGAGGGCAAAGGCCCTGAGATAGGGGTGTATTTGGTCAAGGGAAGGCCAGAAGGCCAGTGCGTCTGGAGCAGAGTGAGATGGGGACAGTAGCGCATGAGGCTAGAGAAATAACAGGAGTGGAGGACCTTGTCAGCCCCCACCTGGGGTGACTCGGGGAGTCCATGGAGTCGATAGATTCTCTACCGCTAAGCTACCTGGGCTCTGCAAATTATGTAGCTTGTCTGGCTTGCGATCAGATAGTGGCTGGGACTGGACCATTCAGATTAGCTTTATTCACACATCTAGCATCTTGACTGGGAGGCTGGGACTCTCGCATTCTGTCTGCATGATTAGCTTGGGCTTCCTCACATAGCAGCTGGATCCCAAGAGCGGGCACCCAAATGGCAAAGGGAAAACTTCAGAGTCCTGCCTCAGAAGTTACACAGTGTCACTTTCTTCATATTCTACTGACGAAAGCAAGTTGTAGGGCTAACCCAGATCCAGGAAGAGGGGATGAAGAAACGGCAAGGCCTCTTTGCAACAGAGCATGTGAGGAAGAAGCCGTGTTTGAACACATACCCTACCATTCATTCCATGTGTGTGGCCTCTGGGCCCGCAGGATCTGCCTGCTGCTTTTGCTGCTGCCCTCCCTACCTCTGCCAAACCCCCCAGCTGAAGCCAGCTGAATTGGTTTGTCTCAAGTAGGGTAGGGGGTCTATTTTGTCCCCTTAAACTTTGAGAATGAATAGAGGACTGGCCTTGACCAGAGAGGCTGTGAAATTGATTGCTTAACCAAGTAAGGTGGTGAGGAAAGGGCAGGCCGAGCAAACAGGTGCAGTAAGCTGGGGACATGGCTCTACCCCCTTCCCCTGACAACTGGAATGAGGAGTTCAAAGCATGTATAGAGCCTTGCCATTCAAGGAATGGTCCCCAGACTAGCCCCACCATGTAGGAGTGCATTAGAAATGCAGAATCTAAGAACCCAGCCCAGACCCACTTTGAGTTGGATCTGCAGTTTAACTAGATTCCTGGGTGATGTGTATGCACACTAAAGTTCGAGAAGCTGGTAGACTCTAGAACAGAGTTTCTCACCTTGGCCCCACAGTGGAATCACTCCAGAAGTGCCCTGGGCACACCCCAGGCCAACCAGATCAGCATGTCAGGGTGGGAGCCTGGCCTTAGAATACTTCGTTCCTCACTACGCCTTCCCCTGCTGAGTGAGGAAGCCAGGCTCCACACCCTTCCTGGCTTAGGACTCCTCACTAGGCAAGCCCCGCATGGCTCCCCTCGGGAAAGCCGGGAGCCAGAGCATAGTTTCCAGGAGGGGTCCAACCCTCCCTCTCCTCATCGGGAGCTTGTAGACACTGGTTTTCCCAGAGCACTCGCTGGACCCTGGGGGAAGTACTCCCACATCCCACGCCTACCCCTATGTTTGAAGTCAGGACCCCAAGGGGCAGCTCTCCATGCAAGTGTGAACAGCAAACAAGTCAGTCTGAACACAAATAAGGTTACTTCCTAACAGGAACCTCAATTCAGTGCTGAACAAACAGGCAGCCAGAGCCCCCCCCACCCCGACCCCTAGACCACCAGCTGGTGGCAAGACCCAGCCTCTGCTCCTGGCCTGGACGTGAGGTTTCCCAGGACTCCAGTGCTCCTTTCCACCCAGTTGTCTCCCCAATCCTGGACTTGGCCTCCCCGGCCTTAGTAGGTGATGGCAAAGGCTTGGTGACAACCCCTGAAGCCCACTTGTGGAAGAGCCTTAAAACGGTTACAAGGGCACAAGGGAAGGTCTGGGCGGGTATGAGGGCCTGAGACAGGTCTGCCCTCTTTTCACTGCCCAACACACCTTCACGTCTGCCCGTGACTCACACGCACACCACCACCACCAAAATGATGACCTCTATTTCCCTTCCTTCTGAACACAGAAACTGCTTTCTAGGTCGGTCTTTCATCTTCTCCCCCTCCAACTCCATCTGCTTACAAGACACTTGGAGAGGTCACACACATGATAACCCAACTCTTCCTGGGTTTTTCCATTTCAACAACACCCCTGAGTTTCTGGACCCTCAGACCAGGTTTGAATATGATGATGCAGAGACGGGCTCAGCCTGACTGGCGGTGACTTTCTTAAAAGAACCAATCCCCTTGTTCGACTTTTCTAGTGGTGTTGGAAGTTCAGTCACTTATGAGCAGTTGAAACAAGCTGTTCTTTTAGAGGCATTACTCTGTCTCACACACACACTCTTCTACTATAACTTCATCCCCCATTCACCCCCAAAGGGAAAAAAAAATAATCCTTCCCCTTTGAAGGACTGTGAAGCAGAGAGGAGAAATTAATTCAATTAAGTTCAATTTCAGGACTTCCCTGGTGGTCCAGACGTTAAGAATCTGCCTGCCAGTGCAGGGGACACAGGTTAGACCCCTGGTCTGGGAAGATTCCACGTACTGTGGAGCATCTAAGCCCATGTGCCACAATGACTGAGCCCGCGCTCTGCAGCTACTGAAGCTCACAAGCCTAGAGCCTGCGCTCCGCGACAGGAGAAACCACCGCAATGAAGACTGGCCCCTGCTCATCGCAACTAGAGAGTCTGCACACAGCAACAAAGATCTAGCACAGCCATAAATAAAGTTTAACAAAATTAATTTCAGCCACTTAAGTTGACACTTCATTGCGGAATTTAGAGTCAGATGGACCTGGGTTTGAGTTCTTATAGTTCACTAACTGAAACAAATCTTAGCTCTTCAAGACCCAGTTTCCCCATCAGTAAAATGGAAATGACAGAAACCATGGAGATGAATAAGATACACGCCTTACACAGGGCCTGTGGTATACATAGGGGGTTGGGTAGAGACCATGCCTCTTGCTTATTCCTTTCTTTAGAAGCTGGAGGGATAAAGGACAAACAGAATTCAATTCAGCAAATATGTGTGTAACCCCTGTGGTAGGCTTGGCTGGTGGGTAAAATGACAAAGAAGCTGCTGACTGGGTCTGGGTTGTCATGAGGGCATGGTGTACAGTGAGCTGGAAACAATCCTGGACCGAGTTTTGCCTTTTGCGCAAATCTCTCCCCAGTTAGCGGGCTGGACTCAATGTCCTTCTTTTCAGTACAACAGAGGGCTTTGACTGGCTGGTTGTGAAGATCTCAACAGCTCAGTTGAGGTACTTTAGACCTCAGTTCTAGAGTACTCTCAGTGGGTAGAAAATACACCAGTTCCCTGAATTAGGGCTGTTTGCCCTGGTACTTGCACTTCCTCTCTGCTCACTGCTTCTTCCTCTGCCTTTGCCCATTCCTAAACCTGGGGAGCCCCCATGGGTCCATACTAGCTAGCCCTTCTCTCTTCTCTCAAAGCACTTTCTTTCTGCATAATCTCCCCCTCTTCTTGCCTTGGCTGGCTTTCCTCTCTTTGGAAGTATCCGCAGAAGAAAGCCTCCTCCGAGAAGACGTCCCAGTTCTTTGAAGCTATAACTAATCTCTGTCCTTCATACTCACATGGAATCTGCTCTTGTAGTTTGACGGTTGCATCACTTAGCTGTGACTCTCCCCTACCGTGAGACTGGGAGTTCCCAGTGGGAACAAATGGTAGTCCTCATTTCTTTGTAGCCCTCGTAAACCCAGCACATAAAATAGGTCTCAAGCAAATAGATGTTTGTTGACTCCAGTCTAATTAAAGAGCATAGAATTTCAGAGAAAGTCTTAAAAGCAGCATGCATAAGAAAAAGCTGGGAAACAGTAGGTAAGTGCAAAGTGCAACGCGTGTTAGCAATGTGTGCCCCTCTGTGTCGCTGCGCGTTCCTGGGAGAGGAACAAACAACTTGTTTGCTCTTGGCCTGTCAGGGGCAAGGGGGTTCGGGAGGGGCAGAGGAGCGGGGAAGCAGGTGTGGGAGGGAGCTGAGGCAGCTGGACAGGAGGTGTGGGGCTTCCCTCGAGGTAGCCCTCAGGCTCTCTCTTCCTGTAGGCTGGGCTGGACTTGAGCCCTGATATGTGAGGGCCCTGCATTTCAGCTGCAATGACCTTCATATTCCCCAGTTAGCTCCTTTCTTCTGAGTGAAAAAGTCTCCCTTTGAAAAGATGAAAGAGAAAAAGAGATGGAGAAAGAATCTACAATAGAGAAGGTGGAAAAAGAGAAAAGGGGCAAAGATTTTCAAGGGTGCTGGAGGAAAGGGCAGCTAAGGGGCCTCCCAACATACCTGTTCCAACTTCCTCAGTCCCCAGTGGCCCTGTCCTGACTAAGGCTCAGAATGTTGGTGTGTACTGCGAGGTTTCTTCCCTCAATCCTGAGAAAGAAACTAGTTCTCTACTGCGGTGGTGTGTTCTGCTGCTGTTGCTATTAGTCACTTCAGTCGTGTTCAACTCTGTGGGCTGTAGCCCGCCAGGCTCCTCTGTCCATTGGATTCTCCAGGCAAGAATACTGGACTGGGTTACCATGCCCTCCTCCAGGGAGATCTTCCCAATCCAGGTATTGAACCTGCATCTCTTACATCTCCTACATCAGCAGACAGGTTCTTTGCCAAATAATGGACACTAGCATAACATTTTGTTAAATTTGAACAAACTCTGTACTTTAGTTAATAATATTGTATCACATGTTCATCTGCTGTTTCTTTTACAGCACAGTATTTCTTTATATTCTCAGAATTGGATTAGAAGTTTCAAGCTTCATTCCAAAACAATTTTTAAATCATTAAGATAAAATTTCTAGATTTTAGCAATAATAGTAGATGCCAAAATGCATGCAATTATATTAAAGTTTTGAGTGAATATAAATTAGAAATCTAGCATTTTATTCATACTAATCAAACAACTGGAATCAAAATGTTATACATTTTTTAGCTGGGAAAAAATTAATGTTTTCTAAAATATATATTATGTTATAATATAAAATTATATATTATACATGTTTTCTAAAATATATATATTATATTATACAGGAGGCAGTGATCAAGACCATCCCCAAGAAAAAGAAATGTAAAAAGGCAAAATGGTTATCTAAGGAGGATTTATAAATAGCTGAGAACATAAGAGAAGCTAAAGGCAAAGGAGAAAAGGAAAGATATACTCATTTGAATGCAGAGTTCCAAAAAATAGCAAGGAGACATAAGAAAGCCTTCCTCAGTGATCAGTGCAAAAAAATAGAGGAAAACAATAGAATGGGAAAGACTAGAGATCTCTTCAAGAAAATTAGAGATACCAAGGGAACATTTCATGCAAAGATGGACACAATAAAAGACAGAAATGGTATGGACCTAACAGAAGCAGAAGATATTAAGAAAAGGTGGCAAGAATACACAGAACTGTACAAAAAAAGATCTTCATGACCCAGATAACCACAATGGTGTGATCGCTCACCTAGAGCCAGACATCCTGGAGTGCAAAGTCAAGTGGGCCTTAGAACAGCATCACTATGAACAAAGTTAGTGGAGGTGATAGAATTCCAGCTGATCTATTTCAAGTCCTAAAAGATGATGTTGCTAAAGTGCTGCACTCAGTATGCCAGCAAATTTGGAAAACTCAGCAATGGCCACAGGACCGGAAACAGTCAGTTTTCATTCCAATCCCAAAGAAAGGCAATGCCAAAGAATGCACACACTACCGCACAATTGCACTCATCTCACACGCTAGCAAAGTAATGCCCCAAATTCTCCAGGCGAGTTTTCAACAATACATGAACCAAGGACTTCCAGATGTTCAAGCTGGATTTAGAAAAGGCAGAGGAACCAGAGATCAAATTGCCAACATCTGTCAGATCATCAAAAAAGCAAGACAGTTCCAGAAAAACATCTACTTCTTCTTTATTGACTACACCAAAGCCTTTGACTGTGTGGATCATAACAAATTGTGGAAAATTCTTCAAAAGATGGGAATACCAGACCACCTTACCTGCCTCCTGAGAAATCTGTATGCAGTCCAAGAAGCAACAGTTAGAACCAGACATGGAACAACAGACTGGCTCCAAATTAGGAAAGGAGTACATCAAGGTTGTATATTGTCACCCTGTTTATTTAACTTAAATGCAGAGTACATCATGAAAAATGCTGGGCTGGATGAAGCACAAGCTGGAATCAAGATTGCCAGGAGAAATATCAATAATCTCAGATATGCAGATGACACCACCCTTATGGCAGAAAGTAAAGAAGAACTAAAGAACCTCTTGATGAAAGTGAAAGAGGAGAGTGAAAAAATTGGCTTAAAGCTCAACATTCAGAAAACTAAGATCATGGCATCTGGTCCCATCACTTCATGGCAAATAGATGGGGAAACAGTGGCTCACTTTATTTTGGGGGGCTCCAAAATCACTGCAGATGGTGCCTGCAGCCGTGAAATTAAAAGATGCTTGCTCCTTGGAAGAAAAGCTATGACAAACCTAGACAGCTTATTAAAAAGCAGAGACGTTACTTTGCCGACAAAGGTCTGTCTAGTCAAAACCATGGTTTTTCCAATAGTCATGTATGGATACGAGAATTGGGTCTTAAAGAAAGCTGAGCACCAAAGAATTGATACTTTGAACTGTGGTGTTGGAGAAGACTCTTGAGAGTCCCTTGGACTGCAAGGAGATCCAACCAGTCAATCCTAAAGGAAATCAGTCCTGAATATTCATTGGAAGGACTGATGCTGAAGCTGAAACTCCAATACTTTGGACACCTGATGCAAAAAACTGACTCCTTGGTAAAGACCTTGATGCTGGGAAAGATTGAAAGCAAGAGGAGAAGGGGATGACAGAGGACGAGATGGTTGGATGGCATCATGGACTCGATGGACATGAGTTTGAATAAGCTCCAGGAGTTGGTGATGGACAGGGAAGCCTGGCGTGCTGCAGTCCATGGAGTTGCAAAGAGTTGGACGTGACTGAGTGACTGAACTGAACTGATATTATACACACTATTTATATATATATATGTATACAAAAGTTTTTCTACTATGCTTGATAAAGGCTTGAGAAAGAACAACAACAAAAAGGAGATGGAGAAATTGGAAAACAAAAAACTAAGTGAAATAGGAGCATTGGAAATGAAACAGGAAAAGTGAAACAAACCAGATAAAAGTAGAAGATCGTCTTATAGTCCAGTTAAACATGGCTGCTCATTAAAAACACATCTGCAGCTTTGGAGAAAGAAAGCAATATCTGAACATTTGTATGTTTCAAAAAATTCTGAGATAATTCTGATATGTATCTGAATTTTAAGAAGTGATTATTGGTTCTTCTATTAAATGGTAGTTTTAGTGATATAGAATTCTATTATTTTCTATTGACCAATCAAGATAGAATGGTATTAAGTGAATAATAGTTACATAATCACAATAGTAGAAGACATTTATCAGTTTTCACAGTCAATAGCCAGACAAAAGATAAAAGATAATTACAATTGCAAGCTATAATGGAAACATGATTAGCCTAACAATATCAAATAATAACATACAATCTGGGGGGTTAAGTAGAGTGATGCAGTGAGTGGAAGTGTGTACATGTATAGGTTTTCATCCATCTAGCCAGTTTATGTCTTTTGGTTGGTGCATTTAATCCATTTACATTTAAGGTAATTATCAATATGTATGATCCTATTATCATTTTAATTGTTTTTGGGTTTATTTTGTGTAGGTCTGTTCCTTCTCTTGTGTTTCTTGCCTAGAGAAGTTCCTTTAGCATTTGTTGTAAAGCTGGTTTGGTGGTGGTGAATTCTCTTAACTTTTGCTTGTCTGGAAAGCTTTTGATTTCTCTGTCAAATCTGAATGAGAGTCTTGCTGGGTAGAGTATTCTCAATTAAGTTCTTCCCTTTCATCACTTTAAACATATCATGCCATTCCCTTCTGGCTTGTAGAGTTTCTGTTGAGAAATGAACTGATAACCTTATAGGAGTTCCCTTGTATACTGTCATTTTTCCCTTGTTGTTTTTAATATTTTATCCTTGTCTTTAATTTTCATCAATTTGATTACTATGTGTCTTGGTGTGTTCCTCCTTGGGTTTATCCTGCCTGGGACTCTGCACTTCCTGGACATGGTTGACCATATCTTTCCCATGTTAGGTAAGTTTTCAGCTATTACCTCTTCAAATATTTTCTCAGGTCCTTTCTCTCTCTCTTCTCCTGCTGGGACCCCTACAATGTAAATGTTGGTGCGTTTAATGTTGTCCTAGAGGTTTCTTAGGCTGTCTTCTTTTCTTTTCATTCTTTTTTTTCTATTCTGCTCTGCCACAGTGATTTCCACCATTCTGTCCTCCAGGTCACTTATCTGTTCTTCTGCCTTAGTTATTCTGCTATTGATTCCTTCTAGTGTATTATTCATCTCTGCTTGTTTGTTCTTTAGCTCTTGTAGGTCTTTGGTAAGCATTTCTTGCATCTTCTCAATCTTTGCCTCCATTCTTTTTCTGAGACGCTGAATTATCTTCACTATCATTATTCTGAATCATTTTTCTGGAAGGTTGTCTATCTCTACCTCATTTAGTTGTTTTTCTGGGGTTTTATCTTGTCCCTTCATCTGGGACATAACTTTGTGCTTTTTCATGCTGATTAACTTTCTGTAACGTGGTTTTTGTTTTAGTCACTACAGGACTTTGGTTTTTTTTGCTTCTCTGTCTACCCTCTGATGGAGGAGGCTAAGAGGCTCGTATAAGCCTCATAAGCCTCTTCTGTTAAATTTAGGAAGTTGATTGTGAAGGAGTAGGACCATGAAAGTTAGGATGGAGACATGTATGGACAGATTCCAGTGAACCTGGGGACCTTGAGTGCCTAAGTTCTGTTGAACCTCTTTTTTCAGTGGCAATGACCCTTCCACCCCAGTAAGGAATCTTCCTTGCTTGTGGGGCCTGTAATGGCCTTCCCTGAAGTAGTGGTCTTGATTTTTCTCAGGATCTACCTCCACTGCTTATAGGCTTAAGTCCAGACAGACTTTAAAGGGTGAAATACAAAGCATGATTCATGAGAAGATATGATAAACACCAAAATAATTGCATGACTTTGCCAATTTACATCAACAGAAACCTAGGGAAATGTATAGATATGGATCCCTAAGGTACAGAATCAGGATAGAAGGACTATAAAGTCAGATTAGGCTATATTTATTTACTAATGTAGAGATTTCTGATTCAACTGAGAGCTTGAGTGTTTCCAACCATTTGCTCAGTTGGTTGATTGAAATCTGGAAGTTAGAAGGTCAAAACTTCTTTGGTATACAGTAGAAGAAAATATTCAAAGGTTAAGAAAGATTGGAATGCTACAGTAGATTTATCATATAAGACCTGAAACTTTGGGCTCGGCTATTTAGAGTATTAGTTCCCCAAAGAGAAATATTTTCTCAGGAGACACAGAAGTGGTTCCGTTGAACTATAAATTGAGACTGGCCCTGGCTACTTCGGGCTTCTCTTGCCAGTCAATCAGCAAGCAAAGAAGGTTACTGTATTGCCTGGGGTGGTTGGTCCTGATCAAGGGTGGGGGATGGGGAGCATCTTAAAATCCATAGCAAAACTTAAAACCCATAGCAAAACTACTGCAGACTAATACAAGAAGGAGTGCTATTGGCACATACCAGAAACAAAGGTCACCCTATCAGGCAGGGAATATGAAATGGGGAGTGGAGGAGTGTTTATAAATACCAGCTAAAACAACACAAACTGTTGCAGGAATAAGGACAAAATTTTTCTTTTTATTTCAACGTAAATATTTTCATGTTTTAACCAAAATTTTCCTTCCCTTCCAATTCATCTACTGTATAAATAAAATTTTAACACTAATTGTTACAGGATGTAACGGATAGTGTGACTTAGCTAGAAGAGAAGTGAACATCACCAAACTATGAAAACTATGAACCTGTAGACTTTATATCCTCTTTTGGCAGGGCAGAGTTAGAAATGAACCTTTTCCACATGGATACCCAATTGATATGACATATTTTCATTGTACAGAAATAGGTATATCATGTTAAGCAGAAACACAGTTTTGCTGTCATTTGCTTTCAATCTTTATTTGAAAGTTGCTGCTGCTGCTAAGTCGCTTCAGTCGTGTCCGACTCTGTGCGACCCCATAGACGGCAGCCCGCCAGGCTCCCCCGTCCCCGGATTCTCCGGGCAAGAACACTGGAGTGGGTTGCCATTTCCTTCTCCAATGCGTGAAAGTGAAAAGTGAAAGTGAAGTCTCTCAGTCGTGTCCGACTCCTAGCGTCCCCATGGACTACAGCCCACCAGGCTCCTCCGTCCGTGGGATTTTCCAGGCAAAAGTACTGGAGTGGGGTGCCATTGCCTTCTCCATTTGAAAGTTAAGTCTGGTGAAAACAAGTATTTAAGGATGCCAAGTTGACATAGGGTGGACAATGATGGCTTTGTACTTTGTCACCTTAGCTAAGCTGGAATCATACTTCCTAGAATTTCCTTTCCTCTGTGGTTCTGAGGTAGGATTGGCCACAGGAGAAATTTCCATGAAAGGTAGAAGTGAAGTATCTGAGTTTATACTTGGAAGGTCGCTGTTCGGTCAGGTGTTATTGCAGCTCAAGCACAGAGCTGTGGGCCTGTTGGTTCACTTTACTGGTGTAAGGCAGGAGCTGAGTCTGCAGCTTTTAGGTCTCACTGGATCTCCTTCTTCAGCTTCTTCAACTCCTGGGCTAGGTACAATTTTAGCTCTGAGATGAATTCAGCTATTGCTCTCTTACATCACGGAAGTTGGAGGCTTCGAGGTAGTGAAAAAAGTGAGTTTCAGTTTCTTCTTATGAGTTTCAGCTCTTCCTCGAAGGTTCCAGTGATTCCATTCCTCTCCACTTCATGTCCACTTTCATTCCTCACTGCCTACCCTACCTACTTGAAGTCTCAGTACTAGATGGAGAAGCAATATCCATAAACTGTTTAACTAGTTCCTATAGTTATATAAGATCAGATTTTCATAATAAATGCTTTATTCCACATCACCCCTAGTGGATTAGATTTTCTAATCAAATCCTGTTAGCTCTGTGGGTTGTAAATATCTTCTCTCATTTTGTGATTTGTCTTTTTATCTTTGTTTATGGTGTCTTTTATTGTATAGAGTTCTACATTTGAATGTTTTAAAAATTTATTGTGTTTCTTGTATTTAAGGAATTACTTCTTATCCTGAGGTCATAAAACTATGCCTTTTTGAAAAAAGAAATCTCCTTTTATCTTTTTCCATATTTATTACAAAGGTCCATATCATCAAAGCTATAGTTTTTCCAGTAGTCATGTATGGATACGAGAGTTGGACTATAAAGAAGGCTGAGTGCCGAAGAACAGATGCTTTTAAACTGTGGTGTTGGAGAAGATTCTTGAGAGTCCCTTGGACTGCAAGGAGATCAAACCAGTCAATCCTAAAAAATCAATCCTGAATATTCATTGGAAGGACTGATGTTGAAGCTGAAGCTCCAATACTTTGGCCACCTGATGCGAAAAACTGACTCATTAGAAAAGACCTTGATGCTGGGAAAGATTGAAGGCATGAGGAGAAGGGAACAACAGAGGATGAGATGGTTGGATGGCATCACCTACTCAACAGACATGAGTTTGAGCAAGCTCTGGGAGATGCTGAAGGACAGGGAAACCTAGCATGCTGCAGTCCATGGGGTTGCAAGGAGTAAGACATGACTGAGCGACTGAACAGCAACAAAAATGATAAATAGACACTACAACATTGGATATGCATGTCTTATTCTTGACTTTAATTAGGACTGCTTCTGAAGTCTCATTTTTAAATATAATTCTTGCTGTAGGTTTTTAATGACCATCCTTTACCTTTAGTTCAGTAAAGTGTATAATTTTTAAATGAATGAGTGTTGAATTTTATAAAAATTTTTTCTGTGTCTATTAAGATCATTATATTTTTATTCAATCTAGTTTTGTAGAATACTACTTTGATATCTACCTTTTCACCCTGAAGTTTACTAAAAATGTCATTTTTTAAATGATTATAGAATGTTATTAAATATTCTTCTGCATCTATTTAAAGTATCACTTTTTTTTTCTTTATTTTGTAAATATGGTGTACACCTCAATAGATTTTATGATGTTTTCTTACACTCCCAGGACAAACCCTACTTGATCATGATTATTATTATATAAACTGCCAAATTTGATTTGCTAACATTTTATTTAACAATTCACCACCTTAGGATCATAAGAATAATTGATTTAAAATTTTTTGTCTCACAGTATATTATTTTCTGGTTTGGACATCAAGGTTATGCTAGCCTCAAAAATGATTTGGGTAGCTTGCCCTTTTTTCAACTGTGAAACAGTATAAAACCAGGATTTCTTAAACTGTTGGGACTGGATTTGGGAGGTTGAAAGGAAAAATGATTTGTAAAATTTTGATTACCAATTGAACAGTTAGTGGCATATTGTTTTCTGTTTTTTCTAAAGTCAATTTTAACAATTTATATATTTCTGGAAAATGGTCTGTTTTATATAAGGTTTCAAATGTATTGACAATTCATGATAATCCCTAACAATGAGATGATCTCTATTTCTAGCTTTGTTCTGCCATCATTTCCACTAATTCTTATTTTGTCTTTTCTCCTTTTACTCTTGATCAATTTTGATAGTGTTTTGTTTATTCTATTCTCTTTTTCAAAGAACCATTTTGGATTTTATTGGTTTTTTCAACTGTATCATTGTTGCATATGCTGCTGCTGCTAAGTCCAACTCTGTGCGACCCCACAGACGGCAGCCCACCAGGCTCCTCCGTCCCTGGAATTCTCCAGGCAAGAATTCTCCAGGCAAGAACCCACTGGAGTGGGTTGCCATTTCCTTCTCCAATGCATGAAAGTGAAAAGTGAAAGTGAAGTCACTCAGTCATGTCCAACTCTTAGAGACCCCATGGACTGCAGCCTACCAGGCTCCTCTGTCCATGGGATTTTCCAGGCAAGAGTACTGGAGTGGGGTGCCATTGCCTTCTCTATCTGGCCACTATATGTTCTGTGAATTGGGATTTAGATCTAAAAACTTGATCAGATTCATGTTTGACGTTTTTTTTGACAAGAAAACTTCATACATAAAGTTGCATACCTTCACCAGTAGGCACATAATTTCTAGTTGTCTTTCTGATTGTGATGTTAGAGGCCACTGATGATTCTTGCCATTATGATTAATGCTAATTTCTGTCTCACCACTCTAGTTGTCTAAAAAAATTTTTTTTCTAGTAAATTCTTCAGACAGATTCTGGGAACAATATTCCCTCTTTCTCTTTTTAGCTCTTCACAAAAACATCTTAGGAAGTTAGGAAAGCTATCCTGGCCTTTTCTCCTGATCTGGAATAAACACTCATCTCACTTAAACATAGGCTAAGAGTTCTGTCTTTTATGTCGCAATGTGACTGCTTCTCTATTTGGACTTTTTTCTGCTATCTTTTTTTGTATTTTCTGTTTAGCATTTTTCTTTTAATTTCTGTTTGACACCTTTCCCACCTTCTAGAGAACTGATAAAATTTTCCATATACATCCTGCCCACTTTTAAAAAGCCTTTACTGGTTTGGAAGATATGCATTGCATTTCTATTCTTTTAGTCTTTGCCCTTAAGTAGTTAATATACATTCTTAACTATTATTTTTGTCCACTAATATGTAAAATTAGCCAATATCTTACATTTTTCTCCTGAACATGACAATGACATTAAGAGGCCCACTGCATAATGCATTCAATCTTATTTTGCTGTGTGAAGCGTTAGCTTTTTTAATTAAAAAAGATTCTTTTTAACAATAAACAGTTGATAATTAATCAACTTCTATATTTTTCTTATACCTGTACCTCTTGGGTTTTTTCCCTTGCTAAACTACTCTTTAAATAGGTTTCGTAAGGAATGGCCTTTGGGTTGCAAACTTTCTTGGCCTCTGTGTGTCTGAAAATGTTTTCATTTTTACCTCTCTCTTGAATGATAGTTTCCATGGATATACATTTTATGTAGACAATTAACATCTCTCAGTACTTTAAAGAGACTACCTCATTGGTTTTTTTTTCCCCCTTTCTTAAAAAATTGTGGTAAAATGTGCAAAGAATTACCATCTTAACCAATTGTAAGTGTGCATTTGTAGTATTAAGCACATTTACATTGTTCTATAACCATCACAACCACCCATCCCCATAATTCTTTCCATCTTGTATACTGAAACTCTATACCCTCTAAATAAAAATTTCCTGTAGTCCCCTCCACCTAGTCCCTAGCGACCACCATTATATTTTCTGTCTTTATGATTTTGACTACTCTACCTTATGTAAGTGGAATCACACAGTATCTGTTTTATTGTGAAAGGCTTACTTCACTTAGCACGATGTCCTCAAGTTTCATCCATATTGCTGAATTTCCTTTCACTGAAGAGATATGGCCAAAATGGTGGAATAGGAAGATCCTGAGCTCACGTCCTGTCACCAGCACACGAAATTTACAACTACTTACAGAGCAACTAGCTATGAGGACAACCTGAAGACCAGCAGAAAAGATTTTTCTACAACTACAGATATGAAACCTGGAGAAGGAAATGGCAGCCCACTCCAGTGTTCTTGCCTGGAGAATCCCATGGACAGAGGAGCCTGGCAGGCTACAGTCCATGGGGTCACAAGAGTTGGACACAACTTAGCAACTAAACCACCACCACCAAAGATATAAAGAAGGACCCACAAGATAGGTAGGAGGGGCAGAGACCTGGTATGGTCAAGACCCCCATCCCTGGATAGGAAATGCCAAAACAGGAGGCTAATCACAACTGTAGAGCTTCTTCCCAAGAAGTGAGGGGTCTGAGCCCAACATTGAGGCCCCCAGGCTGGGGGTTCTGTATCAGAAGATGAGCCCCAGAACATCTGGCTTTGGAGGCTTGCATATGGGAGAGCCAGCAACAGTAGAAAACAGAGACTCTGTTCTTAGAGGGCACACCAAAATATTATATAGTCTGAGATCCAACACAATGGCAATAATTTGTATGAGCTTGGGTCAGACCTACTTTCTGATCCTGGGAAAACCTCCCAGAGAAGTAGGAAGCGACTGGTAGTCCCTTAGGGGCAGCCATTTGGGGGAGCTCATTCTACCAGGACACTGGTGCTGCAAAGCACAATTTCGGAATAACCCTCTAGTTTATAATGCTAGGAGCTTACTCATCCACCAGCAGGTCAGAACCAGTCCCAAGACCCCCAGGGCTGAGCAGCCAGACATGCAAGGACCCAGCCCTGCCTGAAAAATGGCTCAGCACCAGCCTTCCCAGTCCCCATAGCCAGGCACCCCAGGACCTGGTTCCACCTACAAGTGGCCAGCAACCACTGCCCAAGGTAGGACCTGGCAGCCAGCTGGTCTAGGGGCCAACCCCGCTTACAAGCATGCCCATGGTAGTCAGCCTCACCACACCAGAAAGGCCCATGAAGCCTGCTTAGGAGGCACCCTGACAGAGGGGAGTGTATTTCTGGGCCCCACAGGATGTCACCTGCATAAGATCACTTCTCCAAGATCAGGAAATGTAACCAACCTACCTAACACATAGAAATAAACATGGAGAAGTAGTAAAATGAGGAGTTAGAAGAATATGTTGCAAACAAAGAAGCCACACAAAACTCCAAAGGAGAACTAAATGACGTCTACTTATCTCCAGATAAGCAATCTACCCAATAAAGAGTTCAAGGTACTGATCATAAAAGATGCTCAACAAATTGAGGAAAAGAGTAGATGAACCATGGGAAGTTTAATAAGGCATCAGAAATTTATAAAGAAGGATGAATGAGATTTGAAGATAATTACTGAAGTGAAATTGTTATAGGTCATCAAGCTAAGAATTTTGAGTTGGGGGGAATAATTCTGGATTATCTGGATGGACCCAGTGTAATCACAGGGGTCCTTATAAGAAGAAAGCAAGGGCTTCCCTAGTAAAGAATCCACTTGCCAATGCAGGAGCCACAGGTTCCATCCCTGGTCCAGGAAGATCCTACATGCTGCGGGGCAACGAAGTCCACATGCCACAACTAATGAGCCTGTGCTCTAGAGCCCGCAGGCCACAACCCCTGACGGCCGCGTGCCCTAGAGCCCGTAATCTGCAGTGAGAGACGCCACTGCAACTAGAGGGTAGCCCCCACTCTCCACAACTAGAGAAAAGCCCGCACAGCAACGAAGATCCAGCACAGCCACAAAAAAAGCAAGCAAGAATGTCAGAAAAAGGGAGGAAGATTTAAAGATGTTATGCTCCTGCACTTGAAGGAGAAAGAGGCTAGCTAAGAACAAAGACCTACTAGCAGCCTCTAGAAGCTCGAGAAAAGCAACAGAACAGATTAAATAAGAAATGACCAGCAAGGAGACAGATTCTTCCCTTGGAGATTCCAGAGGGGAGACAACCCTATCAACATCTTGAATTAGTCCTAAGAGACCCAGTTTTTACTTCTGACCACTAGAACTATAATATAATAAATCTGTGCTGCTTTATACCAAAAAAAGAAAGAAGAAGAAGGAATTGAAAGTAGATTAGATGATACAGAGAAACACTGAATTAGAAGACAGAGGAATGGAAATCACCCAAGTTGAACAGAAAAAAAATTTTAATGAGGACAGTTTAAGAGACTTCTGGAACAATATCAAACATGCTAATATTTACATTCCAGAGGCCCAGAAGGAAAAGAGAGAGAAAGGGAGGGGCAAAGAACTTACTCAAAGAATTAATAAGTGAAAACTTCCCTAACCTGGGAAAAGAAGCACATGCGGGTTCAAAAATCACAGAGTCCCAAATAAGATGAACCCAAAGAAGTCCACACCAAGACCTGCTGCAATTAAAATGGCAAAACTGAAGGATATTTAGTTATATTTAGACATAAATATAATTAGCTATAAATATAAAGATATTTAAAAGCAGCAAGAGAAAAGCATTAGTTACATACAAGGGAACTTGCTTATAACTCACACAAAAGGAAAGAAATCCAAATATAACACTAAAGATAGTCATCAAATCAAAAGTTATGAGAGTAAAAGAAAAAGGAACAAAAAAGAACCAGGAAACAATTAAAATAGCAATAAGGGCATATCTATCAGTAATCACAAAAGAATACCTTCATGGCTTCAGCTAGGCAAAAAGGTTTCTCTGGAAGGACATAAAAGCAGATTGTTAAGCTTTATTACAATTAGTTATCTTGTTCATTAAAAGAAAATATTAAAAGAACGAGAAGGCAGGCCACAGAGTGGAAGAAGATATTAATATTTGCATCTATATATACTGTAATAAAAAGCTTAATCCCAAAATATCTATCTCTATCCATAACTACTCTTACAAATTAATAAGAAAAAGATAGTAGCCCAATGGAAAAATATGGAAACCGCTGGAACAGGGGCTTCACACAAAAGGGGATATCCGAATGGCTGATATCCAAAAGCTCAACCTAAAGAGTTTTCAGGGAAATAAATGTAAATTAAAATACATTTTTCTAAAGGTCACATAGCTAGGGGGATTTGAACCTAGGCAGTCTGTTAACCTCTCTTGCTCTATTTACTCGTATGTAAACTAGGGATATTAATATCTATATACTCATGAACTTACAGTTTGAAGAGAAATAATTCAAATAATAGAAAACAGATAACAATGTACTGAAATTCAGTGTATGTATGGAAAACCCAGACCTAGAGACACAGTGACCATACTTTTTACCTAAAAATCAGCACAGACTTAACAAAGTTTTCATACATCTTCTATTTTACAAGTTTTTTCTTGTTATTTGTCAACTCCCCCTGATTCCAGGGTGCATGCTGTTATTGTAAATAGCTTCTCTCCTCGCCACAATAGCTATCATGAGAAGGCAATGGCACCCCACTCCGGTACTCTTGCCTGGAAAATCCCATGGACGGAGGAGCCTGGTGGGCTGCAGTCCATGGGGTCACTAAGAGTTGGACACGACTGAGTGACTTCACTTTCACTTTTCACTTTCATGCATTGGAGAAGGAAATGGCAACCCACTCCAGTGTTCTTGCCTGGAGAATCCCAGGGACAGGGGAGCCTGGTGGGCTGCCGTCTCTGGGGTTGCACAGAGTCGGACATGACTGAAGCGACTTAGCAGCAGCAGCAGCTAAAAACTCAATCTCATTCAACTCTTGTAAGAATCTCATTAGGTAAATATTATTTTCTCACTTAAGAGATCATTCCCATTTTATAAGAAATTGAGGCTTAGAGTGAATAGACCACTTATCTAAAGTTACAGTTCAGTGACAAAGTTGGGATTTGAGGCCAGGTTTATCCAACTCCAAAACCCACATTTGCCATCATCTTGCTCCACGGTTCCCCAACCACCTAAGTCGCTATCATTGTAGGCCCCAAAAAAGCAGTGTTTGTATCCCTCCTCATAAGGCCCACTTTTGGTACTTTAGCACTGCAGTCTGGGTGGTCCTAGGGGTAGTGGTTGTCAACACAGACTCTACCTCTTGGAGGAAAAGCTCCTCAAAAAGAAACACATTGAGGGGGACTTCCCTGATGGTCCAGTGGCTAAGATTGGAGCTTGAATGCTGGAAACAGGAGTTCTATCCCTTGTCGGGGAACTAGACCCAGTGCAGCCAATTTTTTTTTTTTTTTTTTTTTTAAGAAAGAAACATGGTGAGAAATGAAATAGTATATGTAAGATTTGAAAGTTATGGGGTCCAGAACTTTCCAACTCCCAGTGGATCTGACCTCACCGGAAGAGAGAGTCCTTCCCACCCAGGCCCCTTCCCTGGAGCTCTCATTGCTGTACCCTCATTTCTGACCCTGCATTCTCTGGCCACAACACAGGAGACCTAGACCTGGGGTCAGATGGGACACCTGTTCTTTGTTTTTCCCACAATCTCACGTTGCAGACTGCCTGGGGTGGGGGTGGGCTGGGGGTGTTGTTCAGAAGGCAGGGCCAGTATTTGCTCAAGTGGGAAGTGGGGAGGGACAGGAACCCAGCAAGATTTCCTCCAGCCCTCACTTAGCAGAGCAGACAGGGCATACTGGTGTTCCAAGAGCTAACACCTATGGACAACGCCACTGAACTGCGCCTCGACCTGCTCGAGTGGCTTCAACATTAGGCATTGATTTGAGGAGGCAGAATACCATGGGAGTCTGGAAGGCAGGAATTCCTCCCAGTGCCGCAATCACTGCATAGTGCTCACTGGCCAATGCTACATGGTTTAGGTGCATTAACTCTTGTGTGACCACACAGCAACTCCATGAGGTACCTACTATTACTATCCATTTTACAGACGAAGACATTGAAACAGTAACTTGCAGTTTACCCAAGGACATCCAAAAACACCGATTATCCAACTGTAAAAGGGAGATGCATATGCTTGCCTTACACCTTACATAAGGCAGGTTTTGTAGGACACTAACTCCCATGCATTTGCAATAAATTCGTATTTCTTACCCTTCTTTTTTTTTTTTTGTATACCGGAAAGATTTTTCCATTGGGGCTTCAGTAAGGCGAGAGTGCAGAAAAGTCCCTGAAAAGACACAACAGAAATTGATAACTACAGCGGTGTCTCCAAGCAAGAAAAGGTGGGAATTTTACTTTTCAGTGTTTAAACAAGGTATTTCAATTATTCTTTTTTAAATTTTTTTTTTTATTTAAGGGCTTGCACAGTCATAGGTGAATGTGGCCAGGGCTTTAAAAGACAGTGAGCCGATGAGCCAAAACCTAAAGTCGCGGCACTACAGGGTGGCTCGCCTGGGGTCACCAGCAAGCTACAGTGAGTTTAGGGTTCTTTTCCCTACTGCACAGGATGGGGATATATTTTACGAGGAAGGAGGAAGGGCGCTAAGGCGCCCTGGGCTTTGAAACGTTGGGGGGGGGGGGTCCTGCCCGCGGGAGGTGGCGCCCACCTGGGCGATGGGAAGGAAAAGCCCGGCCCCGCCCTGTCCAATTTAAGAGCCGCGGGAGACAGCTGTGACCGTTCCTGGCCGACAAGGCTCGCTCCCTTATTTAAAGCAGGTGTCCTCCCGCGCCTCCCGCGCTGCCCACAGCCCAGAGGCCCCAGCTCCCGTTCTTGGGCCCTTCCGAGCAAGGGCCGCGCTATGCCCAGCCCCGGGCCGCGGGGCTGCCGGCCGCTCCCTCTTTCGGGCGCCGGGGTCCAGCCCCAGCGCTCCAGCCGCTCTCCCCGGCCCGCGTACCCCGCTCTGCCTCGCGGTTCTGCAAATCCAGGCCCAGCCCGCGCGCCCGGACGCCTCGCGTCCTCCTTTTCCGTTGAGGCCATCCTAGCCAGACCTGACCCCCGCGCGCCTACCACCTCCCCGCTGTCAGTCTCCGCTGGCGCCCACGGGGACCTCTGGAACGTGCCCTCCAGGCCTCCCGCCCAGGCTCTGCCCGGGGCGTGCCCGCCGACGTGGCTGCCCCCCTGCCTGAGCGCGGGGCTGCACCAGCCGCGCCCCCAGCCCCCTGCGCTGCGACCCCTCGCCTCCCACTTCTGCGGCCTCCAGGGTCTCAGCGTCACAGGTACGAGGGAGCGGACGGCCGCCACGGCGGGCACAGGATAGAGGAGAAGTCCCCGAGTTTGAGAGCCACGCGTGGTTGGAGTAGATGTCAAGTTTATGACCCTTGACCCTGCGGGTGATACCGGGCGGAGAGAGGGACCCAGACCAGGTGGGAGACTATCCGGCCCGCCGCTGAGGTGGGAAAAGGTGTGTGTCGGGGGGTGGGTGAGTACGTGTGCAGAGAGGAAGGTGAGGGCAGGCCCGAGAGCGACTCGGACAACCATGATCAGCGCAGGGCTGCAGGCAGCCCGGCCTCTCCCTGGTCTAGGGAGTGGGAGAGGCCCTTGCTCCCTTCCACACCTGCTTTGCACAATGCTTTGTGGAGCAGGCTTTTCCCCAGCGCGGCCAACTCGGCCGGAGAGGCAGCTGCTACTGGTACCCTTCAGCCAGAGCGAGGAGCTGTCGGGGATTAGCCGACCGAGTTACAGCCTCCACTGCTCACCTCTGTGTGAGCTTAGCTTCCGCACTTTACTGCTCTGAGCCAGGTTCCTTCAGCTCTTAGAATGGTTCCCTGGGGCTCTGGGCCCTGGAGCAGAGTCACTTAAATCCCCATGAGACTTTAACCGTTGGGGTAATTTTCTCCTCTAGTATTAACATCCACCTATATGAGTTTTTACCATTTTTGGCTATCTGGTTCATGCATCCCCATGGCTCCCATGAGGGGAAACAAGAGCAAATTTAGTGCAAGCCTCATCAACCCAAACCAAGATCCTGGTAAGACAATCTTTCTTGGGTTACCCCCACCCTGTGTCTCCTCACCTCCCTTCAGTTGGGCATTCCTCCCACCCACGTGGGAGAGAAACCCTGGTCTCCCAAGCACTATCCAAATTCTTGCTACATAATGAGAGCCACCTCTGGTGGCTCAGAAGGCAAAGAATCTGCCTGCTATGTGGGAGATGCCGGTTCGATCCCTGAATCAGGAAAATCCCCTGGAGAAGAGCATGGCAACACACTCCAGTATTCTTGCCTGGAGAATTCCATGGACAGAGGAGCCTGGTGGGTTACAGACCATAGGGTTGCAAAGAGTTGGACATGACTGAGCGACTAACATTTTCACTTTCATGAGAGTCACAGCCCTCACTCCAAGCCACCTTTTTCTAATGTCCCCACACACCTGAGGTCTGAATTGTAACTTTCTACTCCGTATTACTAGTGTCTCATTTTCAAGTTAGTTTTTTAAATATATATTGATTGATTGATTGATTTGGCTGTGCTAGGTCTTAGTTGAGGCATGTGGGATATTTTAGTTTCAGCATGGAATCTAGTTTCCTGACCAGAGATTGAACCCAGACCCTCTGCACGGGGAGCACCAAGCCTTAGCTACTGGACCACCAGGGAAATACCTCACTGGTTTTTGCATGGGTATTACAGCCACACAAATCAAACTTCAAAATGTTAACTACAAAGTTACAGTATGGAGAAGAGTTTACCGTTCCTTTCCCCTAGCCACCTGGTTCTCCCCACCCCACAGGCAGCCAGACACCAGTTTCTTTATTCTTCTAGTGTATTTTATACTATTTAATACTTGGACACACGTGTGTGTGTGTGTGACGCTTAGTCGTGTCTGACTCTTTGTGACCCCATGGACTGTAGCCTGCCAGGCTCCTCTGTCCATGGAATTCTTCAGGCAAGAATACTGGAGTGGGTTGCCATACCCTTCTCCAACGGATCTTCCCTACCCAGGGATTGAACCTGGGTATCTGCATTGCAGGCAGATTCTTTACCGTCTGAGCTCACACACATGTGTATTTGTGAAAATACATGCATATATATATACACACACATGCATTCTTCTAACCCTCCCCCGACACTAGACACACTGCTCTGCACCTTACTCTTTTTACTTGACCATGTATCGAGATTTTTCCTTAGAAGTCCACACAGAGCTTCTGTATGCCACAGAATGGTCCATTGCAAGAATATACCATATTTTAAATCTAGCTCCATTGATGATTTCTTATATTTTGCTATTAATGCTTATGTAAGCCAGCTGGGCCCAGTGGCTGGGGTCTTAGGCAGCCAGACCTCACTCCTTTCAGTGGGGCAGTTTTGTCTGCTAGCCCTGGAGCCCCTCCCCAAGGTTAGTGGGAGCGGAGGAGTCTTAGCCCTGCATTGCCAGAACTCTGTCTGGAACACTTCCTTCCAAGCTAGCCCAATGGCTTCCTTCCTCACTCCTCTGGAGTTACGAGTCAGGTACTGACCCTGGTAGACCAGTCTGCATCTCCGCTGGCCCACAGCTCTATGAGCTGAATAGCACCCTTATGTGCGTTAGAAAAGGGCACCTCCTAACTCCATGCAAACACGACACCTTGTCAGGAAGGAAGAACAGGCTTGCAAAAAGCAGGCGGAATTTCAGACTCCACTTACCGTCTCAGCTGGGCACCTGTGTGCAGGATACAAGCTGTACACAGTGGCCCTATTCAAGAGTCACCTGAGTGAGGTGGCTACCCTTTCCAAAGATGTTAATACAAACTCTTCCACCTGCCCACACACAGGCACACTTACCCTGTCCTTCCCTGCTTTATTCTTATTAGTGCTAATCACTTTCTGACATACTCAATATGTTACTTATTTGCCTTTTTTGTTGTTATTGTTTTTGCTGTTAGGAATTCTCTGTTTTGTCCTGGAACCATGCCTGAATCAAAGTACCCATTCAAAACTTTGAAAGAACAAAAAAGATGAACCTTCACTCTTTGTTCAAAAGGGGGTCCCTTCTCTGCTCATCTCATAGGGTTTTCCTGAAGTAGCCAAGGAAAGGAGAGATGGAGGTTTGGCAGCTCCTCTTAGGGCCAGAGATTATGCCACTAACCTGACTAATAGAGGCCAAAGCGGTCTCACAACACTGTCCCTTCTTTTAAAAAAAAATTTTTTTTTAAAATTTTGTATTGGGGTATAGCCATTTAACAATGTTGTGATGGTTTCAGGTGAACAGCAAAAGGATTCAGCCACACATAAACATATATATCCCTTCTCCCCCAAACTGCCCTCCCATCCAGCCTGCCCCATAACATTCAGTAGAGTTCATGTCCTTTTTCATTTGTTTTGTTTCTGCGCAGTCTCTTCCCACCTTGCCTGCTGTGTTGTTACCTGGCCAAGGGTAAGACAGGGCAGTGGAGCTGTGAGTTTGTTCTCTCTCCTCCAAGATGACAGGGTAGGGGGTTACGGCTAACCTTTCCTCCTGCTAATTGCTCTTCAGGCTTGGAGCTGGTTCACTGCCTAGGCCTCTGGGATCCCCGAGACTGGGCCCAAGCTCAGGACCTTCAGGACACTGAGAGATCCCCAAAGAGGATTCGAACCATGTTTAACTTGGAGCAGCTGGAAGAATTGGAGAAAGTGTTTGCAAAACAGCACAATATAGTGGGGAAGAAGAGAGCCCAGCTGGCAGCCCAGCTCAACCTTACAGAGAACCAGGTGAGAGCAGGGACTCCTGTGGGCTCGGCTGCACCTAGGGACAGTTACTACTCTCTCAAAAAACCCTGAGTTGGGGCTGGGAGGAATTTATGGGCCTCTTTCTCTGTGCCAGGCTGATAGGGGATACGGGCCCTAACCACTGGCACACTCCCTTCTCTATATGATGAGAAAAATAGTCCTATTTGAAATCACATTATGGAAACAACATGTGTTAATCTAGAACTTTCTAATATAATGTTTCCATGCTAAATAAGGAGCTGACAGTGAAATTAAGTTGGTATTCAAGAGACTAAATATTAAAAATAATAAACATTCTCTTGACCCTATATTCTCCTCGCGACTGAATTATAGCTGCTCTTTTCACAGGCAAATTTCTCAAGAACTGGCTATGTTCTCTCCATGTCCTCACCTCCCGTCTACTCCTTAATTCACTGCAGTGTGAATTCTTTCATTCTGCCATTTCACTGAACCTTCTCATCAAGGTCTCTAATGACCTCCATGTTGCAAAGCCACCATATGCTTTCTTCCCTCATCTTACCCCACCACTCAGTACAATCAACCACTCCTTCTGTTTTGAAACCCACAGTTCTCTTGGCTTCCAGACACCACACTCTCGGTTTTTCTCCCAGCTCTCTAGTCCCTTCTCGGTTCCCTTTGTAGGCAACTCTTCTCTTTGGGGCCTCAAATTTTCCTCCCTAGATGATTTAATCTATCCCCATGGGTTTTAACGGAGAAGGCAATGGCACCCCACTCCAGTACTTTTTCCTAGAAAATCCCATGGATGGAGGAGCCTGGTAGGCTGCAGTCCATGGGGTCGCTAGAGTCGGACATGACTGAGCGACTTCAGTTTCACTTTCCACTTTCACGCATTGGAGAAGGAAATGGCAACCCACTCCAGTGTTCTTGCCTGGAGAATACCAGGGATGGGGAAGCCTGGTGGGCTGCCGTCTATGGGGTCGCACAGAGTCGGACACGACTGAAGTGACTTAGCAGCAGCAGCATGGGTTTTAAATACCATTTGTAAGCCAGTGACTCCCTACTTTGTATCTTCCACCCACTCCTCTTTTCTGACTTGTGCATCTAACTACCTTCCTGGGGCCTCCAGTTGGGTGTCTTGTGGGAAGCCATTTCAAACTTAACAAGTCAAAACCTCAATTCTTGATTCCCACCCCCCCACCCAAATCTCTCCCTTTCCCCACACATGGCATCATTGTCCACCCAGCTGCTCAAGTATCTAGTTCAGATACTTAGATCTGAGTATCTAAGATACTCAGTCATCTTAGATTCCTTTTTCTTTCCCAATTCCAATTCATCAGCCAGCCTTTTCACCTCTACCTCCGAAATACAGCTGGAATCACTTCATTTTTCTCCATTGCCACCAGTTTCAAATGGGACCGTTCTTCTCATGATACAGGGAAGGGAGTGTGCAGCCCCAACTATTGCTGGATCACTGCAACAGTCTCCCCAGCTGTCTCCTCAAATCTGCTTATATCCATTCTTCACTCACTGCCAGAATTGCAGTTCACTTGATATAAATAGGACTATGTCACATCCCACTAAAAAACTCAAAAGTGACACTTCTAATCCATGGCCTTCACAGTTTTGGGTGATCTGGTCTCCACTGACCTCTTCCACTTTCTCTTCCTTTGCTTTCCCCTTTCTCAGATGTGTCTGCCATGCTTTCCTCCTTTCTGATCCTCAGACATTCCAAGCTTGACTCCCCTGCCCTGGCTTGCTTTTCTCTGTCCCCATTAGGCAGGCCTCTCATCCTCTGAGCCTCAGCTTAAGTGCTGGTTCTTCAGGGAGGCTCAAACTCCTATTTGTACCCTCATTTGTATTTATATATTTGTTTTTGGTCTCCCTCCACTAGACTGTGAGCTCTGTGAGGGTGGAGCTCGTACTTCACTATTATCACCATCACCTGGGAAGGGCCAGCACTGCCTCAGATGTGGATGTCTAAAGTGAAGCCAATACACAAGTGCTCAGTTGTGTCCGACTCTTTGCAATCCCATGGACTGTAGCCCACCAGGCTCCTCTGTCCATGGGATTTTTCCAGGCAAGAATACTGGAGTGGGTTGCCATTTCCTTCTCCAGAGTTCAGATCAGGAGCTCAGTAAATACTTGGGTGAATGAGTGGTACTGGAATTAGAGGGAAGGGTGTGCTTCCCTTAGAATGAAGAGTAAATTTTCAGAGAGGAGTGGGCACTGTGGGAATGGGGGATGCAGTGGGAACTGTTAGTCACATTCTTATCTCTTCTCACTGCCTCAATTATAGGTGAGGGTCTGGTTCCAAAACCGAAGGGTCAAATATCAAAAGCAGCAAAGGCTGAAACTGCCAGCTGCATCTGCCATGGCTGCCTCTCCAGACGAGCCCTCCAGCAGCTCTGACACCAGCATCCAGAGAGAAGATGCGGAGTCAGGAATGGACAGCTGAGGACTGCAACAAAGGCTCAGTCCAGGCTGGGCTAGTTCTTCCTGGAAGCACCCATCAGATCTCCTTGTTCCAATTCTTAATGAAGAGCTTGTCAGGTCAAAGGGCATCAGGAGAATCTGAACTGTAAAGCAGGAGCCCTCTTTTTCTGTATTGACCCCTGGGAGTTGTAATAATGCAAATAGTCACAGGTACAGACTTTGGCCTTCAGCTATGTCCTTGGCCAAGTTACTGAATTTCTGAGGGTTTTTTCCCCCACCTGTAGAATGGGTATGTTGATAACTTTGACCTCCCAGGCCTGAGATGATGTCTGTAAAACACTTAAGAGTGTGCCAGGCTCAACACTAAGTGTGCAGTAACTACTAAGGCTTATAGGTCTCCTTCACCTGTGGGAGTAATACCTCAGCCCCAGCCTCTCCAGAGAGTAATCTTTGCCTGACCTGGCTGTAGAGGAGATACGGCCTCCTTGAATCAGCATCTGGGCATTGCAGACTCTTCCCCACTGGAAATGGTGGAATTGAGAGCAAAGAAGGACGGATAGACCATTTAGCCCACTGCCTCTCACAGAATTTCCTGAAGTTTTTTAGTTTTGTCTGAACTGTTACCAGTCATAGAAGGAACTCAGGCCCAGCTGCCCCCTTGGAGCAGACATGCTATCCTGAACACCATCTTTTTCCCTCTAGCTACTCAACTTGACCCCCTAGCCATCTTTATTTCGAGTAAAGAGATTTAACTGTGCCTTTGCCAAAACTGGCATTTTGCCTTGAACTCTGCTGTATTATTACCCCAACCCCTTCACAACCAGTTCTCATGGCTTCCATTCCTTCCCGGGAACCACTCCGTTTCTCTCCAATAAGTGTATGTTATAGCCTCCGCTTGTGGAGTCTGCCACCAACATTTCCAGAGCTAATTTCTCTAGCACTTCACATTTCCTGGTGGGCCTCTGTTGAGGGTACTCCCTTAGAATACAGGATGACTTCTGGGTGTTGAGATGAGCTGGTGGAAGGAGGTGTGCCCTGCCACCTGGTGGCGAGGGAGGGCACGGTCCACGCTGCTCTTCAGAGCTCTTGAGGGAGGGAGAAAAGGCGGGAGCAGCGGTCCTTGGAAAACCATCTGTCCCTGAGGCAGTGGACCACCGTCTCGAGAATACCAGGCTGCAGCTGGAGGGAGGGGGGAGGCCACGGTCCAGCTTCAAGAACCTTCTGTTCCCGTCTTCCAGGAAATCCTTCCTAAAGCTGGATCCAGTCAACTCTATTAAAGGAACACAGCGGCAGGTGCCTCTTCCTGGAATCGTTGGCTCCCGTTTTTTAAAAAATCACCAGTCAGTTACCTATTCAGCAGTTAACCGGCTCTATCCAATCCCTAAATGTCACCATGAGACTACAGCAGATGTGGACACAGGTCTTATGTCAAGTAGCACAGGATCAATGGGAGGAGGGAACAAAATGAGAGACGGGGGTCAGGCCTGGCTGTGGGGACAGATGCTACAGGTCAGTCCTGAGCAAGAGACCAGATCCCTCTCCCATAGTCAGGACAGTATGCATATGCAGACTCACTTCCGCATACAACTTCATGGTCCTTAGACCCTCCAGCATCCCCCAGGCTACAAGGTCCCTATGCCCCTGCAGCGTCTGAGTAAGACACACTTCCAGCTTGATCTTTCACAGGACTGTCTGCCCCCTGCCAGAGTGCCTGTGGAAATAGGAAATCTTACGCTGGACTTCGTAGGCTGGCTAAGAGTGGTAAGCTAGCTCTTCCCCTTAGGCTGAGTCCAAACAGCGACTGACAAGACAGGCCACTGAGAGGCAGAGACAACAGACACAAACAGGAATTCAGACACAGATACACACATCAAAACGACACACACAAACTCTGGTATGGCCACGAAAATACAGGCAAAACTGCACAGATGTAAAAGCACAAAGACCACTCGACCTACACGCACATCGCTCAAACACTCGTGCGAAAACCCGCGCGGCCTCAGGGACACGCACGCTGAGGGCGGGGCCTTCGGGGGCGGGGCCTCCCGGGTCGAGGCTGGGTCAAGGGTCAGAAGGCGGAGGTACGCCCAAGATGGCGGCCTCCATGTGCGACGTGTTCTCCTTCTGCGTGGGCGTGGCGGGCCCGGCCCGGATCGCCGTGGAAGTCCGCTTTGTGAGCAGCGCCAAGGTGAGGCCGCGGCGAATCGTGCCGGGGTTCCCCACCCAGCCCGTCCTTGGAGACAGCCCCGCGGGACCCTATGCCTGCAGCTTAGAGGGTCCTCTGCCGCTTGGACTCTGCTATCCGGCCCCGGGGGCTCCTTGTCGGTACCCGCGTGCAGGCTTCCAGGGCGATCACGCGGTGGCCTGGGGCCCGCGGAGTCCTCCTGCGCTCCCCCTCCTCCCCTGGAACCGGGCCTTTCTGCTAGCTGGGCTGGGGAGCGCCAGGCCGGGGGATATTGCTGCTGGATCCTGAGAGCTGTTGGGCGGGACGTGCCGGGCAGAGGGAGCTGCGGTACTAAAAAGCGTGGGCCATCAAGAACTTTCTGAGTGAGATTTGGGTGGGGGGATTGAGGAGAGAGGCCAGGACACTTCACAAAGGGTCTTGGAGTGCCAAGGAATTTGGACCGAAGCCCGTGGTAACATTGAAAGGTTTAAATCAAGAGGATGACATTTTGTTTTACTATCGTGTTTTAAAGTTCAGTGTAGAAAAAATTCGAAAGTGCATGTAAGAAAAGGAAAGGTAAAACACTCATAATCTTGTATTTGTACAAATATGTGCATATTAAAGTTATATTTTTAGGCTGCTTTCTGATGCAGCAGTATGTATTTCAATATCAATAATCCTTTTAGGTATTAATTTTTAAGAGTTGAGTAATAGTCTTTCATGGGAGGACCGCTGTTCACTCAACAACTGTTCATTTATGGATCTTTATACTGTATCTTGTTTTCCATCCCTGAGGTCAAAGATGGTGAAGCTCAGTGTCTGTGCACGCATCCTTTTCTTCTCACCAGCACTAAGTATTTTCTTTCTTGGTTATCTTTATTAGTTGATATGTGCAAAATGATACTGCTTTGTTCTCATTTGTATTTCTTTACTAATGAGGTTGAATAATTTATCATTTGTAATGGCAGTGTGTATCCTTGCTCCTGCCCTGGATGTCAGCCTTCTAGTCATGTGGCTCCTGCTCTCAGCATCATGGTATTCACACAGATCCCCAACCTAACCTTCCATTGTCCTCTTTCCACTCCAGAGGCGTCTGGAGCATTCCTCTCTTAATGTGGTAAATCAACTCCCCTGTGTCCTTGGGCTCCTCACTGCCCACAACTCCATCTCCACCCCAAGGCCTGCAGTGCTCTCATTGGCTCACAGTTTGATGGTGTTTCAGTTCCATCACTCCTAGCAAGCAGAGATATTCACCTTTACTTTCACTTTGCTCATATCTCTGAACCTCCTCCTTTTTTTTTTTTTAACTTCTCTCTTACATCACTTCAGCCACTCTCCTTGCCCAGTTGTCCTGTTCTAGCCTTCCATCAAAACCCCAGGTCTGGAAGAAGGGGCTGGCTTCCCTCTCTATGCCCGCAGCTTATGTGCTGCTGCAGAAGAATCATGTACCCAGACTTGGTGACAAGATGGCTTATCCTTTTTGCATCTGTATTCATCAAGTGGGATTGGTTTGTGATTTTTCTTTTTCCTTTATGGTATCTTCCTCAGGTTACCACATCAGAGTTATACTTGGTTTTTTGTTTGTTTTGTGAAATAGAGAAACTTTCCATTTTTTTCCTTCTGTTATTGAATAGTTTAAATAGCATAAGAATTACTTCTTTGGTTCAAGAGAGCTGATTTATGAAACCATATAGACTGGGGGCCTCATGTGGGGGTGGTTTTTTACCACTTTCTGTTTTGCCTCTATGGATATTGGCAAGAATGATTTTCAAAATTTTGCCAGTTGCTATGCCAGGGATATGACTGGTCACAACAGAAACCTAATCAAATATGATAAATGTCAACCAAGATGCTGTAGTAGTACACATCAGGCAGGTGCTAGTGTTGCTTGTTAGTCTATCTTGGCTTCCTTCCTGTTCAATTCACTTTTGGCAATTGATATTTTTCTAGAAAATAATTTAATAAAGAATTTATTTACTGGAGTCTTAAATTTTTATTGTACAATCTTTTAAAAAAAACATAAGCTTACTTTTCAAATTGCAAATAACTTTGCATAGTTTGTACCCTTTACATTCAGGTTCAGATTCATTTCTCTCCAGGCTTCTTGGTAATATGAATTAGAGCTGTTTTTTTCTTGAAACACTTCATATGTTTTGGGGATGTGTAGTTTCATAGAGGAACAGCTCTGATTCTTCCCTTTGCATTGATTACTAAATATTTCCTCCATTTGGTCCTCCAGAAAGAGGGAGAAAGAGATTAGTGCTTATCCAATATCAAAATTGATGACTGTCAGAAGTAGCGTGGGTCCCTGTTCATAATATCTTTGCGTCCCACGGAGGAAGGCCAGGTTTTCATTTTGCTAGGTTGGGATCCCAGAGGTTACTCAGTGTGGAGGTGGGCTTCTAGAAAGACAACCAAGCTGCATCCACGGCTTTGTCAACGGTTTTGTTCCAGCTGCCCTAGCATGCTATTGGAGCTCCCAGAGTTATTCACAGGGTTGAGATTTGTGGCTCATGGGCCTGTCCAGGTCTACACATCCTGCTGCTCTGATCTGGGGAGGTGCCCTTGCCTAGCCAAAGCACTAGAGTTCAGAGGAAACGGGGAGCTACCCAGGAGGCCACATGACAGGACATTTCACTGGTGGCTCAGTTATTTTCTTTCTCTCCCTTTTTGTGACAGTTCACTGGCACTACTGGGGCAATTGGCAGGGGCACCAGTCCTCTAAGTGTAGAGTGCACAAAAGTGCCCAGCGGGGCCAGTCACTGCCTGGCTTTTAAAACTGTCTCCTGAGTCCCTTTGTACATTTGAAGTGAATTGAAGTCATTCAGTCGTGTCCAACTCTTTGTGACCCCAAGGACTGTGGCCTACCAGGCTCCTCTGTCCATGGGATTTTCCAGGCAAGAGTACTGGAGTGGGGTACCATTTCCTTCTCCAGAGGATCTTCCTGACCCAGGGATCGAACCCAGGTCTCCCACATTGTAAACAGACACTTTACCGTCTGAGCCACCAGGGAAGCACATTTGAGAGATGGCAATTCAACAGTTGTTTTCTCATCTTTCATCCCATACACGGTGTCTGCAGTGCTTTAGACCAGGACTTCTCACTAACATGCATGTGAATCACCTGGGCATCTTGTTAAAATGCAGGTTCTGATGTGGCAGGTCTGGCGTGGGGCCTGAGCTTGTGCGTTCTAACATCTCCCAGGCGATCCCCATGCTGCCAGTCCATCACCTCATTTTGAGTAGTGTGGCGCATGGGGTTCCCTCACCTGTGCTGTACCATAACATCCTGGAAACTACCTGGTAGGTATTATTATAGTACTCGCTTTTCACATGGTAGACAGATGGAAAAAGGCAGTTGGCTCAACGCTTCACAGCAAGCTAGGCTTAGGACTGGTGCTAGGGTTAGTCATTCCTTCCAGTGTAGCACCTGAGAACTTGTTGGGCACCAGGTACTGTGCTAGGTACTGTGAGTTCCGAGCTGACTAGGGAAGTAGGACACATTCTCCTGAAAACTAGGCCTCCCCGTCCTGCAGTGTAGGATTCTCTGCAACCCTGAGGAGCAGCATCATGACCAGGATCCTGGAGGGGCACGTGGGTGACTCAGAAGGCGGCCCTATACCACTCGCTAGTACTGGAGGCTCCAGCCTGCTGTGAACCTCTGGCCATGCTAAAAACGCTCCTCTGGGTAGTCCAACATGGTTGCCATGGTGGCTCTCTTCCCATCCCAGCCCTCTGCCCTGGACAGTTTGGAAGATGTGCTACTGAATGTAGGGTAGAACTGCATTTCTGGAGGAGGTGATTATGAAGGGGGCTGACGACGCTCCAGGAGTGACCCTCCTGAGACAGAGGCCTCTGCCAAGAGGGAAGCACGTGGAGGTGAGGAGCCCTTGAAGCTCTGTCCTCTGCCTCTTCTTATGGCCATCCTATTCCTTCTCTGCCCTTTTAGGGAAAGGGGCTGTTTGCCACACAGCTGATCCGGAAGGGGGAGACCATATTCGTAGAACGGCCCCTGGTGGCTGCGCAGTTTCTCTGGAATGCACTTTATCGCTACCGAGGTGAGCTCATCTCGCCCACTCTGAGGGCCGCTGTGCCCAGCAGCCTTGGCGCCTGGAGGAGAGCATAGATATCCCTGATAGTCTCTGGGACTCCCGGTGTCAGGAGGGAAAGCACATCTTCTCTTGGAGAACTGTGCCTGAGAACCATGCCCCTGTCTAATCTCAGGCCATCTGGGGCTGTGAGCCTGTAGCAAAGAAGCTGTTCCAAAGGGTACCCTGGAGGAGGCCTGTCACTCAGGTGGACGCAGCGCCATCCTGAAGGGCTCTGTGCCAAAGTGGAGCCACTACCAAGAAGAGACCACATGCCCCCTGTTCAAAAAAGGCTGCATTAGGGATCACAAACAGCATGCTCTTAGCTTTCCAGCCACTCGCTTTTTTCACCCTTCCGTTGGGCTAGAGAAAAATCTCTGAAAGGACGGTCAGTCAGCTCCAGAATGTGGGGAAAGCCCAGTTTTGGGGAGGGGTGGAGAGCCCCATAGACTAAGTCCCATGGAGAAGCAGGGAGAGTCTGCCAGGCGGGGTGGGGACTGCAGAGAGGGAAGAAGGTATCATCTATCTTTGAATGCATGTGAAATTGATTAATTCGCTCCATTCTTTAACATAGTCATTCATTTACTCACCCCTTAAAACATCTGCTGTGAGCCAGGTGCTGTCGTAGCCCCGCGGATATTGCTGTGAAAGGACAGATGCAGCCCCTGCTCTGAGACACACTGTCATGTCTGGCTCTCTCCCCCAGCCTGTGACCACTGTCTTCGGGCACTGGAGAAGGCAGAGGAAAACGCCCAGAGACTGACTGGGAAACCAGGCCAGGTTCTGCCTCACCCTGAGCTGTGCACTGTGCGCCAAGACCTGCACCAGAGCTGTCCCCACTGCCGGGTGAGCAGCCCTGGGGCCGAGCTGAAGTCCTGGCTGGGGAGACGGGAGTGAGCACAGACCTGGTCATGGCCCTCAGAGCCCCCAGTGGAGGGAAGACATTGAAAAGCCTTGAGTACTACTCCAGTTTCATCCACGCGGTTCCAGTCCCACTGCCCAGAAAATAGGCTTGTTGGGAGCTTGCCCTCTGCCTCGGAGCCTGGCAGGGCCCTTCCCTGTCCCCGAGAAGCAGTCTCTCCTTCCCACGGTTTTAAAGCCTGGGGCAGGTGCTCCTCTCACATGCCCCCAGAGCACTGAGTGCTTCCTCGTCTCATAATACTATAATGCCACTGACTGCTGCTCAGGGGCTGTTTGTGGGAGGAGTGAAGTTAGAGGAGGTGAGGCCACACAGGTGTCTGTGCCTCACCCCAGGCCAGATCCTTGGGTGCTGACCTCCACCTCCCCCAACAGGTGACGTACTGCAGTGCAGAATGTCGACTGGCCGCAGCTGAGCAATACCATCAGATCCTGTGCCCAGGCCCCTCCCAGGATGACCCCGCGCATCCTCTCAATAAGCTGCAGGAGGCCTGGAGGTAGGTAGCATTTCCTCTCTTCTCTCCTTTATCCTTTCCTCCTTGCGTGTCTTCGCGGTGCTCAGCAGATGCAGCCATCTTTCTTAAGTTACCACTGCCTGGATTTTTCCTCCATTCTTAGGGCCAAACAGAGGTCATTTCACCTATTTCCCCTGCCTTAAATCTGAGCTGCCAGCCCCACCATCCTCAGCATTTTACACACTCCCAGAAGAGCCTCATTAAGCCCATAGAGATATAAAATCCTGCCCATGTCCTTGCCAGTAGCTTTCCCTCTTTGGTTATGAATGGGATTGGTAGGAAGGATTCTCTATAGCAGTCAGACCAGGCTTTCCTGAATTCGGCTACTGGGAAGGGAATTTCTAGGCCAAACCTTTATCTTTCTCCCCAGGAGTGTTCACTACCCGCCTGAGACTGCAAGCATAATGTTGATGGCCCGGATGGTGGCCACAGTGAAACAGGTGAGCCCACCTGATCTTCCGGAGAAAGCTGACTCTGGCCTCATTCAACCCTTGACCTCAGTTTCCTTCTTACTTTAAGACTCTGGCTTGGATACAGAGTTCTTTCTGGGCCTCTCAAAGAAGAGCTGCTTGCATGTACACCTTAGGAGTAGCTAACCATAAATCTGGCAGGGGGAGGGGAGCTTATCTTGCCTGTGATCTTTGATCTATGAGATGACTGCCTGTGCAGCAGCAGTTCATGCGTGCCATTTATAAGCATCACCTTTTCAGGATTGTATCTCTTTAGGTACAGCAAGAGAAGCTGCTCTGACCCCTTCTTTAATACTGTTGCTCCTCAGCCTCATTCTATTTTCCCAAGTGTCGTGAATTGGCTAGCTTGGCAGCAGCTGGGGAGATGGTTGGGTATGGGCAGGGCTGGGAGGAAGAGTCTACCTAGAAGCTAATGTGTGATGGTGTTTCTCTGAGGGCTGGGGCTTTGGAATGACAGCCGACTCTTCCCACAAGGGCAGGAATGACAGTAAAGAAGAGGGTGTCTGTGAGTCCATCTGTGCACATGCATGCATGGGCATGTATCAACCTGACCTTGAAGTATATTTGTTCACTACAGGCTAAGGATAAGGATCGTTGGATCAGGCTCTTCTCCCAGTTCTGTAATAAAACTGCTAATGAGGAGGAGGAAATTGTCCATAAACTCCTAGGGGACAAATTCAAGGTTGGTCTCCCCCCATGACCCTCCCACCCCTGCTAGTAGCCTGGGCTGTCTATGGCTACCTGGAGGAAGCTTCACAACTTGCTCCCTTCCCAGTCACAGGAAGAAGTTCGCGCCTGGGTCCAAAAATCTGTTCAGAGACTTGTATTTCTGTTGCTGTTTAACTTCATAACCTAATGTGGACTTAAAATTGCAAAGTGGGGTGATGACCAAGGATAGAGGGGCTGGGTGCCCTGATATGGGAGGCAGGACCCCATAATCGGATAGCAGTGGGCAAATCAAGTGTAATGAAAAATGGAGGGTTGAGGGGGTCTGCAGGTTAGGAAGTGGGGTGAAATAGACTTCTAGTTGCCCATGTACTGAGCACTCGCTTCAGATCAAAGAGTTATGCATTCTCCCCGAGGAGAGCAGAGTTCTGTGCAGGAGTTGCCTGAAGGGGGAGGCAGGTGTAAAAGGGCTTTTGGGGCAGGCCTTCCTGCACTGAATCTGGGGAAAGGAGGGGAGCGTCAAGCTGCTCTGGAGGGTGGTGCTGGTATAAGTGCTAGAAAATAGGAATTTGGGGTTTGCTACCCTGGTTGGAAGAGACCAGCAGACTGCCAAGGCTCTTTGGAGATCAGAACTCCATGGCTTTCCTTTGCCCCCTGGGAAAGCTGTCTTTAGAGCTCACCCTTTTCCTTCCCTTACATGGTTTTCTGGGCCCTGCCTGGGTGCTAAGGGGAAACCCCAGAGCTGCAGGTCTCTCCCTGCTTTCCCTAACCCAGGGTCAGCTGGAGCTACTGCGGAGACTCTTCACAGAGGCGCTTTATGAAGAAGCACTCAGCCAGGTGAGTGGGAAGGTGGGACCAGTGGCCTCCCAGTCACTCCAGCCCTCTGGGAGCAACCAGGGCAGCGTGTCCGCCTGGGACAGGTAAGCAAGAGCAGACCTGGTCTTACGGAGTTGGGGTGGGACTGACTCACAACAAGCTTCCTCAACAGAGTTGTATCAGGAAGAAGAGCAAGTGGCTGCCCACTGAGTGCCCTTCTCCTTTCTCCCCACAGTGGTTCACTCCGGATGGATTCCGGTCTCTCTTTGCTCTTGTTGGGACCAATGGCCAAGGAATTGGGACCAGGTTAGGAGAGAATGTTCCAGAGCTCTTGGACTTGTCCCTCAGGGCTGGGGTGGAAGATTGAGAAAAGTAGCCAAGCTCCTTTCAAGACTAGGGTGGGGCAGGGTGTAACTCTGGCCAGAATGCTGGACTAAACTCAGGGGCGAGGGTCAGACAGACCGAGTCTTTCTTGGGAACACTTAGTTGGGAAAGGACACACCTACCCACCCCCACCCCCTCTCGGGAGAAAGAAATGGACTTAACTTGCTTGGAGGTGGAGAGCCCTGTGAGCTGGGTCTTTCTCCTCTCCAACCATGGCTGCCTGGAACCCCCAGCTCCCTGAGCCAGTGGGTCCATGCCTGTGATGCTCTGGAGCTGAAGCCTGAGGACCGTGAGCAGCTGGACGCCTTCATTGACCAGCTGTACAAGGACATCGAGGCAGGTTGGTGAGATGGAGCCTTGGCTTCACCTGACTTTGGAAGCCCCCATCAGTCAGTTGGTGGACACAGTCTTCCCCCAGGGAGCTCTGAGTTCATGGTTGGGGAAGGTAATCCCTGTGTGAAGCTTCATGCCTGTCTGCAGGGCATACATGAGAAATGGCCCTGCAGTCCATGCAGAGGCCTCATGCGGGGGGTGGGGGAGTGCCAGATCGTGCGTTGGTATCATAAAGAGGAAAGCAAGCTTGTGCCTCAGAGAAGCATTGTCAGGTAAATGGGAGTGACTGGGTGGCAGACAGTGGAGCCAGGCCTGTCCTTATAAGCCTATTTGCTTTTCCTACCTATGACATGGACGTAATACCATCTGCATACGACTGTCTTACAGCAACCGGCGAGTTTCTTAACTGTGAAGGATCTGGCCTCTTTGTGCTGCAGAGCTGCTGTGAGTCCCGGCATTGAGAAGGCGCAGCCTCACGCTGCAGTTCTCCTCTGTTGGTCCCTCCTGGGCTGGTCGAGTTGAGTCTGGGAGTGGGATTAGGGCTGAGCTGGAGGATTTCCGCTTGGTCTCCCATATCACTTTCCATTCATTTATTGGACTGCTCATGCTTTCCAGTGGGCTGGCCCGGTGCTAAGGCAGGGCACAGAGCTCTGATTCTTGCAGAGGGAACCCTGGGTCTTGCCCCACCACTGCCCTGTGAGTCCTGAGTGTCCTAAGAACCCAGGAGGAGCTCAGGCTGGAAGGCAGTCTCATCAGCACCTGATGGAGGGACAGAGCCAGTTCAGACTGTTTTTCCAGATCCCAGCCTCCCACCCTCTGCTCTCCTCACCGCAGACCTTTCCTCCCAGGCTCTGGGGACACTACTTTTCCTAAACTAGGCTCCCAGCTGTTACCAGTGACAGACAGGCCTGAGTTAAGTTTCCGGCACGGGCATCCCTTTCACAGCCCTGTCCCTCCCTTTGTGAGACACTGGGAACAGCTGAGGATCAAGGGGACCAGTGAGGAGAAGAGCAGGGCCAGGCATGGCAGGTGGGGCAGGGCAGTGATGTGGGAGCACATCTGGGCCTGTGCTCTTCAGGAAAGAGCGCTGGACAGGGAGACAGGACACCGGGGCCCGGGGACCTGCACAGCCCAACAGGGATCAGAGAACAAGAAAAGACGGGGCCCAGGGCTCTGCACAGTTAAGGCTGTTATTTTTCTTAGTCAACAATCCTCATTATCTGCCTCTCATGACCCAGGCAACCACAGCTGTGTCCCCAATGCAGAGACCTCCTTCCCAGAAAACAACTTCCTTTTGCATGTCACCGCCCTGGAGGATATTAAGCCAGGAGAGGTGAGGGGGCAAGTAGCTGTGGGGGTGGGTGGGCAGGAGGCCTGGCAAGTTCTCTCCAGGAATCAGGAGCAGCAGTGGCTCCAGCCCCAGGTTCAGGCTGTTGGGTTGAATCCCTTCATGCTGCAGGACCTTAGTCTTGCCTGTGAGTGTGCTCTGACCCCACCTCACTTCAAAAAATAACTCCAGAAAGCCTCAGCAGTGTTTGAGAGAGCACTGTGTGCCTGAGTTCTTGTGTCCAGCTGCTTTTTGATCAAGGAATCTGCAGCTTCTAAGGAAACAGGAAATGGCCCTTTGTGGCTTGGACTATGGGTTGCTAATGTGGTTTGGGGTCCTGGCTGTTAGAGCAGTACACAGAGCCTGCTTGATACTTCTTTCAGGGCAAGTAGCTTCACAGCAAGATAACCTCTGCCCCAGCCACAGACAGACCTCGGCCATGGCCTAAAGGCCCAACCATAGCCCCCAGTTCAGACTGTCAAAGCCTCACAGTCCCATCCCTGCTCTGAGCACAAGGGGATGGATTGGGGTGGCCTGCCCTTTCGCTGAAGGGCAGCTCAGGCTCCTGGGGACGAGGCAATGGTTGGACACGGGGCAGAGGTTGGGGAGGCCCTAATCCCACCTGTTAGAAAGACCATCGGCCCAACCTCTCTTGTGCCCCTTAGGAAATCTGCATCAGCTACTTAGACTGCTGTCAGCGGGAGCGAAGCCGCCACAGCCGCCACAAGATCCTCAGGTGCCAGCGGGGGCTGCGGTGGGCAGCGGGGCTCTGGGGTCCTCCATTCCAGTGGCTGCCTGACTGCCCTCACCATCGTGCCCCCTCGCCCTCTGCAGGGAGAACTATCTGTTCGTCTGTTCCTGCCCTAAATGTCTGGCAGAGGCCGATGAGCCCAACATGACCTCTGAGGAGGAGGAGGAGGAAGAGGAGGAGGAGGAGGGAGAGCCGGAAGATGCCGAGCTGGGGGATGAGATGACTGATGTGTGATGTCACCCTGCTCAGAAGCACTCCTACCCCAAACCCTGCAGAAGAGGGGGCCTTTCCCCAGAGCAGAGGCTTGGAAGGAACACCCCACTCCTGTCGCCCACTTCCCCCCCATTTCAGCACTCTTTCTGCCGGAGGGTAAGACAGGCTGGACCCTAGGCCCTCTCCCCCCGCTGGACCTCACGCCCGGACACTGCTGCTGCGTGGCTCAGGCTCTGCGCTGTCACTGAGCCGCTCAGAACTGGCTTCCCCCTGAGGTTCGGATGTAAGTGGCTGGAACCAAGGTCAGGGCCTAACAGTGTTCTTCCCCATGGCCCCACTTACTCATCCGCTTGAGGCTTCAGCCCTCTCAACTCAGTATGGGGGGAGGGGGGCAGTAACAGAGTGGCAACCCGAGAACACCCTGACTCCACTGAAGAAGAGAGGGGCCAAGATGCCCTTACCGACTTCCCTACCTCCCACTGTTGTAGCCTGACCACTGGCACAGCCTAGAGAGGCAGGAGTGGGGAACTGGGCCCCACTGCACCTTCTCTTAAGCGCTCTGTGGGGAGCACTGAACCACGGGGATTACCCCCCTCTCCCCACCTCACCCATCGTTTAGACATCGGGGAGTAGCGATTAGCCCCTCCCCCAGAATCTCTGTACTTGTGCCTTTCCTCTAGGCCCTGGTACAGTGGCTAGCCTCACAGGGTCTGGAAGAGGTGTCTGCCTCCCTTGGGAGGGGTATGGGGGGATCAGCACCCCTCCTCTTACCCTCATCCATTTAGGACTCTAGCAGCATAGCTGAGACTTGGGGGGTGAAAGACCTCTGCTCCCTAACTGAGGATGTTCTAGAGTCTTCTAGAACTTTGATCAGTGAGGGGCTCTCCTGGTCTCAATCTCCATCTTTAGGATCTCCACAGAGGAACACAAGTCTTCCAGAAACCTAGAAGAGCTGGGCTGGATACTCAAGATTAGCCCTGACTGTCTTCCTCCTCCCCAGATTAGCACCACCCCTTGCTCTTGGGTTGGAAGCTGTGGAAATTGTAACCTGTCACCCGCAATTCTTTTCTGCCCCCCTTCCCTGAGGGGCCTGCCGCATGCCCCTGCTGAGGGATCCTAGGGAGGCCAGGTGCCGCCGCATGGGCCCTTTCTTGGATCGTGAGCAGGTGGAATCTGCCTGAATAGCCTATTGGGTTCTTAATTCTTCAGAGCAGCCAGCACCCCCTCCTCCCCCCCTGCCCACTGTTCTCAATAAAACATGAATGGTGACAGGCCTTTACAGGAATGCTTTGTGGAGGATGGCTTGACAAGCAGGCAACAGTCACGTGGATGGTCCCAGAATGCATAGGACAGAGCGGTGACGGCAGGAGATGGGAGCTCCAGCTCCCCAGTTTGGATTCATCCCTCGTCTCGTCTATATCTGCTGTGCAAACGTTTCTCAGGTCTAAGAGCAGGGCTCCTCTGAGGTCCAGTGTGGATCCCCAGGACCAGACTACAAAACAAGGAGGCTTTTCCTCGGGGGCTGAACCACCGCTTCCTGAGTTCTTGAGCAGGAGGCTGTCGGGATCCAGGATTAGCAGTCTGAGCACTGGTCCTGAAGGACCCTGGGCAAGCCTTGTACCCTCTCTGGGCCTCAGTTTCCTCCCTTCAAAACAAGAGCGTGGGACCAAGTGAGTGTTTGAAGCCCCCCACCCCACCCCTGTGTGCTTTACTCTAGGACACAGTTGCAACCCTGATGAGAGGCTTTATTGCTAAAAAGTCACTGAGGGTTTATTAAGTCCTCAAACACCAGCTCCTTACACCATTCCAGCAATTGCTGTGAAAGACTCTGGGTGGGGAGGCTGGAGCCAGGTGGGGTGTGACAGCTTTCAGATGGCTCTCAAACCATCTGCTGTTGGCCCCTTTAGTTTCAGACCCGAGCCCACCAGCCCCCGGGCCTGGCTCTTGCCTCTTCCCATAGCATGAGACACCTTAGGAGCCCAGGGGAGGAAAGGCCAGTGGTGTGGCTTCCTTTAGCTGAGCCAAGGCCCAAGCCCTTTTCCTCTGCCTGGCTCCACCAGTTCCCAAATGCTATCCCCAAATCCTGAACAGCAGAATTCCTGGATTTTCCCTTCTCAGCCTAGAGTTGCTTATGGCTGGAATGTGGGACCAACTCTTCTACCAGAAGGTCCAGGGCGGTTGCAGCAGCTCAAAGGTGGGGATGCTGGTGACATTGACTGGGATGGAAATGATGGCCCAAGGCAGCCCATGCTGTTCCAGGGAGCGGCGGATCATGTAGCTGGGAGGGCATGGAGAGAGGTGGTGATGGTCACTTTCTCGGCACCCCATCATGCCCCACTGTCCCCATTACTTTGGGAGTTCCAGAGCCTGAGGACTTTTTTGGCCCTCCAACCAGGGCACCCCAAGGTGAGGCTTGTGGGTAGGGACTAGTAATTGCCCTTGACCTCCCCGAGTTGTGGCACCTAGTTTGGTGCTAATACAGCCAGAGACAAGGACCCCTCACCCATCTCGGCCGAGCAGGAAGAGGGCGGGGATGTCAGCTGTGCGCTGGGTACTGTCTTGGATCATCTCCACGTAGAAGCTGTCATTGTCAACCGCGTTGTCAGAGATGATCACTGCCCGCCCGCCGTGCTCCTGCACCACCCGGGTCTTGGACAGGAAGGAGCAGCCCCTGGAAGAGGTGATGATGAGACCAAAGAAAAGGCAGGGGAGCTATCCCCTCCCCAGACCACCACCCTGGGAGGGTGCAAGAAGGACCAATCATGGAGGATTATTTTTTTATAGAGGCTCACAAGTAAATGGCCAAAGGCCTGGATAATTTTAAGACATTTCTTAAAAGATTCTTAAAAAGATGAATTATTTAAAAACAGTTATTTCAAAGTATCACCACCAACACTGATCTCAGACTCTCCCCTGGTGCCTCTGCCTGTCCGCGCCTTACCCCCTCTCCACCAGCGCGATCTGGTCCTGGATGAAGAAACCGTTGCTGAGTTCCCCACAGGCCTCTGAAGGTTCCGCAGGGACAAGGTGAATCTGCTCATACCTTGTGTGCTGAAAGATATTTAAACAGGTGAAAGTGTGGGGAGAGGTTAGGACTGAGCTGATCATTCCATCATATCAGCTCCTCACAAAATGAGAAGGAAATGCGTGATTTCTGTGTGCTGGACACTTGAGCACTTTTACTCAATTCTCACAATTGTCTGGTTGTCCTATCCCACCCTCCCCTTTTTTTTTTGGTCAAATCTTTATTTATTTTTTCTCCACCCTCCCTTTCACAGACACAGGGAAGTTGCTGTGGACCCAGAGTCATGTATTAATAGTTCAGCAGTGGAGCTAGCAGAGCCTTTGGCTTTTTTTTAACTACTTCATGTCCCTAAGAAGAAGAGTTTCCCTCTGTGATGCCCAGGTCTGTATTATACCCAGAGGAACAGCCGGAAGCCCTGCCTTCCTGGCTCTATAGCCCCTGGAAGACAGAGCAGAATTCTGCCCCCTTCTCTGTCCCAGCACTCAGGTATTGATTGAATTGATGAAGGTCACCTCAACTTAGTAGGGGGAAATGTGGAGACAGCATCAGATGTGAGGGGGCCTCCCTGAACTTACAAAGATACCACCAAAGTCCTTGGCAGGCGTGGCTGTGAAGATGTAGCGAATGTCCCCAGGACTCAGCACTTGAAAGTACAAATAATCATGGATGCGTAAGCCTGAAAGGTAAAATGTACAGGTGAGAAGCCTCCGGGGGAAAAGCTGGTTTCAGGTTCAGATCATGGACCCCATGCCTTCAACAGGCTAGCTATGGTCTGGGCCCAGAGACCCAGCTTCAGCCAACTGTGTCCTCACAGTACGTAGTATAGATGGTCTCTGCCCTGGGGAGGATAGAGCTGATGCAGACAGTTAGTGACCCCAGAGGTTTACAGCTGCTGCTGCTTACACAGGTGAGCCAGGGAGACTGAGAGTTCCAGTGTTACCTCTCTGAGGGTTAATTCATCTTTGCTCTGAAGCAGACTTTAGAGTTTCAAGGTGGTAGATGTGGTAGCTGTTGTAAAAAAAAAAAAAAGTCTGGTTCCACTGCCATTCCCCCCTCGTCCAGTCACTACCATTTCTTGTCCTAGCTGATGCAGCTTTTTAACTGGTCTATCTTAGCCTGTATTCTTGCTCCCTAAGGTCCATTCCCCTAACAACTGCCAGGAATTTCCTTAAAACACCTTAAAGCAGATGTGATCATATCACCACTGCCAGAGTGTCAATACTCTTCAAGGACTGCCTTTTGCACTTAAAGCCTAAACTCTAGTCTGCAAGGCCCTGCTTGATCTGGCCGTTGGCAGCTACCCCAACCTCATCTCTTCCCTTCCTGTGTTCTAACTACACTGGCCTCCAGTTTCTTCACATCTCCAAGTCTTCTTGTAAGTTCCCTCACCATACCACACCTCTACCTCTTTATAGGGCTCACTCCTATTCATCCATCAGATCACTTTCTCAGAGAAACCTGCCCTGTGACTGCCCTCCTTTATGCCCATTCAAAAATGTACTTTGTCTCCAATGACACTTTTAACATAATTTGGAATTATTTTTGTTTGTTGTCTCTCTCCTGCACTAGAACAAGGACTTAAGTTTGTGATTTCATTCCATACTGTGTCCACCTTAACCAACATAGTGGCTAGACTATAACTCGTGCTCTAAAAGGTTGTTGAGTGAATGAACAACTATTTCCAGCAGGGAAGTGCCAGAACAACTAGATTTTTCTGGGATGTGGATCTCTTTAGTACCTAAGTGTAATGTTTTACCTGAACTTAAGCGGCTGGATTCCTTAGCCCAGAGAGATTGAGTAGCGTGAAAGGGTGGAAACTTCTGCCACAAGTCAGGGCTTGTGTCAGGGCTGGGATCAACTGTGGCTTTAGCTGTCCTTTTCTACATCCTAATCAGCCACCAGGTAGAGGTCCACTGGTTGGTACTGGGCTACACATACAGCCTTTTGTCCTGGGAGTGAAGGCTTCCAGTCAAATAGAGATACACTCCCAGGAGGCCTTCCTGGATTAGCACTAAAATTCCCCTCCTCCCTACACATCTTTGCCTAGCCTTTGTATCCGCTGATCCGTGTAAATTAAGTATAGATACACACATGTGCTCACGTATGTATATGGGTGTATGTTTATGTTCTCGTGTAGATGCAAACAGGTTTAGTGTGTGCGTATGTGCTAAGTGCGTGTAAGCCCACGTATAGCAACGTGTGGTCCCATTTATGTATGTGAGTGCTCACATATTTCCAGCTTGTAGTATTCCTGTGAGTGTGAAAGTCGCTCAGTCGTGTCCGACTCTGCGACTCCATGGATTATACAGTCCATGGAATTCTCCAGGCCAGAATACTGGAGTGGGTAGCCTTTCCATTCTCCAGGGTCCCATTTATGTATGTGAGTGCTCACATATTTCCAGCCTGTAGTACCCCTAGGCGTTCCTTGTTCTTCGCCCCCGTCAGCCACCTAAGTCGGCGCTAGTGGGGGTAGGGGGAGCCTTCCTTCGACGTGGGTAGCTGGGGACTCACAGCCCAGTCTCAGGCCGCGCCCAGTTAATGTCCCTGGGGACCACTACCCACCCACTCCAGGTGCCGGTGTCTGGACCTGCCTTGCTCCGAATTCGCGGGGTCCCCAAGGTGACCCGTGGCCCCCGGCCCAGGACGCGCTCAAGCTGGTCCGCCAGCCCCGCCCTGAAGCGTAGCCCCGCCCGTTGCTGCTCACCGTGGGCCGCGACGCACGCGGGGAGCCAGAGCACGAGACAACACCAGCCCGCGGCGCCGGGGACCATCTCCAGGGCCCGGCCGGGCGCCGCGCTTCTTCCAGCCACCCCGCCGCGCGTAGCTAGCCGGACTTCGGCCTGACAGCTGCTCTGGCCTCCCGCCCCCGGACCCGCTCACGCCGTCGGTTGGCGGACCGGAATGAGGCCTAGGACTGATTGGCTCTGAGGCCTGCTTATGTAGCCACATTTTCCGCCCCTACGCCCTAGCCCACTTCCTATTGGTCGAGAGAAGTGAGGCCGAGGGCTGATTGGTCTAAATTGTTAACTGCAACTGCCGGCCCCCGCCCCAGCATTTCTCTTTTTGGGTTAGACTCTGCAGGACCTCTCAGGCAGAGGGCGGGCCTGGGAGGCCGCGGGAACGGAGAATGGAGACCCGCAGGACTCGCCTCAGCCCCGAAAGACTTGGCTAGTCGGCTCGTGCGTCCTCGGCCGAATCCTCACGGCGGCAGCTTCGCAAGACAACGATTTATCTTCTAGCTGTGCTTTCCTTTTTCCCATCCTCTTCTTGGGAAGGCATTCGTCTAGCGCCCAGGTGGTCTCGGGCGACCCCTGCTCTGCTCATCCTCTGCCTAGTTCCACTGGCGTTTGTGCGGTCGTAGTCAGTAGGCTCTGGGGGTGTACCAGTAGGCCTGATGTACCCGACACTCGAGGAAGCTCTGACAATGCCAAACCAGAAAACGAGCATTCGGGCCAGGTGCCCACGTGTGATGTTGGACACCTAACCCCTCAGCCTCAGTTCCCTCGTCTGTAAAGTGGGCGTGATCGTGGTACTACCAAAACGATAGTGTGTAACAACGAGCTCACTCACGTCAAATGCTTAGTAAAGGCCTGTCTCTCAGTCACCAGTCAATAAATATATGCGTTTATTGCATCCCTTGGTCTTGGGAGATAGGGGGAATAGAATTAGAGTTAGTGGCTAACGCGGCCAAGCAAGGGTTCTACATGCTCAAAAATAATGGCACCATGGAAAACCGGCTAACCTTCCCTTACCAACGATTCTCGTAGCTCTCACCGAGGCCCAGCCTCTGACCCTTCTAGCCACGCCGACTCTATGGTAGCGAACCATAGAGTGGCGGAAGTGGCCCACCCCTTCCTCTCCCGGTCCAACGGCTTTGTGAAGCTTCTGGGGATTTCTCTGCCGCGGAGCATTGTGGGGTTGCTGGGCGTCCCGGGCGCGGAGAAGAGGAGTAGCCGGCCACTGGATAAGCTTACAAGATGATGGTGAGTCGCATCTCAGTCATCCGGCTCCATCCGCTGCCATCTGGTCGGTAGCTGGCGCCGCCTGGCCTAGATTAGTCTCGTAGAACCTTCTCCTGCTTATTGACTCGGTTCTCGCTCCGACCCTCTGTCTGTGAAGGACCCCGGCCCGCTACCGCCGGGTGGGCCCGGGCCCGGAGCAGCTGCCCTCAGCAAGGGTTTTGTGGGGGTCAAGAGGAGGCTCCGGTCGGGCCGGCTGGGGACTACAAGTCCCAGGGTGCTTCGGGGCCTTGAACCTGCGTCGATCACCCGGTTTTCCGAGCCCCCCATAATCTTGACCTGGGTCAAATGACTGCGGGTTGAGCGTGCATACGCGGTCCAGGGCCAGACTTGGAAGCTCTGGCTGTCTTGAAAAATGCGGATGTGAAGGAGGGTGCTTCCTATAAACGGCAGAGGCAGCATGGGGACGGAGCCCAAGGAGAGCTGTGGTCTCTCATTGCCCCGCTCCCTGCCACCTTGCTGCTGCATCATTGAAAACAGATTACTCCGCTGATCATCCCTTCATTCATTAAGTAAACGCATTTTGTTGTTCAGTCGCTCAGTCCTGTCTGACTCTCTGCGACCCCATGGACTGCAGCACGCCAGGCTTCCCTGTCCATCACCAACTCCCGGACTTGCTCAAACTCATGTCCACAGAGTCGGTGATGCCATCCAACCATCTCATCCTTTGTCGTCCCCTTCTCCTGCCCTCAATCTTTCCCAGCATCACGGTTTTATCCACTGAGTCAGTTCATCGTATCAGATGGCCAAAATATTGGAGCTTCAGCTCCAGCATCAGTCCTTCCAGTGAATATTTAGGACTGATTTCCTTTAGGATTGACTAGTTTGATCTTGCAGTCCAAGGGACTCTCAAGAGTCTTCTCCAGCACTCAGCCGCCTTTGTGGTCCAGCTCTCAAATCTGTACATGATTACTGGAAAAACCTTAGCTTTGACTATACAGACCATTGTCGACAAAGTGATGTCTCTGCTTTTTAATATGCTGTCTAGGTTTGTCATAGCTTTTCTTCCAAGGAACAAGGGTCTTTTAATTTCATGGCTGCAGCTACTATCCGCAGTGATTTTGGAGCCCAAGTGAATAAAATCTGTCACTGTTTCCATTTTTTCCCCATCTGTTTGCCATAAAGTGATGGGACTGGATGCCATGATCTTTGTATTTTGAATGTTAAGTTTTAAGCCAGCTTTTTCACTCTCCTCTTTCACCTTCATCAAGAGGCTTTTTAGTTGCTTTCTGCCATTAGGGTGGTGTCATCGCATGGCTGAGGTTGTTGCTATTTCTCCCAGCAATCTTGATTCCAGCTTGAGCTTCAGCCAGGCATTTTGCACGATGTACTCTGCGTATAAGTTAAATAAGCACGGTGACAGTATACAGCCGTGACATACTCCTTTCCCAGTTTGAATTAGTCCATTGTTCCGTGTCTGATTCTAACTGTTGCTTCTTGACCTCATACAGGTTTCTCAGGAGGCAGTTAAGGTGGTCTAGTGTACTTATCTCTTTAACGTTTTTCCACAGTTTGTTGTGATCCACACAGTCAAAGTCTTTAGCGTAGTCAATGAATCAGAAATAGATGTTTTTCTGGAATTCCCTTGCTTGTTCTGTGATCGAGCAGATGTTGGCAATTTGATCTCTAGTTCCTCTGCCTTTTCAAAATCCAACTTGTACATTTGGAAGTTCTTGGTTCACATACTGTTGAAGCCTAGCTTGAAGGATTTTGAGCATTATTACCTTGCTAGGATGTGAAATAAGCACTGCTGTGTGGTAGTTTGAACTTTTAGTACCTACTGAATGTACTAGGCCCCTAGTACAGCTTCTGAGGTGCAACTTCTCAACTAGGAGAATGGGCAGGGCAGTGGGGATGATGCATTAGAGGTGAGAAGACCCAGCCTCTGACCCTGTCTGCCCTTCCAGATGTGACATTAGATGGCTTTTCTAGTTGGCCACCTAATTCTGGGTCTCATTTTCTTTAGGGAAGCAGGTGAATCCTGGAGGCTGTCTGTAGCCCTCCCCTCCCCCCTTCTGTGGCATCCCTTTCTCCAACTCTACAGGTACCTTCCATGGGTCCCAAACAACCTCAGTGATGTCCCCCGAGTTGCTGTTGAACAGGGCCAGCTCTTAAGTGTTTGAGGTAAAACCCTGACCTGTGGTTCCTGTGCACTTGGCAGGTCGCTTGTCCATTTTTATCAGTCCAGCTCAGTTCTCTGTTCTTCTCCTGCTTCCTCAACTTCTGCCTGACCTAGTCATATGTCAGACTGACAGCTGTCAGGTGTGCAGTCTACCAAATGCCCTGAGAATGCTGCTTGTGCCCGAGACAGTAGGAACCTGGCGTTACTCTGTGTACCCTCTCCCTTTCATACACCCAGTACTGCCTTTTTCAGTCGGTCTTCAATGGTACCTATTCCCTGAAGTCATCTTCATCTCATGCAGTGGCAGCATAGTAGAACACTTGAGAGTAGGGGCTCTGGAGCCACACCGAATGCCTATGTTTGTAATTAACTGTGCCACTTAATGGACGTATGACTTCGAGTGTGGTATTATATTTCCGGCCCCCAAAGTTCTTCTGACTTGCGATAAAACCCTTCACCAAGAGGCCCCAGCCCACCACCTCAGCTTTTTCCTGAACTGACCCCTGGTCTGTTTCCTTGCTGTTTGACTTTTTATAGCTCTCCTTTTTGAGTATGAAACTTAAGTCACCAAGAACTCTTGCTGTTATTGTTTGGTACCTGGTGTTGAGTTGGTACCTGACACTCTGGAAGCCAATTGTGATTGAAAAAGAGGTAGGAGGGTTCCTCAAAAAGCTCAGTCCTGTGACTTCGGTACAGCCACACAGAAGGTATTGGTATATCCTTGCCTTTGTGTTCAGCACTGCATGCCTTAGCGTATGAACACCTGTGGTTTTATAGAGCATCAAGCTAAATAATGCTTATTAAAAGTTATTAAGGAAAAGGAAGATCATTAAGCTGAAATTAGCAAGCCTTTCATGGTAGATACCCTTGGCAGATTATTGGATCCTGCTGTTGTTTCTTCACTTGAGTAAAAACGAGGTTGGAAAGTAACAAGGACACGAGCTGGGCTTGCCCTTGGAGGACTGACAGAGAGGCACCGTCCTGGTAGACCTAGCTTGGCTCAGTCCAGTCCTGCCGCCTTTTCCTCCCCACAGGATCTCTGTACCCAGCCTGCCATTTCTGTAGGGCCTATACAGCATAGAACTTGGGACAACGTGGGCAGCTGCTTCCAAGCCCTTCCTGCTTGTACTTAGGAAGTCTCAGTGAATTTAGTGTCACCGTACTGCTGATGCTTTTCCAAAAATAAGGACTGGTTGCCACCGTACTTCATGATGTGTATAAAGCACTTTCAAGTGTATTTGGCCCTTGAATAACTCCCGAAGTTAGGGGCCCAGATTCTGCTAAGTCAAAAGTTTGCATATGATTTAGTCAGCCCCCATATCTTGATTTCTTTGTATCTGAGGATTCAACCAACCTCAGGTGGTGGTGTACTGTAGTATTTACTGCTGAAAAAAAACTCAGGCATAAGTGGACCTACACAGTTCAAACCATGCTGTTCAAGGTTCAACTGATAATGTAATTGGAATTTTCAGCACCAAAAGCTTCTGTATATTGCTTTGTATGTGGCCAAATCTAGGCACTCTACACATTGAAATTAGTGTAGTCCTTACCTTTATGAAGCTTGTATTTTAAGATGGATGGCAATATAAACATTATGCTTGAGAAGGAGCAGAGTTCTGGGATCCCCTGATCCCAGTGCCCGTGTTAACTACTGTTGAGAGGAATGGCAGCTCTGAGGAATTGCTGGCCTAGTGGGAAGAAAGCGGTTTCGGTAGAATATGGCAGTGTGGCTCTTGCAGGTGGTGTATAATTTGGAGTTAGAGATGAGAAAAAGTTTATAAAAGCATTGGATAAGTTAGACTTGGTGGGGTGAATGACTCTGTTGAAGGGACTAGCAAGGGATTAAGACTCAAGTTGGTTTTTGATTGATAATGTAAATCTCTGTTGGGGCAGGGTTGGACCAGAGATGACTTGAAGCTGCCCTGAGGAATGATTTAGCAGGACTGGGAGAAGGGGCCTTTGGGGAACCCATTTTTCCTTGCAAGGGACCCGAAGGAATTCTGAGAGTACAGAGAAGCCATTAAATAATGTATGATATGTTTGTTAGGAAAAGTTGAAACAAAATAAAATACCCAAGTTTCAAATTTTTCTTTACCACTCTTACTTATTTGAGTTTGTTGTGCATCTTTCTAGCCTGTTTTTATGCAGTTGCTCATTATATCTTGCCTCTTACAGTTATTTGTTGTTGTTGTTGTTTTACCCCAGTGTAAATTAGACTATGCCATTACTCTGCTAAAAGCTTTTCCAGGGCATCCCTTCTTTGTAGGAATAAAATCTATAAACTCCTTACCGTAGTCTGCAAATGAGTAGTGATTTGATTCCTGTCTGCTTCTTCAACCTCATTCCAGTCTTTTGCTTTCTCACTACCTTCCAGCTACACGGGCCAAAGAAGTCAAATTTTTAAAGAAATTGTTCAGTTAATGTGGAGTCAGCCTCATGGGTTGTTTGAGTTTCTAGTTTGTGAATTCTTGGCTCTTTTTGTTGGACTGAGACAGCCTGATGCTTTTCTATGTCTTCTCCACTCAAACACTTGAAATATCCCCAGGGGTGGACATGGGCAGTGACTGTCAAACTTTACGTTTGCAATTCACAGTAAGAAATAAATTTCAAAGCATAGGGTTGCAGAGGGTCAGATACAACTTTGGGACTAAATAACAACATAGCCTAATTGCACACACATAACTAACATAAGACAAGTTTTGAAACAGTGTTTACACTTATCTGTTTAATATACATAAAATCAGTCATAAGAGAATAGTGACTGTTCTGAGACCAATGCAAAATAGAGAAAAACTTGTTTAGGGTATCTGATTGGAGATTAGTCACAAGAAAGCTTTATGGAACCAGCATGAGAGATGGAAACACTGCTGTACAAATTAGAGTTGTCATTTTGTGAGGCAGGACAAACGTGCCATTTGTTTATCTGCCTAGCCATTTCCCTACACTCCAGCTACCATCATTGGTAAAACCACCTGCCTGGGCATCTCTGGGACAACATCTGAAGCTCTTGGCATCTCATTCTGCATCAGTGCCCATCTCCTCTGCGGTTAAGCTCTCAGGCGGTTGAACGGGTGTTTGCTGGAGTGAGCAATAAGTATGGCCCGCTTCCTCCTGTGTGGTGGCCTAACTCCTCAACCCGGGAAACAGGGTCAGAAGCTGAAAGGGGTATGCTTTTTCAACTGGACACTGAAGAATACATTATTTGATTTGTTCTTTTTGACTAAATCAGTGCTTCTCAAACCATTTTCTGGTATACCTACAGAGCATGGTGTCTCTGGGGGTAGAGGCTATTTAAGGAATAGATGTAGTGGATGGACATTGGGGGAATGTGCTTTAAAGGGGCCTCCAGATTTTTTTTTTTTTTTTAAGTGAATTGCTCTTTCTTCTCTAGCCCACACCAGTTATCCTGTTGAAAGAGGGGACTGATAGCTCCCAAGGCATCCCCCAGCTTGTAAGTAACATCAGTGCCTGCCAGGTGATTGCTGAGGCTGTCAGAACTACCCTGGGCCCCCGTGGTATGGACAAGCTCATTGTGGATGGCCGAGGTAAGTGCAGAGTTTCTCAGACCAGTGTGCAGAAGAGGAGGTTCCTCTAAAGTGTTTGGGGCCAGCAGAGCTTGGCAACGGAAATCCCTCTGCTTTTAAGATCGCTGAAGGATTGCTCTCTCTGAAGCTACTTCTTTTCATACACTGTCGTGAATGCTGAGCCTCTTGGGAATATATGGAGAAGCCAGGTTCAGGAATCTTGCCTTGTAGAGAGATTTGGCCTAAAAACATGAAGTAGAACCTTCCGAAGTTGCCTGTAGTCACTCCTGTTGTATCATGTTGCTGAGACAAATTCCACATTATGCTTTATGTATTAATTTACAAGTGAAATACGAGGGTATCAACTGTTAAGAATATCTAAATGATTATCCATTCTTATTTTTTAAAATGTTTTCTGCATCCAGTAGAGGTTTGCTATTAGGGAAAATGAAGAGCTCATGGTTTTTGGAAATGTGTGGTTTTAGGTGGCCCTTTGTGCCCAGAGCTAAATCCATAAAAAGATCAGTTCATTTCCACCACAAGACCCTCTGTCCTGTCCCAGTAAAGTGTATATGGGCTCCAAGTCCACTAGAAGTCAGAATTTAAGGAAAGATCTTTACATTTTTACTTTGTGTTTGTTCCTTTAAAGGCAAAGCAACAATTTCTAATGACGGGGCCACAATTCTGAAACTCCTTGATGTTGTCCATCCTGCAGCGAAGACTTTAGTGGACATTGCAAAATCCCAAGATGCTGAGGTAGGAATATCAAGTCTATGTGTTTCAGTGGAGATTGAAACACATGCCTGTTTGTTCCTTTGCTCTTCTTTCTTTAAGCATTTTGATTTTATATCTAAAACCATAATTTCACAAATACAGGTTTGTAAAACTATGTAGATGGAATTAATAGCCCTTTAAAATTCCTTCTGTTTCACTGTGTTGTGGCTCAGGTCTCAGAACCAGGCCTGTGGGCTGTTACTCATATGAGTTGCTCAGTAAATAATTTACGCTCTCATCTGTTGGTTGCCTTATAAGATGGAGTTGGAGATTGTTTCCAGTTCACTTTTTTCTTTCTTAAAAAAAAAAAAAATTTATAATGGTAAAACACACATAACATAAAATTTGCCATTTTATGTTCCTGTCAGTGACATTAACTTGTCTTTGCCTTTTTAAAAATCATTTCTAACACTGGAGTCTTATTGAGAGAGACAAGTTTGCATTTCAGAGTGTTATAGATAACCTCCCAAAGTTACAGTAAAAGGTCTATTAAGACCCTGTAGCCTGGAAAACAGTATGGCAGTTTTCAACAAAGGAATACCTTTCTGTCTAGGAATTTGGCAGCTTAAACCCTTTGCCACAGTAACTTTTTTTCTCCCTAACATCTCTTACAGTCCACAGAAACATAAGTGAGTTAAAAGTAAATTTCTTCTATATCAGAGGTTAACCAGTTTTCTAAAAAAACTCTTTTTTCTCAAAGAAAAGGGGAAGCAGAGGGAAAAAAAGCTCTTATTCTTTTTCTCCTTTATTAAAAATAAAGTTTAGATCCCATTGTAGAAAATTGCCATTAAGAAAAACAAGCTCATAATCTGCTTATTCCAAATAGTGTTTAAAATACAGATGACTTTGATCCTTAGAGGTTTGTTTTGTGAACTCCTGTAGAATTTGTTCCCATTTATCTCATACCTTTTGCTACCATTATTTGTTATTTGTGACATATTCAGTTCAGTTCAGTCGCTCAGTCGTGTCTGACTCTCTGCGACTCCATGAATCGCAGCACGCCAGGCCTCCCTGTCCATCACCAACTCCCGGAGTTCACCCAAACTCATGTCCATCGAGTTGGTGATGCCATCCAGCCATCTCATCCTCTGTCATCCCCTTCTCCTCCTGCCCCCAATCCCTCCCAGCATCAGACATATTAGCATTATATTATAAGCATGTATATTGTGTTACTGATCATAGTACCTTGTCCATAGTAAATAAGTTCTTGGTTAATTTGTGTATATGATTTCATATTCTGGGAAAATTTGTCCAGACCAACCCTCTTTGGAGAATGGGCCTGGCTGTGGAATTAATTTTGTGGCCCAGGACCATTTGATGGGATGAATATCTACCCAGCAACACCCCAGTTTAAATGGATAGATTGCCTAGAAAACAGAGTTTGGGGGTTTTATTCCTGAACATGAGAGGATGTGAGTTTCCTGTCATCCTGTTCCAGGTCGGTGACGGCACCACCTCAGTGACCCTGCTGGCTGCAGAATTTCTGAAACAGGTGAAACCCTACGTGGAGGAAGGTTTGCACCCGCAGATCATCATCCGCGCCTTCCGCACTGCCACACAGTTGGTATGGGAGTGCTAGTGAAGCTGGGCCGCTTGGGCACCTTTTTGTTTCTCTTGGGATATGGTCTGTATTGGGTTGTGGAGGGTCTGGGGACAACATTCCTTGAATATTTTCTGAATTCTACTCCATAGAAATCTCAGTTCTACCATTCAATAGCTATTGACTAGGTATATTACTTAGTCTGTTTAAGCTTCCAGTTTCCTCACAGACTATGATGTAGACATACCACAGGCTGTCAGTAAGTGAGAGCTGTTTTGTTTTTATCAAGTACTTCATAGCACATCTTGAGACCTTGCTTTTATTGACCTTTGACTTTCATTCTTTAACTTGGGGTAAGTCAGTTCCTCCTCACCTTACTTTCTTTACTGTCTCTGTTTTGGGGTGGTGACATTAAAATGAAATCATATGTGAGAAGTATGTATGAAAGGATATCTTTTGAAAAAGATGGCTTTGAAAGGATACAATGTTTAACATACAAATATGTGTATCATGTGTTACATGACATAGTTAGTGTATAAAGTACTACAGGTTGTCACCAGTGCTGTTCTGTGCCTGCTCTACGTTTCTAACTTAGAGCATTTTTCTAAACTAGAGATGTATATTTTTCTGGGCAGCTTTAAGACTTAGAAATGTTATTTCAGCTGTCGAAGTACTTAAGATTTGGGCGTAAACAGATGAGGAACTAGCAGGAGAGATTGGGACCCACTTCTCCAGTTTGTTTTTAACGTGAGAGACTCACCCCGTTTCTGTTCTTGGCAGGCAGTTAACAAGATCAAAGAGATCGCAGTGACTGTGAAGAAGGAAGATAAAGTGTAAGTTTGCAGTGAACTTTGTCAGAACCTTGACTTCCCATGGCCAGATAGGATGCAGAAGCGTGCTGGAATACCCTGCATGGACTGGGGCTGTTTGGCCCTTGCTAAACCCCTTGCTGTGCCCCAGTCAGTCCATGTAGTACAAGAGAGGCTGTAGACTGTAGTTGAAGAGCTGTCAGTCATGAGGTCTTTGAGTGCAATCACCATTTGTCACTGGTAATCTTCCCTAAAGATTCAGAAGACAAAGTGTTGAGGGCTGAATTTAAAGGCTAGGATAGAAACCATCTCCACGTTGCAATAGAGTACCATAAGAGGGGCTTTCGAGGCCTGATGCAGGTCCCACCCTTGTGTCCCAGGGAGCAGAGGAAGCTGCTTGAGAAATGTGCCATGACTGCTCTGAGCTCCAAGCTGATCTCCCAGCAGAAAGCCTTCTTCGCTAAGATGGTGGTGGACGCGGTGATGATGCTTGATGATTTGCTGCAGCTTAAAATGATTGGAATCAAGAAGGTGCAAGGTGGAGCCCTAGAGGTGAGCCTGCCGAGGCCTCCCTGGGAGGCTCTTGCTTTCACATCGACCCTGTAGGCAGCTTGGTGTAGGCGGACAGCACACATTAGAGGAATAGAGAGAGAGAGCACTTGGGCGGGAAGCCAGCTGTGTTCCTCATACTGTGGCTATAAGTGTCTCCTGTAGGTGCATTTTATAACCTCCACAGACTTGTATTACTTGTCAGCAGAATCGAAGGATGAACTGGCTGATTTTCAGAATCTCAGTGTTAATGTCGGAGGGGACAGGGCTAGCTCTGATAAATTATCTAAAACCCTCTCAATAAATATAAGTACTTTGCAGTCCATTCTTCTCCAAGCGGTTCAGGCAGGCTGTCCCTTCTTTTATTCATTTATCTTGAACAGATAATACGGAAGTCAAACTGTAAAGAAAGTCCTAAAGGAAAACAGAAATGTCTCCTATACCACTCCTGCCCCAGAAACCACTATTAACTGTGTGTGTTCTTCCAGACTGTGCGTCGATAAGTATAAATGTAAATATTGTTTTCTGAAACGAATGCTCACTTGTAGTACATAGTGTCCTGCAACTTTTGTTTATTTAACAACATATTTTTTCACTTATTTAAATTAAAATAGTGACTAGTGTCTACTGTATTTGCACAACACAATTGCGTTTTCATTCTGTTCATCTCCTCCTCTTCCTGTCATGGCACATGAGAGGGGGATGAGATTCCCTGTATATAACAAAGCTGTGAAGAACCTGAAAGTCATCTGAGCCGTTCCCATGCCTTTGGCCCCCAGATGGTTGTGTTTCAGCCCATTCTCTACGTCATGACTTGCTGACATTGTCTTTACACGCTGCTTTGATCTCAGTGTTCCATCTTCTGTTCCAGAAACCCTTGAGATTAAATTGGCATTCACTAAACTAGGGATCAGAACTGTAATTTTAACTGGTGAGAAAGCCAGGGGCTGCAAGCCACACGTACGTTCAGTCTGTCTCTCTTACCAGACCTCTGTCCTGGTAACGCACCCTTCCTCCAATCTTGCATCCCCTAAGTTCGTTCTATTTTTTGCTGCAGGGTGAGGTTCCTCAATTTACACTCTGTGTGTGAAGCCACTTGGGGTTCTGCAGGCCCACAGGATAAGAGTCAGGCCTTAGCAGAGCCTTTAAGATTCTCCTAAACGTGTCCCTGCCCTCTTTTTTCCCCCCTACCCTCTTTATTTTGTATTCCAGCAACTGCTAATGGCTTTTCATCCCCTGACTGCACCACACTGCCTCTGCCTGTTGGGGACATCTCTTTCGTTTTCTGTTTGACTAATTTCAGTGCATCCATCTAGATTCAGCTCAGGCATCACCCCCTTTAGGAGGCTATGGATTTGAATGATGTAGGAATCTGTTCCCTGATAGGCTACGGTATTATGTATTGTAGACTAAAACTGTAGATTAGTACTACGAGAAAACACATAGGTCATTGAACGGAATACAGTTTTTAAAATTGTTATTTTGTTGACATATAGTTGATTTACAATGTTCTGTTAATTTCTCCTGTTCAGTAGAGTGATTGTTAACACATACCTAATTCTTTTTCATTAGATCAGATCAGATCAGTTGCTCAGTCGTGTCCGACTCTTTGCGACCCTGTGAATCGCAGCATACCAGGCCTCCCTGTCCATCACCAACTCCCGGAGTTCACTCAGACTCACGTCCATCGAGTCAGTGATGCCATCCAGCCATCTCATCCTCTTTCGTCCCCTTCTCCTCCTGCCCCAATCCCTCCCAGCATCAGAGTCTTTTCCAATGAGTCAACTCTTCTCACGCGGTGGCCAAAGTACTGGAGTTTCAGCTTTAGCATCATTCCTTCCAAAGAAATCCCAGGGCTGATCTCCTTCAGAGTGGACTGGTTGGATCTCCTTGCAGTCCAAGGGACTCCCAAGAGTCTTCTCCAACACCACAGTTCAAAAGCATCAATTCTTCGGCGCTCAGCCTTCCTCACAGTCCAACTCTCACATCCATACATGACCACTGGAAAAACCATAGCCTTGACTAGACGGACCTTTTTGGCAAAATAATGTCTCTGCTTTTGAATATGCTATCTAGGTTGGTCATAATTTTCCTTCCAAGGAGTAAGCGTCTTTTAATTTCATGACGGCAGTCACCATCTGTAGTGATTTTGGAGCCCAGAAAAATAAAGTCTGCCACTGTTTCCACTGTTTCCCCATCTATTTCCCATGAAGTGATGGGACCAGATGCCATGATCTTCGTTTTCTGAATGTTGAGCTTTAAGCCAACTTTTTCACTCTCCTCTTTCACTTTCATCAAGAGGCTTTTGAGTTCCTCTTCACTTTCTGCCATAAGGGTGGTGTCATCTGCATATCTGAGGTTATTGATATTTCTCCCGGCAATCTTGATTCCAGCTTGTGCTTCTTTTTCATACTCCTTTCAATTATGATTTATCACTGAATATTGAATAGTAGGACTTTGTTTACCCATTCTGTGTAATAGTTTGCATGGCAACCCCAAACTCCTAACGCACTTCTCCTCCAACCCCCAACCCCCATGGCAACCACAAGTCTGTTCACTTTGTGAGTGTTTCTATTTCATAGATAGGTTCATTTGTGTTGTATTTTAGATTCTACATGTAAATTATATCATATGCTATTTGTCTTTTTCTTTCTCACTTCACTTCCTGAATATACCCTTCTTTATGGAGTGGGAAATGACCAGGTCATTTAATAAGAGGTCTCAGGTTGAGCCTGCCTTCTCATAGTGTTAAAGTCACTCCCAAGTGCCGTGTGCTTTCATCATGCCCTTCTGTAAAATCTTCCATGCAGCAGGCTCTGTTTTGGAATGAGTGGTGTAGTAGTTCATATTTTGAGGGATTGAGATGAGAGAAGCCACGATGATAACTTGAGAACTGCGGGAAATTTCTGACTGTTATGACCTTTTGTTTTCATCTCCTGAAGAGAGGAAGCATCTAGGCTACAGCACACAGGTGTTTGTGCGCTCACGTGCAGTACGGGTAGGAAGGGGTGTGTGTACATATGTGCAGTGAAGACTGGGAGGTGTCGAGTTGGAACGACAGTGCATCCCTTGGCACGTGTGCTTTGGAGGGTCAGTCTTAAAGGACAGCCCAGACAGGCTTTTCCCATGCTTAGTCTCTGCAAGCTAAGTGGTTTTCCTTATCCTGAAGGGACAAACAAAATATGTTTTTATATTTTTCCTAGCATTTAGGATGATGGAAAAACTTTGTTACAGTAGTGGAATAAAAACATAATTAACCCTTACAGGTTCACAGAAATGGACATGCATTAGTCCAGCACACCACTAACTTGATTTTATTTCATGCCAGTACTGAACTGTTGAACCGTCTGATTTTTTTAAACAGGAGTCCCAGCTTGTCGCTGGCGTCGCATTCAAGAAGACTTTCTCTTATGCTGGGTTTGAAATGCAGCCCAAAAAGTACCATAATCCAATGATTGCCCTTTTAAATGTTGAGCTCGAGCTGAAAGCTGAGAAAGATAATGCGGAAATCAGAGTCCATACAGTTGAGGTAGGTCCTCCCAGCTGGCAGCGGCATGAAACTGGGCAGCATTCTGGGCCAAAGCCTTGGGCCTTCGTGGTCATCTTGGGCTTAGCTTTGTTTCTCAGGTACCTTATGGGCTCCTTTCCCCTCCTATGCCCCTAAGTATTGATGTCTAAATGCTAGGCCCACTCTTCTCACTCTACTCTGACCTGGACCTGAGGAGGTTTGGATAGGGCAAACCTGCTGAAACATTATCCTTTGGCCCTGGAGAAGGGGCTTGCGGGAGCCTTTCAGCTATAAAATGAGCCCTGTATTTTGATTCCTCTTATTTGGGCAGATGTGAGCTCTGCCCTTCTAGACTGTCCCATGCTGCTGGGACCGGTGTGCTCCCAACATTGGTATCAGCAAGGCTGTCACCCAGCTGTAAGCATCTGTTCTTGGAAAATGCATCCCGAACACAGAATGGCCTTTGAAGGAAAGGGCTTGTCATTGGGAACTCCGTGGCTGCAGTGCCTCAGAGGAGCTAGAACTTAGCTGCCCAAACTGCCTCACACCTTAGCAAATACCAGCTCTGGAGTAGCTCCCAGTGCTCAGATTACTTTCTGCTTTTGTGTTTGAAAATTTTAGGTGGTTCCTAAGTTACCTTATAGGGTCCTTGTTTATTTGAACTGAGGGGAGTCTCTTCTGTTTACCCTCTGTTAATTCCCTAATAAATTAGTATTTTCTGGGTCTCTTCAGGATTATCAGGCAATTGTTGATGCTGAGTGGAACATTCTTTATGACAAGTTAGAGAAGATCCATCATTCTGGAGCCAAAGTCGTCTTATCTAAACTCCCCATCGGGGATGTGGCCACCCAGTACTTTGCTGACAGGGACATGTTCTGCGCTGGCCGAGTGCCGGAGGAGGATCTGAAGAGGACAATGATGGTAACCAGGTTCTCACGGGCTGCTTTTAGGTCTTTCTGGCCCCAGAGGGGTTTTCACGTACCCTAGTGTACTGGAGTGGTGTGTGAATCTGGGCTTGTCTTCTCAACTCTTTTTGCCATGAAACACTTCAGTTCCAGAGTGTGCATACTACTATGTAAGAGTTAATCTAACCAAACAAGTCAGGAAAGCTGATTTGTGAGGGAACCTAGCAGTAGTGCTATGATCAGCTGGCTAAGCTCCAGTCTTGATGCTGCAGGCCAGGTTTCCTCTCTCTCTCTTTTTTTTTTTTGCCGCATCTTGCACCTGTGGAATCTTAGTTCCCCGACCAGGGATGGAACCTGCACCCTTGCACTGGAAGCATGGCGTCTTAACCACTGGACTGCTAGGGAAGTCCCTCCTCCCTTCTTAAGCATCTTGCCAAGGTGCTTTAAGTTTTAAAGCACTGATCATGACTTCAGTCACTGGGTTCAGAGCACCCTAGTTTAGGGAAGAAGGTACTGGGTAAAGCTTTTTAACTGGGCTTGTTTGCCTTCATGTGTCTTCATTCTGTTTTGTTTTCTCCTCTTCCAGAGGGAGCCTTGAGGTCAAGGGTGAGAGTGGGTCATTAGTGTATCTGGGGCACCATGGCAGTCTAACATGCGAATTGGCTATAAAACTAGGTGGCAGGATGCTTGCTTCCCACCTCATGTGATCTGTCACTGCTAGATGATTTTGTCTTGTGTTCCTCAGGCTTGTGGAGGCTCCATCCAGACCAGTGTGAATGCGCTGTCGTCAGATGTTCTGGGCCGCTGCCAGGTCTTTGAAGAGACTCAGATTGGAGGCGAGAGGTGAGTGGCAGGCCTGGGCTCTGTTTGCTTAGCTCATGAGACTTGCCTGGTGGCCTTCTGCCATCTTTGGTTCGTGGTGTATATATAACAGGCCTCCCAGGTGGCGCTGGAGGTAAAGAGCCTACCTGCGAATGCAGGAAATGAAGAAAAGCGAGTTCGGTCCTTGGGTGGGGAGGATGCCCTGGAGGAAGAAATGGCAACCCACTCCAGTATTATTGCGTGGAGAATCCCATGGACAGAGGAGCCTGGCGGGCTACAGTAACATGTGCTACTGTCTTCTGAGGTCTTAATCTCTTGGGGTGAATAGTGTTAAGTTATATAAAGTGTTTCAGGAAGAAAGAAGGTCAAATTGGGTCTACAATCTGACTCCACAGTCTTTTATACCCCTGTGGTACAGCCCTAGACCTTCCCAAGAACGTGCTCTTAAGGGTGGGCTTGGAGAACTTTAGTGAGGGACAGAAGAGCAGCTGTTGAGTGTTGGGAGGACTTGGTGACTTCAGAACACTGTGGGTTGGCAGCAGAAATGAGTTCACAGATACAATTTGATCCTGGGTGTAGGTACAATTTCTTCACTGGCTGCCCTAAGGCCAAGACATGCACTATCATCCTCCGTGGTGGTGCAGAGCAATTTATGGAGGAGACAGAGCGGTCCCTGCACGACGCCATCATGATTGTCAGGAGGGCCATCAAGGTACTGGACTGGGGGCTTCCAGCCTGCACAGCCTACTCTGCCTCTTGAGCTGATGCGACCCTGGGTTTGTGTGGTGATCCCTTTCCTGTATAACCTGTCCTTCCAAGTGGGCATGTGGGCCCTGGTTGTCTCAGATCAAACACCCTCAGTCTCTCAGAATAAGTCACGCTGCCTTAAAAGCCAAGACCTGTCCTGTGAGCACCTGTGGAGCTGATGGAGTCAGTCGTCCCCGGCACTGTGCCAGTGCCCTCGGGGTGTAGGTGACCGTGAAGAGGGTCAGAAACCGGATGGTTCACCAGATTGCACTTGGGATGTGCTAGGCGTGGTCCGTGTCCAGGCTTCCTGTGGCTTGGGCTGGGGGAGGGAGTGAGGAGCCAGCCCTCCTTCTAGTCTAGGGGGCCTGTTGACTGAGTGGCCCAATTTGGCCATGGCTGGAGTTTAGACAGGGGGCTCCTTGAATTTAGAGGTGTGTCTGGTCTTTGCAGAATGATTCAGTGGTGGCTGGTGGTGGCGCCATCGAGATGGAGCTCTCTAAGTACCTTCGAGATTACTCAAGAACCATTCCAGGAAAACAGCAGCTACTGATTGGGGCCTATGCCAAGGCCTTGGAAATTATCCCACGCCAGCTCTGTGACAATGCTGGTTTTGATGCCACAAACATCCTCAACAAGCTACGGGCTCGGCACGCCCAGGTGGGTTATTCCTTTCCTTTGAGTCCAGGGACTGGGTGGATGGGGCTAGATTCTTTGAGTGTGCTGTGCTTACTCGGGCTCTGTGTGCTCAGCCCAGGTGATGGTGCTGGACCCAAACCCGGTACCAACTGACTGCCTCCTCTGAGGTCAAAAGGAAAGCCATGGTGTCAGGACTAGTTGTTCCAGGGTTTCTTCAGTGCTGCTTTCAAGAGTCTGGTCACTCCTTTTGGTGCACTGAGGGAATGAAGAAGCACGGTAGCCTCCTCCCTGAAGCGTGTACGACCACTGTGTGTATGGGGTTCCTCGTGGGTTCCTCCAGCACTTCTGGGCCCTGCTGACAGCAGTCCAGCCATGGCTGTACTACCTCCATGTAGAGCACGCATCTCTTGAGAATTTAATTTGTTCATCTGCTGTTGAGCCAATACTCATTTAGAGATGTTTGCTAAATGCCATTTGTTAAATGCTCAATATGATGACGACAGTACTCAGTGAGTGGCCTTGCTTCCGACTTGTGTCAGAACTTGAAGCAAGCTACTTTCTCTTGTGTGTCCGTTTCCTTATCTGTAAAATGGGGGCTACTGGAAGCAGTGTGATGATAAAATGAGATCAAGGGTTGGAAAGTCATCCTCTTGAGAAGCGTGGTTTGACATACAGTCCTCAGATGACCTGAGGGTTAGAATGGGGCCTTCCTAAAACCCAGCAGCTTGCCTGGGAGAGGCCCTGGGTAGCACTTCTCAGGTTTGGAGGGGTGGTGGAGGGCAGGGACGGGAAGAGGCTTCCAGGCTCCCGTTGGAATGCCATCTTCCTTAGGGAGATGCCAGCGGGTTCAGAGAGCCTGAGGATGCCTCAATCTCAGTCATTCAGAGGATGTGCAGGAAGAAATTTGAGAGCAGTTCCGTATCATTTTCCCTCTGTTCTGCTTTTTCAGGGGGGCATGTGGTACGGGGTGGACATCAACACTGAGGACATTGCTGACAACTTTGAGGCCTTTGTGTGGGAGCCAGCGATGGTGCGGATCAACGCCCTGACTGCCGCCTCCGAGGCCGCGTGCCTCATCGTGTCTGTCGATGAGACCATCAAGAACCCTCGCTCAACAGTGGATGCTTCCCCAGCCGCTGGCCGGGGCCGAGGTCGTGGCCGCCTTCACTGAGGTTCCCAGCCCTCACACGAGTGCCCGGCAGGCTGTGCTTACTCTGTCTTGGTCAGATATTACAAGGAAGGGGTAGTATTTGGCCCACTGTGTTCTCACTGGAGGTTATTTAAATAAAACTTAAAAAACCTAGAATCCATTTTGCACATTATTTGGGTGCAGGAATTTTACTCATAAATGACTGTGGCTCAGAATTGTAGCTTTATGTGTACTCACCCAGCAGGTAGAAAAGAGAACTCGGCCAGGGGAGGCGCTCCACTTAAGTGGCTCCTGTCTGGAAGTTTTGCTTTAGCTGCTTTCTCAGTCTTAGAAGCAGCTGGAAGATATGGAGTTGCTTCCTTTTTTTTTTTTTCCTTTTTTTCTGATGTCATCTTATTTGGCCCTGACCTTGCCCAGCACTGCTCCTAGGGTTTCTCTGGGTTTCTGTTAAATGCATTACATTATATCTTGTTTACCCCTTTTACTTCCATATTCTTTTGACTCGGTCCCTTAATCTCTCTTATTTAAGATCTTGAGGTTGAGGAGTCTTGAAGCAATGTTTCTAAAGTCTTGTGACTTCTTAGAAGGGCGTCCATTGAGGAGGTGGCTGAAGGAGCCACCTGGTCTTAATTCAGCCACTAATGGTCCTGAGGGGTCCCTTCTGCTTTCTTCTAACCAGTGAAAGTTGAAAATGGCCGGCACAGATAAAATAAGCATTCTAACTGCCTCCTCCTCTATGCTAGTCCTCAGAGTTGGCCTGCAGTTAACTAATTAATAGAAAGCTTCTGCTCCCTGAATCTGGGAAGTGGGTTTTTTGTTTGTTTTTTTTTTAATCTGAATTTCAACCACTCCGAGTTTGATGAACTCAAAAGTAGATTAAGGTGGTGGTAGGTCCACACATTGGAGTCTGGCATCCCTCCTAACTTGATGGTCTTTAAGTAAATTTTTTCCAGTTGTTCTACCTGTATGATGATAATAGCTGGCTCAGAGTTGTGGGGATGTGTTCAGCTACTTGTTTGATGTTAGAGCCACACAGTTTTAAGCCTAAATACCTATTTTCTGATTTTCATTTTAAGACCTGAGGAATCAAATCAGTAGGGGCAACCCCATTTTGTCAAATGGAATGTTGAGCCAGACCATGATGGGAAACTTGGTCTCTGTCAGGCGAAAGTCGGATTGGCTGGCCGGAGCCCTCTCTGGTGCCCAAGCCAGTGAGGGGATGGGCAGGTGTGTGCTGTTCCTGCTGGGCTTGCCCTTAAAGATGGCTTCTCCTGGCTGAGAGTCAGAAATGACCCCTCAAGGCTCTACCTGCAGACCCTGAAAGCTCTGGCGGGGGCAGTAACCCGCATGGTCTTCCTCCAGCGACGCCTACCTTCCTGAGACAGGTCTTCATAATACTTCAGTTCGCCTCATTGACGCCATTCAGATCATCCACCTCCTTGCTAATCAGTGCATTTCAGCTACAGGAAGGTTTGGTGACAGACTGGCAAATGTAGCCACCTACCATTTACTTTCCTGAGGCAGATATTATTCCAGTTTCACCATCTTTTATTGGATACAAAGCCACAAATTCAGATGCCCATTGGAGTCCTTTTAAATACATACGCTCGGGTACATTCAGCAAAGGGCATCTATGGGCGATGTGGAGCAAAGTGCTGGGATGGTGGTGCCTGGGTGGGGCAGAAAAGTGGGGCCAGGGGAGGCCCCCTGGGGGCTGGAGGTACAGGCACCACTTCAGAAACAAAACCAAAAGTTGCTGTCCACCCCTCTGCCTGATGTGTTTGGGGTGAGGAAAGCTCCCCTCTCAGCTCAGGCCCACTGCACCTGGCTGTTTAGGGAAGGCATGGCATGGGGGCCAGCTGTGGAGGTCCCCGCCAGCAGGGTTATGCGAGCCAGGCCTACTGGGGCCAGCCACAAGGCGAGCCTGACCCTGAGCGCTAGGCCTTTGCCAGGGCAGAGCTGAGGCCGGGGCCCCTGCCAGCAGTGGCAGGCGAGGCTTGGACTTGCAGCGGGGAAGCCTGCCTGATTGTCGGGGCAGTCTTGGGACTGGCCAGGGTCCCAAGGGGTTGGGGTCAGACTAGGAGCTGGTTGCCTTAGTTGGCCCTGGTATTCTGATCTTTATCCAATCCTAACTAAACCTTATCCTCAGGCAAGGCTGCAGATGAACACACTTGTCCAGGAATATATATACACACACACACGTTACACAGCAGTATATACAGAAACGGGGCCTGGGAAAAGGCTGGGTGAGAGAGCACAGCCACCAGTAGGGAGAAGTGCCCTGGGGAAGGGAAGCTCCACTCCTCAGGGACTGATGGGTTGGGACAGATCCTAAAGCATGAGTTAACTCCTCCAGGGGCTGGGCCTGTACCCAGTCCCCAGCTTGTTTTCACCCCAAGCCCACCAGGAATTGGGTCTTTGGCACCAGTAGTCACTCTGGAAAGATCTTCGGCTTAGCACCCGAGAGGGACTAGGCATGGGCGGCTCCCCACCCACAGCCCAGAGGACCGGAGGGCCAGGGGCCATGCAGAACCCAGAGACAAAGCATGGAGTCATGCCTTGCAGCAGCAGGACTTGGGAAGCAGGCCGCCTTCCCTCCCCAAGCCCCACCCCAGCAATTCTTGAAGGACTGGCTCAAACTCCACTCTGCCTTGTAAAAGCAGCCAGGTGGTCTCCTGGCCAGTAAAAGCCATGGTTCTGGGCGGCCCACTTTGTCTCCCTCAGGGACCCAGATACATCATCTCCTTTGTTCTCTGCCAGTGCTGTGGGCAGGCAGCCTGAATAAAGCATGATGTCCTTAGGACAAACACCCCAAGTCTCCCAGGCGCTGGGCTGGCAGGAGGTGGTAAGGACACCGAGTGGCCATCACCCATGGGGCCTCTACGCCGGCTGGGTCCCCTGGAGCAGGGCCTGCCTTGGTTTGCTCTCCCAGATATTCCTCTGTTTTGCATCTCATCAGATGTGATATATGGAAGAGGACTCCCCTTTGGGTGAGTGAAAGATGAGGTCCCCCCCAACTCAGGGCTCATCCCCCTGAGGAGAGGCAAAACTACCATCAAGCTGGTAAGGACCTGTGGAAGCCTGCACACCCAGCAGGTCCTCAGGGCAGACATCCAGGCTGGGGCACACAAGCCTATCAGTCCCAGGTGTGCAGTGGGACACACTGCGACCCATCTGGGCAGGGGCTTGGACCTACGCACTATGCATCCCTCACACTCAGCTGGAAAACAAAGGATGGGGGACTTGGTGGGTTTCTGGAAACAGCCCAACTCACGGAGAGGAAAACTTCCCACCAACAGGTGAGGGGCATCCTGTTCACCCGGCTGCCCCCCGTGCTGGTGATACTCAGCGCTGCTGATCAGAAGGGACTTAACCATCAGGCCTTTCAGCACCACCTTCCTCTCACTCGAGCTCGCTGCCCGTGCGCCCTCACCTTTCCCAGAACTGATGGCAGGCATTCCACCAGACATCTTCCCAGGGAGACTGCCCAAAGCCTTGTATTCAGGGATGGAGGCTTCCTTGGACAGAAAAAGCCCCTCAGTAGACAGGCTCAGGCCAAGCAAGGCATCCCTTTGTGCTTTGTCCGGGAGACACATGGAGGGCACCTCCAGTCCTGGGGTCACAGGAAGCAGGGGCTGTGGCAGGTGCAGCTGGTAAAGCAGAACACACACCCAGGGCAGCCAGGCCAAGTGGACCTCCACCTCCCTTCCGGTCCCAGAACAGAGGAAAGTTGTGCTTCTCCTTCATGATTCCTGGGGACAGAACTGGGAGGTTAGAGCCAACAGAACCAGGTGCTCTGGGGTGGGGATGCCACACAGCCAAGGCTTCGTGCAGGACTAGATGGAGATACCGACATGCTACCCTTGGCATTTGGAGTCTTCAAAGGATAGGGCCAGAACAAGTCACAGGAAGAAAACAACAAAAAGAGCAAGACACGGCTGTGTGGGGAGCCAGGAGAGCTGGATACACTTCTGAGCCTGTGAGGGTCCCAGCTCTGGAGGCCTTGTTGCAGGGAAACCCAGGGTGGGTCTTGATGTCCTGATGCCAGGTTGCAGCAGAAAAGTTGGATTCCCGGAAAGGACTGGGAAACTAGAGAAGCCCGGCCCCAGCCAAAACCTAATGTTTAGGGTCGAGAGCCCATCTTATAGCAAGACAGAAGGAAACCCTAAGATGAAACCAGATTAACGTTTGAAAGAACTTTCCAAATGGAGGTTGGCAGGACCCACGGCCTTTGTGCCACTGTGGGAGGGCTAAGAGGAGGAACTCGGAAGACCTGAGTCTTTACAGCCATAGTGCCAGGACCTGACCCTTTGGGAACCATGCAAGGGTCAGTGAGAGCCTCCATTTGCACTCTAAGCCAGTGATCCTGGTTCAGACCCCAGCACTGCCCCAGGCAGAAGACCCCCCAACACAGCCCTCAGCCCATGGACCACTGGAGACTGAAGAGGGGGGACAAGTCTGATGTTGGGGCTCCTTTTTGGGCCCCAAAGGTGTGGCTCCCCACCAAGGCCACATCTTCCAGCAAGGTAGCCGGACAAGGAAGCAAACTAAACCACCCCTCTTCCAGCCTCCTCCAGGCCCCAGCAGAGGGCAGCCAAATGATTCCCTCTCACATGACCTTGGGGACCCAAAGGCCATCAGATTCCTGTCCAAGCACCCAGATTAGAAGTATACTCCTTGAGGACAGGAACCGCTTCTCACTGCTGACAGCATTTCCCAGAGCTGGGACCTGGCCCCTCCAGAGGCTCGGGATTGGTAGAAGGTATAGAAACATGTGCCTTGTAGCTCTGAATTTAGTTCTGGTGTGTCATGGGATATGTGGTGGCTGGGAGGAGTCTTGTCTTCTCTACAGCAGTAAAAACTCAAAGTTTTCTCACCCTGGCAATATCCACCCTTGGGAGGCGTGGCCTGGATGTCTCGGGGAGAAGTTCTGAATAGATGTCTTGCCCTTCCAAGCCGACCCCACTACCTCACTGAACTCCCTACTTCCCACTTTCAGCTGACCACATCCCCAAGACCCCTAGGGTTATCCCTGGAGATTATGGACCCAGAGCCCTGGCAGGCTGCCTGAAGGGGATGCCCCGCAGAGGGGTGGGACTGAGCAGGGGGAAGAGAAGAGCCTCTGGGCCAAGTCTGAGCTGCCTGTTGGAGCAACCCCCCTGGTCTGGGGCCTGACAGAGGCTCCCGACCAGGAGGCTGGGCCTCACAAAGGGGAGGCCTGCCCCAACAGCTTGAGCAGCCAAGGAGCCACTGGTGGTTACTGCAGATCCTCAGGGCGATGACACCGAGTGCTGGTGGAGACTCAACTCTTCGCTGGCTGTGCCTAGAGGGCTGCTCCGGATGGGGGTGGGGTGGAGGTGGGGGACAGCTGTCCAAGCCCCTGCCCTGGAGAGGGCCTGAGTCCCGCTGTCCCAGCAGGAGGACAAGAGACTGACAACCTCTCTCCCAGACACCAGGGATAACACCAAGCCTCCAAAAGTCTAGTCCAGATCAGGGTCCCTCTGGAGGTCCAAAGAGCGCGGCTGGCGTGGGGCTGGCAGGGGCCCTGCCGCCCCCAACCCGGGTTAGCAGCCTTCCACCTTGATGTGCAGGATCTTAGAGAAGCCGGGCCTCCGCCGTAGGGCCTGCGGACCAAACCTGAGTTAGTTCCCCTCAGGGCAGACAGGCAGAGCCCTCCCTTCAAACACCCAGGTCACAGTCCCAGCCGCAGAGTGCCCTGGGGGTCTCCATCAGAGCCAGCTGCTCACCTGGAGCTTTGTTACCATGTCCTCAAACAGCTTCTGGGCCTCAGGACTGCTGGGCTCTTTGAAATAATCGGCAATCCCAATCTGAACCACAATGGACTTGAGGTTCCGGCAGATACCTAGGAAAAGGTAAGTGAGGTGGGGCCCATGTCTGACCTGGGCAAGAGGCCTGTCTTCTCTCCTCTTACCAATCAATGAAATCAGAACACTGAGGGACAACCGCGTGCTAAGCACTGGGAGCAGATCCACGCTGCTCCGGGCACCCCTGGACAAGGAGAGAAAGAGCGTGAGGTTTCAGAGCACAGGTTGTGGTGGACTCTGGGAGGACGAGTGGATGACAGCCAGTTGTGCAGGGGTTCCAGCAACTTTGCTGGCAGAGGGGACCGTTGTGCTATGGTCTGGGCATGTGGAGATGAATTACAGGAACAGAGTAGCTGAGGTGCAGCTGCTGGGTCTCGGCCCAGCCAGAGCACTGGAGGAGTGGAGGCAGGGAGCAGATTAGTTGGGAGCAGAGGGCTTAAGGGACTGGATGTTGCCATGAAGTCAGGGGAGGAGGAGCAAGAAGGTCAAGAGGCTGAGAGGATTCTAGAAGTTAAGATTTTGGAGGCCAAGCAGTTAGTTCTGATGGTCAGCCCAGGGCAGGGCCATGAGATTGAAGGGGAGGGAAGAAGAAGATCCTGGAGATGATAAGAAAGTCGAGGAACCTGCAGTGCTCAGGATATGGGGTCCTGCCAGGGGCCAACTGGTCCCCGATGAGGGACTCACTTGGGTATGTGCAGCTCAAGCTGGGTACCTGCATCCTTAATGAAGGTGAAGGAATCACAGGGAGGGAGTGGGGGCTGGAGGGAGGTAGGGGCCAGCAGAGGCATGCTAAAGGCTTCACCCTGAGAATTGTCCTGGGGGGCTAACACACATTATCTCATTAATCTTCCCACCCATTCAGCTTAGAATTCCACTTAAAAGATGGGGATACAGACTCAAGAGAAGTACAGTAACTTGCCCAAAGTCACACAGCCAATAAGCAGTAAAGACAGAATGGACATGTAGGTCAGTAAGTTCTGGAACCCGTCTGTTCAGCCCTTGCCCTTTGCTGGAGGCTCATGTCGGGGTAGATGGTGGATGATACTGAAGAGCCCATGTTTCCAGCATGGAAAGAGCACAGGGCAACACATGTCCATTTGGCTGAACTAAACCATTCGGGTCAGACACTGGCAGGCCTTCAATGCCACCCTGGCCTCAGAAGGCACCGGTGGCAAAGCCAGGGCTAGAACCCTGCTCACCCTGACCCCAGTGTTGGTGTTTGCTGACCAGGATCAAGAGGGAGTTGGCTGCGCGACCTGCTGACAAGACATGGTAAGAGTTGACAGTGGTGCCCCACCCCTGCTCCCCATCACTCACTGTTGAAATGCAGCAGGGCCTTGGGGGTTACGGGGGTGGCTGTGAGCACCAGCATCTCCAGGCCCTTCAGGCCTTCCCGGCAGACCTCAGCCGCCACCTCCTGGGTGATCTCCGACACGTGGTCCAACTCCAGCACCTGCAGCCGCATGCAGTTCCTTGCTAGGAAGAGGGAAGGAGAGTGGAGGGCCTGCTGACAAACACCCAGGTCACTTGCTGCCGCCACCCACACCATCGCCCGAACCCCGCTAGGATTTCAGTGCTGCACCCACGCCTGCTTCCCATCACCCCCTATGCCAGTCCCACGGAGAGACTCACCGAGTGATGCCAGGCCCTGCACCCCACAGCCGGCACCCCCGACCCCCAGAGCCCGGAGGTGGGGCCAACAGCGACCGATCATCTGTAGGCAGCGGTTACTGAATCGCATGGGCTGCTGGCTGGAGAATGGGGTGGAGGGAGGGTCGTCAGGGAGCCCCTGGCTGCATGCTATCCTAAGCCCGCTCCTCGGTCAAGACCCACCCCACAAGGTGAGGGCCCCACCAACCACCCAACTGTTCAAGTCAGAAACCTGGGATCTTCCCTGACTCCTCCTCCTTCACTTCCTGCCAAGACCTGCAGATTCTGATTCCTCAACAACTCGTGAACCCACAGCTCAGACCACAATCAACATTCATCTGATTATGCAGCTAGTCTCCCTGCCAGTTCATCCAGTGACTGCCGAGAGCCACTCACTCCCACATTCTCTCAGTCAGTCAACAAAATGCTTCTCAAGTCCTGCCATGACTGAGAACAACAGAGCTGGGCCAGAATTCACCTGCAATGTGGGAGACCTGGGTTCGATCCGTGGGTTGGGAAGATCCCCTGGAGAAGGGAACAGCTACCCACTCCAGTATTCTGGCCTGGAGAATTCCATGGACTGTATAGTCAGTCCATGGGGTCGCAAAGAGTCGGACATGACTGAGCGACTTTCACTCACTAACTGGGGATACAGTGGTGACATATACACATGGACCTTGCCTCCAAGAGGTACGCAGTGTAGGGGAAGACAGAGAACATCACCAGTCTGGTGTAATCCCATTTGTTAAGAATCAATGCAAATAAATAGAGGAAAACAACAGAATGGGAAAGACTAGAGATCTCTTCAAGAAAATCAGAGATACCAAAGGAACATTTCATGCAAAGATGGGCTCAATAAAGGACAGAAATGGTATGGACCTAACAGAAGCAGAAGATATTAAGAAGAGATGGCAAGAATACACAGAAGAACTGTACAAAAAAGATTTTCATGACCCAGATAATCATGATGGTGTGATCACTGACCTAGAGCCAGACATCCTGGAATGTGAAGTCAAGTGGGCCTTAGAAAGCATCACTACGAACAAAGCTAGTGGAGGTGGTGGAATTCCAGTTGAGCTGTTCCAGGTCCTGAAAGATGATGCTGTGAAAGTGCTGCACTCAATATGCCAGCGAATGTGGAAAACTCAGCAGTGGGCACAGGACTGGAAAAGGTCAGTTTTCATTCCAATCCCAAAGAAAGACAATGCCAAAGAATGCTCAAACTACCGCACAATTGCACTCATCTCACACACTAGTAAGGTAATGCTTAAAATTCTCCAAGCCAGGCTTCAGCAATATGTGAACTGTAAACTTCCTGATGTTCAAGCTGGTTTTAGAAAAGGCAGAGGAACCAGAGATCAAATTGCCAACATCTGCTGCATTATGGAAAAAGCAAGAGAGTTCCAGAAAAACATCTACTTCTGCTTTATTGACTATGCCAAAGCCTTTGACTGTGTGGATCACAGTAAACTGTGGAAAATTCTGAAAGAGATGGGAATACCAGACCACCTGATCTGTCTCTTGAGAAATTTGTATGCAGGTCAGGAAGCAACAGTTAGAACTGGACATGGAACAATAGACTGGTTCCAAATAGGAGAGGGAGTACGTCAAGGCTGTATATTGTCACCCTGTTTATTTAACTTATATGCAGAGTACATCATGAGAAACGCTGGGCTGGAAGAAACACAAGCTGAAATCAAGACTGCTGGGAGAAATATCAATAACCTCAGATATGCAGATGACACCGCCCTTATGGCAGAAAGTGAAGAGGAACTCAAAAGCCTCTTGATGAAAGTGCAAGTGGAGAGTGAAAAAGTTGGCTTAAAGCTCAACATTCAGAAAATGAAGATCATGGCATCTGGTCCCATCACTTCATGGGAAATAGATGGGGAAACAGTGGAAACAGTGGCAGACTTTATTTTTCTGGGCTCCAAAATCACTGCAGATGGTGACTGCAGCCATGAAATTAAAAGACACTTACTCCTTGGAAGGAAAGTTATGACCAACCTAGATAGCATATTCAAAAGCAGAGACATTACTTTGCCAAAAAGGTTCGTCTAGTCAGGGCTATGGTTTTTCCAGTGGTCATGTATGGATGTGAGAGTTGGACTGTGAAGAAGGCTGAGTGCCAAAGAATTGATGCTTTTGAACTGTGGTGTTGGAGAAGACTCTTAAGACTCCCTTGGACTGCAAGGAGATCCAACCAGTCCATTCTAAAGGAGATCAGCTCTGGGGTTTCTTTGGAAGGAATGATGCTAAGGCTGAAACTCCAGTACTTTGGGCACCTCATGCAAAGAGCTGACTCATTGGAAAAGACTCTGATGCTGGGAGGGATTGGGGGCAGGAGGAGAAGGGGACGACAGAGGATGAGATGGCTGGATGGCATCACTGACTTGATGGACATGAGTCTGAGTGAACTCCGGGAGTTGGTGTTGGAATTGCAGGCCTGGCGTGCTGCAATTCATGGGGTTGCAAAGAGTTGGACACGACTGAGTGACTGATCAGATCTGATCTGATGGTCCCCCAATGGCTTCCCAGTGCTTTCCAGATAAAATGCAAAAATCTAAATCTCTTAGGCAAGACCTGACCTTGGCCCAGCCTTCCTTTCCACACTCACTGCTCGTTGGGCCCTGCCCACCACTCACAGCAAACCTGCTACTTCCCTGAACACTTCATCACTAAAAATCCCCAGCAACTGCCACGCACTCTGTACCAGGGACACAGAAATGGACATTCACAGCCTCTGCCCCAAGAAACATGAGTCTGGTGTAGACTGAAACATAGAGAAATTATTGTAAAATTGACTAGTTAGGGGCTAGGACAAGGTGCAAGAGGAATGGAGACAGGGGAGCAGTAACAAACTCTGAGTATTAGTGATGGGATATTGGGGACCCGTGAGGTGGTGTCATGAAGAAAGAGTCTTGCAGGGCACGAGCAGGGAATGAAAAAGCCTGGTAGTTTGAGAATTCCAAGTAGAGCGATGAATGATCTCATACCATGGATTCTCTGAAAACCAGCTCTTTTGTGTATTATACACTGACCTCCCTAACTGCCTTTCACGTGTCAAACAAAGCTGGCCATCTCAGGCCAGCGTTTCTGAACACTCTGTGGGCTCTGCAGCCTTTAGGCACACATCTCGTCTGAGCCAGCTGCAGGCTTAATAAGATCCACAGATCCTTGATACCACTTTTACTCTGCAGTTGAGAAACTCAGGCATGACCGGGTAGCCCAAAGTCACACTGCCCGCAAGCCAGGCCATGATCCCACGTCTGATTCTGAAGCCTAAAGATAGACTGATGAATGTGAATCTGTCACCCCAAACAGCACATGGAATGGGCCCAGATCTGCTGGGTCCTCAGCCCCACTCGGGGCCCAGCCCTGCCCATCCCCACCGCGGCCTCGGCTCACCAGGGGTGAAGTGGTGCCACCTGGAGGGAGACGATCTCTCTGCAGCCTGCGCCCAGGGCCCAGATGACCTCATGGCCCACTGGGTCTGTGGCACTTCTGTTGAAAAGACAAAAGCTGGGGCCACCCATTCTGGAGGCCTCTGCTCCTTTCCTTTGGGCCTCAGAGCTCTTGGGTCCTTCTGCCCCAGAGCCCTGCGGGGAGGGGGGAGGTATGTGTATGCAGAGCCTGGGGATTCCTCTGGCCAAGGCCTCGCCTCCAGCAGTGGGGACCCACCTGTAGGTGACGGCCTGCAGGGCGCGGCAGTAGCAGCTAGCCAGCCACAGCGAACGGTCAGTGAGGATGTTGGGGCAGTGGGAGATGCGCAGGATCAACAGATTTCCTCCCGCTGCCTTCAGCAGAGACTCCAGGCCTGCCTCCAAGCAGCCCCTGGGGACGGCCAAGAAGTCAGGGCACTGTCTGCAGCCAGATCCTCTTCCAGAAGCACCCTGACTTCACTCTAGGTCCGCAGCCCAGGAGCAGTGCCCCCACCCCCACCCCATGGCCTCACCGGGTACTCCGGGCATACTCCTCTTTGCTCTCCTTCTTGCCTCGCTGCCGGGGCTTCAGGTTCTGCAGTGTCAGCGAGTGGGCCTGGGTGCACCACTGAGCCAGCATTGCCAGAAACTGCAGGGAGAGAGGAGTTATCTGGGCATAATGGGATGTGAGTCTGGTTGGCAGGAGATGAACCAGCTCCAGGATAGGAGGCCTCAGGAGAACATTTCAGGGAGCCAGGTTGAAACTGGGGTGTGGTAAGCGTTGCAAGGACAAGACCTTGCAGGGCTAGACTCTGCCAGGGAAAAGATGGGGTCACAGCAAGGGTGACTGGGAGAGCAGGACAGCAGAGAGGTACAGGCACCTTGGAACAGACGCGGGCGTTCTCGAGCAGCACCCGGGTCCAGACGGCGGGGTGGCGGGCCACGAAGCGCCAGTCCCGGCAGACCTCGGCAGCGTGTAGCAGAGTGCGCGTGTCCAGGTAGGTAAAGATGCAGAACAGGGCAGCTCGCATCTTGAGGATCTCCGGGCTGATGACCTCATTGGAGCGGGAGGGGCTGCCCCTCTCAGCTCGCCGACCCCGCCCACTGCCTCCCTCGGGGCGGGCTGCACAATACCACAGGGTCAGAGGTCAGTGTGGGGGGTACACAGATGGGGAGCTGGGGTAGGGCCGGAACTGCAGGAGGAATGGGCATGACAGAACCATGCTGGGGGACCAGAAACTGGGGAGGAGGGACAAAGGGCCTCTGCTTCCCCCTCCACTGCATTAGCCCCCTCCCTAATTTTGCAAATTAGAAAAAGGTGGCCCTTCCTCAAGTGAACTTTCTTTTTAAGGTCGTATATCATGACACTGTGCAAAGTCATCCCCTAGAGGAGGCAACTGAGCGATTGGAGGAGGGAAAAGGTTTGGATAGAAACCGTGCATCTGTGAACAGAAGGCAGGTGAGGTTGCCCAGAGCAGTCACCAGGCACAGCCGTGCAACCTGACGTGAGCTTTCTGCCCCCGGACCCACCCACGTACACATGTGGCCCTGTATGGATATGGGAGAGGACTTGCCCCACTGGCCCCTGGCTTCACTTTGAACTCCCAACTCCTCTCCTATGAATGTCACATGAATGGATACCTGTGTCCCAGCAGCTCCTGCCCTAAGCCTGCAGGGCCCTGTACATGTGGGAAGTCTGGGGCAAGGGGAGAGGCGGTGCAGGAGCCCAGGAGATTTACTGCCTCAGCCCTGCGTGCCCTGAGAGCAGTCAGCACCACGGAAAACCCAGTCTCTTAGTACCCACCCCCTCAGGACTCACCAGAGAGCCGGCAGCTGCTCACCGGCCCAGCCATAGCAGGCCCGGGGCGGGGGACCTCCGAGGGGCCCTCAGCCTCGGACTCGGTGGTTCGGGAGCCCACGTCGGAGACGTCACCTTCCTCCCCTTCTGTGCTGTGTCGACGGGGTCTGCGCTGCCAGTTCTGGATGGCCTGGCGCCGCAGTCCAGAGCTGCGAGGGGGCTGGGCCCGCTCCGAGCCACCATTGGCAGCCTGGACCCGCGTGCCTAAGCCCCCGGGGCCGCTGTCCTCGGGGGCCCCCTCTTCTGGCCGGGGCAACTCCAGACTGTCACTGTCATAACAACCTGAGCTCTGAGATGCAGCTGGGATGCGACTGGAGGCCCTGGGGTGGGGGGTGGACCAGACAGTGAGGAGCAAAGGGTCCTAGGCCTGCCCAGACTCTCCATACCACCTACCACTGGCCAAGGGCAATCCACCCACCCTACTGTCCAAAAGTCCCCTCTGAGTGTGGAAAGGCAGACAGAGGTGACCCAAGGACGATGAGGGAGGAGGAGAAGCCAAGCCCCAGAAGGGCCAGCAGAGCAGTGGATCTTTCTAGGGGAGGGTGGGCTGTGCGGGACGGGCCAGGCCCGTGGCTTACCCTGTGCTGGGAGAGGAGCCATGCCGGGACACTGCATACGTGCTAGGCATGGCCGGGCCCGCGTGGTGTTCTCGCTGTGGGCCCCCAGAGAGGGAAGGAAAGGCAGGAGGCAGAGGAGGCCAGAGGATGAGAAGGAGCGGGAGAAACAGGGTACAAGATGGAGATAAGAGATGGGGGAGAAGAGAGAGAAAAAGAAAAACAGTTGGGAGAGGTGGACAAGTAGACAGACAGACAGCCTGGAGAAGCAGGCTCACCAGCCCCCTCCCTGTACCCACCACGCACCCCAGACCCCGGCTTGTGGCTCCTGGGTCTCATTTGCAGAGATGGGCAGAGGTGAGCCCCTGCCTGAGGCCTGGGGTTGCTGGATGGTATCTCACTACAGCCTCAGGGAGGGGCTCCCCTATTCCTGGACCCCTACTTCAGGCCTGCAGTCTGCTCATGGGGAAGAGCCAAAGAAGGGAGCACAGAGTATCAGAGGGAGATTCAGGCATGTGTGAGGCAAGGTGGTAGGGGTCAGCTGGGCAGGCAAAGGAGGGAAGGCAGGTGGGCACTCACCATCCTGCCTGGGGCCCGGGTACTGGGCCCAGCACCAGCTCCCCCACCTCCTCGGCCCAGGCTGGCACTGGGCGTGCTGCCACAGCTGCTGCTGATGACCTGCAGCTGCCGCTCAGCCCGGTCAGCCCGCTCGAGGAGCTCCTCGATGAACTGCTGCAGCCGCAGCTTGGCACTGGCCTCCCGCGCCGCCGTCTCCTTCAGGAACTGGTCGATCTGCACCACCTCCCTGGGCCCAGAGCAGTCTCTTACCCGAGTGCCCTGGCCTGGCTGCCCACCCACCCACTGGAGGAGACCCAGAACAGTAGGGAAAGACAAGGGCATGCTGGCCACAGTGTCTGCTCGTGGTCACATGGGTACACGCAGAGCACACCCAGGAACACTACCCACACAACAGCACGTACAGAAATGCAAGTATACACCCCTAGTCATACGTTCACACCCCACCAACCCAGACCCAAGCACACAAGCAGACACTCCTGCTCCCCACAGAAGTATTCACAGGCACGTTCAGTCACACACAGCCACCTCCTCCCTCCAGAAGCCCACACACAGCCCAGAAGCCAGCCCCGCACACTCATGTACACATATTCATGTAACGTTCATCCACAGGCATGCACAGGCTGAGGCACAGTCCTACCAACACATTCAAACACACACACACATTTTCAGAAATGTTCTCAGATGCAGAAAAGCACACTTATAGTTGCACCAACCTCCAGGAGTTGCACAGATACACAGCATACTTAAAAGAGTCATTTGAGTATTTACTCTCACATGCATTCATAGTCATTCATGCATCTATTCAACATGTATGGGCACCTTCTAGGTGTTGGGGCTACAGCAGTGAACAAAGCAGGAAAAAAATCTCTGCCCCCATGGGGCTTATCACGATGGGGACAAATAACATCTATGTACTTCATGAGTCTACATTTGAAGACCAGAGGAATGAGGAGAAACCCAGCAAAGGCTGAGAGGAAGCCAATAGAAAGAGATGGAAATTCCAGGAGAGTGTCTTAGAAGCCAAGTTAAAAGATATGTTTCAAGGATCAGCTGTATCAAATGGCTGCCAAGGGGCCAAATAAGATGACTTGGCCTTTGTAACATGAAGGTCATTGATGACACGGAGAATAACGATGGAGGTGGACACCTGATCAGAGTGGGTTCAAGACAGAAAGTGGGGACAGAAATCGAAGACAAGGAGAAAAAATATTTTCAAGTTTTTCTCTGAGGAGGAGAGAAAAGAATGATACAATAGATAGGAAAAAACCTGAGGAGGGAAAGGGAAAGGAGAGAATTGAGCCTTGTCTTTGGGTCGGCAGAAGAGAAGAGTCTGGTGTCACAATCAGGAAACAGCCTTGTCAAGGAGCAAAGAGATGGACGAGAAAGAGATTCACACACACGAACGCGGTCACACTGTCATGGTCTCAGGGTCCTAAACACACACCTTCATGCCACTCTTGGCCCCACGCGCACCACCAATACATGCCCGTGGCCACAGAGCCGCGTAATTCGGCCGCACCCACAGCCACACTCACGATGGTGGCGGGAACACAGTGATGCCATCACCGACTCTGGTACGTTCGCGGACACACCCACCCACGGGGCCCCGTGGGCCACTCACTGCTGCTTGCGGCTCAGCTCCTGTTCTTTGTGCACCAGGTCCTGCTTGAGCGAGGCCAGCAGCTCCACACTCACGTCCACCTGGCGCGAGAGCTCGGAGGCGCGCTCCTCCAGCTCCTCCTTCTCACGCCCCAGCCGCGCGCTCTCCTGCCGTGCAGTCTCCAGCTCCGCCGCCTTTCGCTCCAGCTCGGCCTGCAGCCGGCCCACCTGGCCCGCGATCTTCTGCTCCACCTCCTCGCTCAGCCGCTCCAGCCGTCGGTCCACCTCCAGCTTCTCCAGCGCCCGGATCTTGAGGCGGGCCAGGCCCTCTTCGTAGGCCACGTCGGCGGGCGAGGGAGACGCGGGCGAGGCGGACGCGGGCCCGGGGCAGGGGCCAGGGCCAGGCCCGGGCGGCGGCGTCGAGCACGCCGAGGAGGCCACGGACTTGCGGGCGAACAGCTCCCCCAGCGGGATCTCGATCTCGCGGAGTGCGTAGCGCGCGGCGGGCACGAGGCCCGGCTCCGCCAGCTCCTCGCAAGGTAGGCCGGCCGGCACCAGGTCGCCAGGAAAGTGGGCGAGGGGCGCGTGGTGGTGATGGTGGTGCAGCAGGTGTGGCGCCGCGGACGACTGCCCGACTGCCTGCTCCTTGCCCTGAAAGGACGTGCTCTCGAAGACCTCGCGCCGGGCGCCCGGCACGGCCAGCAGGGCGGCGGGCTCGGGCGCCAGCGGGAAGGCCGCCGCGGCGCCGTCGCAGATGCTGTTGGTCTTGGAGAGAATGTAGAGCGTCTCGTACGTGTGGCTGTACTCCAGGTGCGCGCGCAGCGACGACAGGCTCCGGAAGCGCTTGTGCTCCCCGCAGCGCGGGCAGCGGTAGGGCAGGTCCAGCGAGGCCATGGCCCCGCTGCCCCCGTGGCGCCCGGGCTCCACCGCGGCCGCCCTGGAGGTCAGCCGGGCGCGCTCATGGGGGACGCGGGCGAGGCCCCCTGAGGGGTTGGGCAGGCTCAGGGCGCTGGCAGCCAGGGGCAAGGAGGCTAGAAGAGAGGGGAGCAAGCCTTAGGAGGGTGGTATTCCTCCCCACCTCCAACCCGTATTCCCCACCCTTGACGAAACTGACTTCCCCAGAAAACATGTGCCCACAAGAGAGGGGCAAGGGGAGACCAATGGCCAGACCTCCCAGAGGAGACTGGCCTGCTCCAGTACCTGCGTGAGGGCTGTGCATGTATGAGAGTGAGAAAGAATGAGAATTCTCTAAGGAGGGAGGGGGGACAGCATTAGTTTTATTTATAATAGTAACAACCTGGACATAACCGAAGTGCCCATCACTAGTAGAATGGATAAATCGTGTTATATTCATAATGGGATGTTACCCAGCAATAAGAAGGAACTGTTGGTACATGGAACATGGATGAAGCCATTTAATATCATGCTGCATGACAGAAGCCAGACTGGAGTGCATACTGTTGGTTCCATACACATGGAGAACAGACTAAACTGATGAGGACAGAAGTCAGAACAGAGGTCACCTCTGGGACCCATGTGGACTAGAAAGGGGCAGGAGGCAACTTTATGTGATGCTGAAAATGTTCTTTATCTTGATATGAGTGGTGGCTATACAGGTATATACATAAAGTTACACAGTGTATGCACACGTACATTTAAGTTTAGTGTACTGTATGTACCAGCTGTACGTTACATCTCAAAAAAATGCTTATTTCCATGTCTTGCAACCACACTCATCAAACCAGCTGGACTACTGGTACCATGCTGCAGTGACCAAGAAGTCACCTCACTTAATGATACCGATGTGTGTATGTCACTCTTTCTGTTCCTGCTTCTGTCCCACTGTCTCTCATCCCTGCTCTGCCCTTTGCTCCAAGGGCCATGATATTTGTCTTCTCCAGGTTCCTTCTGGCACAAGTCACCGCCCTTCCTGGCACCCCACTCCTGGCCACCCTCAGCTCCTGCTGTCTGTCCTGCCTCGGCTCTCGCTTCTGGTCGCCCTTCCCCTGCCTCGTGGGCTCTCTACCCTGTAACTGGCCTTCAATAACCTCGGCTGTCACTGTGCCCTTCCAAGTCACAGGCCATCTGCTAATCAGACAACGTAGTTGTCATCAAGGGTCTTCACCTACTTGGTCCCTTGGATGATGTCACTGACCACTCCATGTTGGCAAGCTGCCATGCAGCTGCCCTGTTTGGGCTCTCCAACCTCTTCTTCTAGCTGTCTTCCTAACCGTCCTGTCTTCTGATGGGAGGTGTGCCTTCACGCCCCATTTGCCTCTATCTGGTTCACTCCCACAGTCTGGCTCACTCATATCTTTAAGCCTTTACTTTCAGCTCCACCTCTCCATCCTGACCTACTCTTAAGTTCCATTTGCCTTCTGGCTTTACACCTGGGTGTATGGATGGATGCCTGTTCTCTATGCCAGCCCAGCACCCAGTCCTCATCCTGGCAACAGCACCCTGCCTTGACATTGGGTAACCATCCTTTCTTCCCCACTTTCTCAGTCCATGTGGTCTGAGTGGGAGCCAATGGTTCCCCCAGGGGTCAGAATGTGATAGAGGCCTGGCCAATCAGAGTCCTGAGATGGGCACAGATCACCTAACTTGAGTCAATGAGTCATTTCTCGAGGACTTCTCTGGCATTACTGGGGAAAGCATCCTCTTTGGGCTCAGGTTTCTAAGCGCAGGGGCGGGCCAAGCTGTGAGGGCCATCTTTGTCTCCTTTGGGAGGAACCACCTGGGAATGAAGCCAACACAGAGGTAGAACTGAGACGGAGAGAGAGCGATTCCTCACAGTTTGAGGTCCTGGTCTGTTCAATTAGGTGAGCCAGTCGATTCCCTTTTCTGCTTTAGCCAGTCTGTACCAGGAAAAAGTCCAAACTCAGAAATTAGATTCAGAAGTCAAAGTTTTTTGAAAGAAGGAATTGGCTGAACTAAACAGGATGGTACCATGTCCCCTGTCTGCTACACAGCAGCAAAGCAGTGGCTAAACTCTCCCGCTGCCTCTAGAGGTGAGCTAGAACTTTAGGGGACCTGGAGGAAAATGTCCAACAAGAAAGAGATACTTTGGCCGAAAGGGGCTCATCTGAAAGCAGGAAAGGAAGAGAATGCTGCTTTGCCCAGAGAGGCCCTTTCTGCCTGAGGCCAGTAATTCAATAGGGCTGAGAGATAATTAAGAGCCAGTTCTCTGCTGCTAGCTAAAGTCACCTCAAGCAAAGACAGACAGGCTGGAAACACAGAGGGAGACAAACCTGGAGCCTGACAGGCTCTTGACTCCTCAGGCCCTCTTGAACTCCTCCCAGCTCAACAGAGGCCACCGTGGCTTCCATTACAAGCAGGCTTCCAGTGGGTTGCAGCTTGAGGGAGAAGGGGCAGAGAGCTCTGCCTCTCACCACAGACTAGGAGAGTCTGCACTGCCCTGCGGCAGAGCCCTACTAGAGCCACAGAACCATGGGCTCCTGGGACAAGCAGAGCACCAAGATCTGTTGCTAAGAGACAACTCCTCCTCCTCCCCCAACACCATCACCAGGGACTTGATTCAAGAATTATAACTTTCAATGAGGTCTCTGGTTTGGTTAATAGCTCTGGGGATGGCTGAATGCAGACTGACTGAGAGCTTTCTAATGATTAAAGGGATAGTATTGCCAGGAAACCCCCACAAACCTGGAAAACAAAGGCCAGGGATTACTCAACCCCAGAAGTGTTCCTGCCCCCAAATTTGTACCAATGGGAGGTGACCCCTCAAAGCCCCTTGTGCACGTGGCCACAAAGCATGAAGGTTAACGGAGGCTCTCAAGACAGCAGAAGCAGAGCAGCTGCTAGTGGGCCAGTCACCTTGTCCACACTGACTGGTCAAGCTTGTGGTCCAGGCTATGGACCTGTGATCCCGGAGTGCTCTCCCTCCCCTCCACTGTTCAACTGGAAAGGCTTTGCTCTTTCAGCTGTCGGACTTTTCCTCCATTGTTGTAGTTTGTCCATAAATTGAAAGACCAGGAGCAGCTAGCCCAATACCATAAGAGATAAGACTTGCATTGGGGCTGGACGTAGTAAGTGGGAGAGAACTTGGAGCCTCTCCTTCCGGAGATGGGACAAGTGTGTTTTAAGTTTTGTGAGTGCTAATTGCATGATGATAAAACAGAAAAGTTTTAAATTATATGAGAAGGGGGATCTGTTTAGATCTTGGACAGAGGTGGAAGGGAATGGAGATTTGTTGGTTTTGCTGCTCAACTCCAGTCCCCCTTGATAGGTGCACACCCCAGTTTTCCCTTGGAGAACCAGTCCCTCCTCTCTCAGTCAATGTTGTTCAGCTGACCTCACCCCCCGGCTCCATGAGCTTTTCCAGGGGAGCTCATATGACCTTGGCCTTTTCATCAGTCACAGCTGTCACTTGGTCTTGGGCAAGTTTCCTAGGCCAGGCCAATACAGCTCCTCCAGGATCTGTGCAAAACCGGCAGGATGTGAGGCTGGAGCTGCCGGTGGCCCTTTCTGCCCTCTCTTTGGGCAAGGTGAAGAAAAAGACTCCTTATGACCCCCCTGAGCCACTGAGCCAGATGTGCTGAAACCTTTAACCCAGGACTTGTCAATTGCGTGAGGCAGCAAAAATTTTTTTGTGGATTAAACAATTTGAATTGGTTGCCAGGAATGAGGCTCTAGAATAACACAATGACCCACAGTGTCAAAAGACTAACCTTGGACTTCCCCTGACACACTCCCCAGCATCCTTGTTTCCCTCAACAGTGCCAGCCACAGCCCTGGCCATCTCAATTCTGCTCCCTGCTAACTATCAAGACTGGCTGACTTTTCCTTTGAATGCTCTCAACACAAATGTTCTCTTGTGCTTCATGCTCCCCCCACACCTGGAAGTCCCCGAGGTCCAGTCTTGGGTCTCACAGCTCTCTAGCATCCTCTGTAAGGTACCACCAAATGCCTCTGATATGAGATAACTCCTGTTCACCATCCTTCAGTGGTGCCCATCATCTGTCAACTGCAGCCAAATTCCACAGCTTCATGCTTTGGCTTCGATGTAGTCTTGCCAGTTTGAAAAATGGCCTGGCTATTTCACTTGCATTTTTGGGGACTACTAATGGCTGGACTTTTTTTTTCACAATTTATCAGTCATTTATATCTCTTTGGTAACTTGACTATGTACTAGTTTGCTCATTTTTGTACTGAAGTTTCATCTTTGCTTATTGATTTGCAAAGGCTTTTTATAATATTGATCTTTTGTCATTTATGTACTGCAAATATTTTTCTCATGTGTTGATTGGCTTTTACTTTTGTTTATAATCTTTATTGACATGCTAAAGCTTTAAAGTTGCATCAGTAAAATCTTTAGGATTTCTTATTTTGTTGTCATTCTTAGGAAGTCCATCCCTACCCAAGGATTATATTATGTTTTCTTTTGGTAATTTGTGGTCTCCCTTTTTTTTCAGTTGCTCAGTCATGTCCGACTCTTTGCAACCCCATGGACTATAGCCTGCCACGCTCCTCTGTCCATGGAATTCTCCAGGCAAGAATCTTTTGTGGATAGCCATTCCCTTCTCCAGGGGATCTTCCTGACCCAGGAATCAAAGCTGGGTCTCCTGCATTGCAGGCAGATTCTTTACCATCTGAGGCACCAGGGAAGCCCCTGGTCTTTTTAAGTCCAGAACGTTTTTAAAATTAAGGGCTTTAAACAAACCACCATAATACTATAAACACAATGACTGGTAGCATTCAAATACTTCAGGATCTGTGGTTTCCTTTCATACAAAGGAGTTTTCATCCATCTAGAAATTCTTGATATGCATAGTGAGACAGGGATTAAAAAACTTTTTGTTATGGACATTTTCACACATATCCCAAAATAAAGAGACTATGATGATAACTCTGATGTACTCATCATGTAGCTTCAGAAATTATCAGCTCATGGCCAGTTTTGTTCATCTGTACACTGTTCTCTGACTTCACACCTCCTCCATCTCCACCACTGGATAATTTTGAGCAAATACAAGTTATTGTATTAGTTCATCTAAAAATACCTTAGTATGTATAAAACAACTTAAAACTTCTTTTAAAAACTAAATGTTAGTCACTTATTATCACAATATTATTGTCTTTTTAGGTCTATTAAAACTCAAAAAAGTAGCCTTGAGAGGTAATCCAAAAGATGGTTCTCTGAAAAAACCAACAAAGTAAATATTCCTCTGGCAAATCTATTCCCAGAGAAAAGGAAGGGAAACAAGTGCTATAGCAAAAAAAAGGATATAAACGCTGACACAGAGGAGATTTTTTTTAATTACTGAAATGCTACCAGGTACAACTCCTGGCCCAAATTTATGAAAATCTGGATTAACTGAATACTTTTCTAGGAAAATATAAATGATCAAAATTGACTCAGGAAGAAATTTTAAAAACCTGACTAGACTAATGGTTATAGATAAAACTGCAGAAGTTGGCAAAGTGATCAGGGATATATTATAAGGAGAATGTGGTTCACACACACACATAACTGTTCAGGAACAGGGTTATTCTTCACACCCGTTCAGTCCAGTGTCTGAGCACCTGTGTTTGCCTGTCTGTCCCAGCTAAGTGCTGGCCCTTCCTGTGGGGGAATCTGGCCTACACAGCACCTTGCTAGCCAGGCTTCTTGAAGATCAGGGTAATCCTGGGGGCACAGGCCTGAGTGTGGAGGTGCAAGCTAGAGGAAGAACAGGAATCTGGAATCCATGGTCCTCACCTGAGGCCCGCCCACCCCACAGTTTCCCTCCATCTCCTGGAGCTGAGAAATGACTAAAAATCATTCTTAGAAATATTTCTGCCTAGATTTTACCCACCTCCTCAGCATAAACATGAAGCTTTGCCTAAACACAAGCAAGATGATGGAGGGAGGAGGGGAGAGAAGAGCAAAACAGAAATGTGGTCCATTCAAATTCTACCACAATCCTATACTGTGATCCCCTGGACATATTCCTTTGTGTTCTAGTCTCCCCAAACCAGCAACCTCTGCAGACCTAAGACCCGCCTCCTTTTTCAGCCTGGTCCCGTCTCTTCACCATCCTCAGGACCTGTTATCTCCTTCCCCCATCTCAAATGTCTATCTCAAGTCTACTTTTAAGTCCAGTGCAAGGTTCTCTTTGAGTAGAAGACTCAATCAGTGGTATTAGCATTTTTTTTAATGGCCTTCCAGTGTGTGTTTCATCTCCTCAAAGAAGACCAACCATCTCAAAATGTGTCTTCTTTGGCTCTTGCCCACTGTCACATTTTCACACGTTGACTCTGCCAGAAACACTGATAATCTTGCATTTTCATGGCTTCCACTACCACGTGGTCACTGACAGTTCCTGCAGTGAGCATTATTATTTTTATCTGCTTGGCAAGTCTTCTTCATCTTCTGTTAATAGCAACATCTCATCTTCCTTTGGGTGAGGTTCCCCTTCCTACCCCATGCTGGAGTTCTGACAGGGCTGCCAGTCCTAGTAGGGTGGTCCCGGACCTGACCTGTCATAGTACCTGATCTTGGTCATGATGATTCCTCAGGCTGAGCCCCTGAACCCTTCTCTGGGAATTTATATGAAAGACTAAAGAGATCTCCTTTAGTCTTATATGAAAGACTAAATTCTCTCTGGGATCACATCCTAAGGATGATGAAGCTATCTATGGCCCTGTGCAACTTCCACCTATAACAAGAAGAAAACTCATGTATGGTGGGGAAAAAATGTGGCAACACTCAGAGGGAAGTCGAGTCCAGAGTTAGAGTCCTCACCCATTTTTGAGAACCTGTGTACAGTTATGCCCAAGACCCACTCATCCCTCTTTTTTTCCAGTTATATGCATTAGTACATATCCTTTTTTGCTTAAAATAATTTGGGTTGGGTTAGATTTCTGTCACTTGCAATCAAAAGTCTTAACTAATACTCGTATAAATCTTTATCTCTAACCTAGAATTCTCTCCTAAACACCATTCCAACATGAATTAATTCAACATTCATTTACTGAGTACCTACCATGAACCACACCAGGTGCTATGCTGGGCATGTTGAGGACCCACAAACCTACAAGATCCAAAAAAAAAAGAAAAAGAAACCTACAAGATCCAATCCTTGCCTTCAAGTAGCCTGTAATCTGGGACAGACTACGGCATTGGACGGTGCAGTCATGAGATAAAGGCTATGTAGGAGACCGGCACAGAAGAAGTAGAAGTTCCTCTACACTAAGCTTCAGGAGTTTGGGGGTTGGGGAACCCCTGGGAGGAAAATGTAAGCTCCACAAGAGTAGAGACATTATCTTTCTCGATCCCTGCTATTTTCCCAGCACTGAACAACAGTGCCCACTAAGTGCTCAGGAAGTGTTTATGGAATAAAGGAAAGGCGTGTGAGCATGCTCAGTTGTGCCCAACTCTGCAATCCCATGGACTGTAGCCTCCTAGTCTCTCTTCTGTCTGTGGGATTTTCCAGGCAAGAATACTGGAGTGGGTTGCCATTTCCTCCTCCAGGGGATCCTCCCGACCCAGGGATTGAACCTGTGTCTCCAGCATCTCCTCCACTGGCAGGCAGATTCTTTACCACTGAGCCAGCTGGGAAGCCCAAAGGGAAGGCAAAGGCTTAACTAGATGTAGTTGAGAGAACGGCCTACAGAGGGCCAGGGTCAGGAAGAAGAAGGCTCTAGGAACACAACACAGAAACTGTTAGCCAAGGCAGGAGAAGTGTAGATTGTGAGAAGGCTGGATCTGGGAGCAATTTAGAAGGCTTGGTGACAGAATGACTGTGGTGGGTATGAAAGGCAGGAGTCAAGGGTCAGGCTCAGGTTTGGGGTTTGAGGATCTACGTAGATGGGGATGAGGCTCAGTAAAGAGGGAAAATGAGTCCGGGCCAGTTCATGGGGGAGACAGTGAGTTCAGTTATAGATTCCATGAGTTTGAGGTTCCAGTGGACCTTAGAAATATTTGATACATAGTTTTCAATATGGAGCTGAAAATATAGTTTTGACAATTTAAGCTTAAAAACAAAAGTGGATGAACAGGACCAGGGAGAGGGTTAGAGAGAGGACAGCAGAGAGGAAAAGGTGGATCCTCAGAGAGGCAGAGGAGGCAGAAGAGCCGAGAAGTTCCTAAGAACCAACAGCAGAAATGGGAATTCTGGCAGGAAACCTTAGCAGGGAGAGGATGTCATGGATGGAAGGAGTACTGCTGCTGCTAAGTCACTTCAGTCGTGTCCAACTCTGTGGGACCCCATAGATGGCAGCCCACCAGGCTCTCCCATCCCTGGGATTCTCCAGGCAAGAACACTGGAATGGGTTGCCACTTCCTTCTCCAATGCATGAAAGTGAAAAGCAAAAGTGAAGTCACTCAGTCATGTCCGACCCTCAGCGACCCCATGGACTGCAGCCCACCAGGCTCCTCCGCCCATGGGATTTTCCAGGCAATAGTGCTGGAGTGGGGTGTCGTTGCCTTCTCCTAACATCTACTGCTGCTGCTGCTGCTGCTGCTGCTAAGTCGCTTCAGTCGAGTCCGACTCTGTGCGACCCCACAGACGGCAGCCCACCAGGCTCCCCCGTCCCTGGGATTCTCCAGGCAAGAACACTGGAGTGGGGTGCCATTTCCATCTCCAATGCATGAAAGTGAAAAGTGAAAGTGAAGTCGCTCAGTTGTGTCCGACTCCTAGTGACCCCATGGACTGCAGCCCACCAGGCCCCTCCGTCCATGGGATTTTCCTGGCAAGAGCACTGGAGTGGGGTGCCATTGCCTTCCAGAAGACTGTAAACAACAGGAGTTGACAACTCAGGTCAGAGCAGAGGTGGGAGAGGTCCCCTGAGGACTTCAGAGAGGGCCACTCTGCTGAGCCTGGCTGCTGTGGGTTAAGGAGGGGGTGAGGTGAGGATGTGGTAGACAGTGAGTGGATGCAGAAAGCCCAGCTGTGAAGGGGAGGAGGCTGCATGGGAGAATGACAGACTGTACTGAAGACGAAAAACACCTGAACATATTTAAATGCTTCTTAGAGATAACCTAATTTTAATCTATACCATCACTTCCGCTAGCCTGGAGTTATACATGCCTCAGACCTGTAATTTATAGCAATTCTTTTTTTTTTAAACTGCTTCTAAGAAGCAGCAAAGCAGAGAGGACGAAAAGGATGATATTTTAGTGTAGGCAGCTGAGTGCTTAATATGGCTAATAGTGAACTTATAGCACAGTACTCACCCTGAAACCTGCTTCTTCCTCCTGTTTCCCATCTTGGCCAACATGCTCACTGTCTACTCAGTACCCTGTGTGCAACCCCAATGCATCCCTGAATTCTTAAGTGTCCCCCTCAGATCTCATCAGTTGCTGATTTTTGTCAATACTATCTTCTAAATATTTGCCTCTATTTGTTGCTCTTCCTTTAGCCAAGGCCCCAGATCTCCTATCCCCCGCATCTGGATGCTGATACCACTTCTAACTGGAGTCTCTAACCCCTCCAGCTTTGAATTTTCATGGTTTCTCAAGAAGAGATGCAGTCATGTGATTCTTCTTCTAGTAAAGACATGTCTGAAGGCAGGCCATCTTCTGAGAGGTAAACCCTACCCTGCCTTGCCTGCCCTCAAAGCTGGCTGGAATCTGACCACCACTCGGCTTGTCAGCCCCAGCTTATGCTTAGTGAGCCCTATGGGGCTTAGCTTCACTGAGAAGTGCCATGTGATGTTATATGCTTGCATCTTGGCTCATGCTGGTCCCTCTTTCCAGGACTCCTTCCACTAACTGGTGAATTCTGCAGGCCCCAGCTCAGATGCTCCTCTTTCCATGAAGCCTTCTACCCACTCCTCCAGCTCAAGTCACATCAAAACATGAATCACTCCTCACCATAGCTCTTCACACATGGTAACGGGTGTGAACACATGGTAACATCGAATACTGGATGGTCATGGACTTGTTCGCACAGCTGATCCTATTCTTTGCATACATTTGGAGGGCGGGGCAATACAACTGACTCATCCTCACACCTTCCACAGACAGAGCAGACATTAGTATATTCTTAGAGGAATCACAATGAATAATGGAGGATGAACAGATTGATTTACATAACCAAAGTGATTTCCACCACTCATCATCATGGAATGGGTGAATTTGGTTACAATTTAAATCAACCCAAGAATCCCCTTGAGTAACATGTTCTTCCCTGGCTCTGCAAGTCACCGCTGGGAGGTCAGACCTTGATGTGTCTTCTTGACACCATTGCTCTAGCAGAGCTCCAAGGTTTAGGACTTGTCTGCTTCATTCTACTTTATCCACCCAACAAAAAGATGTCAAATACAAGGCCCATGCCAGGCACTGAGGATATAAAGATGACTAAGACAGCAATGCTGTCAAAGTGCTTGCAGTCTAACAATCAAAACAGTGAACATTTACCTACCAATTATTCTGCTGAGATAACATGGTTTTCATTTAGTGCTCAAGATAGTGCTGCCAAGTACACAGTATCATCATTTTAGGATGAGGAAATTGAGGCTCAGAGCATCCAGATCATGTGTCCAAGACTAGTAAGTGACTGTTACAAACTGCTGCTTTGGTGGCACCCAATGAGCCATGCCTCCCAGTATCCTTGCCCTTACGTGGTCCTCTCCCACACTGACTCAGAGCTTGGCTATGTGACTTTGGCTGGTGGGACATTAATCAAGCCTGATGCAAGCAAGGTTTGATAAGCAGTTGCTCAGAGTTTATCCTCTTGGAATAACTTCCCCTGGGGACCCAGCTGTCATGTAGAAAACTTGGGCTTGACCTGGGTGATTAGATGCCGTGTGTAGAGACGCACTGTAGGAGGAAAGCCACCTTGTCAGCCAGTCTCTCAACTGTGTGCACCTGAGAAGAGCCAAGTGAACCCATAGTCACGGCCAGCCCGCAGACCATCATGAATAATAAATCAGTATTATTTTAAGCTGCTGTATGCTGGGGAGGTTTGTTATACACCAGAGAATAACTGAAACAGTGACAAGCTAGGATTTGAACCCTGCAATATCTGACTGACTTTAAAACCACACTCTTAGTTTCAACACTGTGTTCCTTCTGGTTGGGAGTGGCATGTCATACCAATACTATAATATTTATAGATTGGCCCATAGTAGCACTCAATATGTTTATGTCGAATGAATGAATGAAGGGTGTGGTGGGCTACCAGAGAGATAGGAAAGTCTACAGACTTCAAAGGCAAGATGGCAGTAACCTTTCCACAGCCATGATCCCCTTTCCCACTACAATTATTCCAAGAACAAATATCCCCTAAATCTAGAAATAAGTATGTGGATGTCACCAAATTCCATCTGTATCTTTTTCTGTTAAATTCAAATCAGGTAAAACTGGGAATTTCAAAGAGTTTGGTTCTGATGGTCATTCCCCTTTGCCCCCAACTCTCCACCTAGCCCCTGGCATCTTTTCTCTCTCCTATGTTGCCTTCTAGGCCCAAAAGCTCTTTCTCCCTCTTTCCTATAAAATCCACATGCAGAAAAGCAGAGCGGTGGAAATTACAGAAATGAGGAGGACCTGGATATTAGTAGATGGCATTATAGGCCAAAGACATGATACTCCAAGCTCAGTGCTTCCAGGAGCCATCTGCCAGCAGGTGGAGGAGGGGGAGAATGGGGAGGCAACTGGAGGTGTCCCTGTGGCTGGAGAATAAAGGACTGCCCCCTGAATCCCCCAAGAAGCCAGAGGCTCTGGCTGTCTCCACCTGGGGCTGTGGCCCAACATCTGTCCCTCCCAGAGTAGTCCCTGTCACCTGGAAAAGACCCACGGGTCCTCTGCATCCAGTCCTCTGCTTCTTGGTAGCTCTGACACTGCCTCTTCCGTTCTAAGCTCCCCCTCACTCTCAGGCTCCTGCAAGCATGTACACACCTCCCAAGGTCACACACACATGGCTCCAGCACCGGGATCCCAAACCCAGAAAACCACCTGGGCCCCTCACTGCAGACTCAACTAAGGAGAGAGCAGGCCCCTCTCCTATTCACAGGAGAGGGTGGCAAGCGCTTACAGGCACCGTGTTATACACCGACATGCAAAGCAATGCAGTGGGGCACACATATCCAGATCACTGTGGGCACAGTCACAGGCAGAAGCACTAGGATGTGAGGAAACATGCGTGCACACGCATGCACACCTCTAGACCATCACACGTGCACACAAACACTCCCACCCTCAGACACCCGCACAGGTGCCCGGCCAGGCCTCAACACCAAGCCCCTCCCCCACCCCTGTGCAGAAGCAGGTGAAAAGGGCTGGGGTTTTAGGGCGCTCTTTCTCCTCCCTCCCTCGGGTCCCTGCTCTCCAAGGTCCAGAGTCCCAGTGGGGTTTGGAGCCCGCCCCGCCCCCCAACCTGGCTTGAGGAACGAATGGTGAAAGGGGGGATGGGAAGCCTGGTCTTGAATCGTTCTGATTTTAAGTCCTTATATTAACCCCTTCTTTGCCTCTGGCCTGCTCCAGTCCCCCGCGGTCGGGGAGCCTCCCGGGCCTCCAGAGGGCTGTAAGGGAGAAGCAAGGGGAGGAGGCAGCGGCTGGGGTCCTCCCTGCCTTCTCTCCAGGAGCGGTCCCGCAGCGCGCCCGCGACTCGCCCTTACCTCCTCCACCCCGCGACGAGGCCAGGCCCCGCGGCCCTCGGCTGGGGGTGCAGAGGCAGCCCCCGCGTGCCCGGACCAGATGCAGGGCCGCCTCGGGGCCTCGGATCTCGCTCCCCTCCGCAGCCTCGGGTGGCCGCCGCGGCTGGCGCCCCCGCCTCCCTATCGGGGCGGGGGCGGCCAAGCCTCCCACTCAGTCGCAGCGGGAGGGGCACACAAACAGGGTGGGGGAAGGATGGAGGAGGGAGGAGGGGGCGCGCGGCCGGAGGAAAGGAAAGGAAGGGGTAGGGAGGCGGCGAGGAGGTGGGGCAGAGCCGGCCCCTCCTCCGGGGCGGGCTCTCCAGCGAGCTGGGGAGCGGCAGATGCCGCCAGAAGCGGCTGCGCCGGGACCCCACGTTTTCCGCTGAAGGTGGCTTCGGTGGGGGAGGGGTCCGCGGCGCCGCCCTGGGGGTTCCCGGGCCTCTCCGGCCGAGCTCCTCCTGGGTCCCTGTCTTCCTTGGTCTCGGCACCGCCCAGTGCACTCCCCCTGCCCCAGGCACCTCCGGTTGTGACTTCTGCTGCCCACCTTTAATCCGAACCTCTCCGCCCTAATCCTACCAGTCCGGTTTGGGCCTGCTCCCACCCGGGGCAAACCCTGGGGTGCGGAATTCTGTGGGTCGGGAAGAGGGCCGGCGCGCTGCCCTACTAAGATCTGCGCCACTGGCCCTACGCAGCCGCCTAGGATGCGCGCCTGGGGTGTGCACTCAGCGACGTCGGGTCACAGCCTTCGAGGAGATGCCTGGGCCCATCCCCTCTGGGCATCCCCAGCGACCCAGAGGAGCTAGGAGTGTCTCTGGCCAGACTCCACCAGGTCCCGGGACCCAATCTTGCCCTTGAGGGTGCCGTATAGGAGCACATGTCCCCGTCACAAATCCTATTCGGGACCTGGAGGGAGAAGAAAGGGACAGGAGACCCCTGGTTCCTTCCTACCCACTCCCATCTCAAACTTGGTTAGGGGAGAAGCCTGGCTCTACGGAACTTGAGCACCTAGAGGGCCCATCCTTGACTTGAGGCCCATCCAGCTGATGAAGCAGGAACAATCTGACGGTCCAAGCTTGGAGGAAGTTTATAGGACTGCAGTGGGTAAAATCGGATAGGGTGTTTGGGCTACTAAGCCCAGGGATGAGATGAACTGAGCTTTGGATGAGAAAAATAAGTCATTTCAGACTAGGGGTAGTGCTTGCACAAAGGCAAAGAAACTGTCTTGGGCAAAGTTGAGGGCCAAGACCATGAGGGGTCTTCCGGCAGCAGCAGAACAGAAATCCAGCATAGCCCCAGGATTCTCCAGTAAATGAGGCTGATGGAGACTCTCCTTGACCCCATCCTATTTCTGCTAAGGCAGGGTCATTGGGCATTTAGTATCTGGAGGGATAGTTTGTGGGCTTCCCTGATGGCTCAGTGGCAAAGAATCTGTTGGCAATGCAATAGATGCAGGTTCAATCCCTGGGTGAGGAAGGTCCCCTGGAAAAGGAAATGACAACCCATTCCAGTATTCTTATATACTGGAATACGGGAAACCCATTCTTATATAATCTGAATACTGGAAACCCATTCAAATTTCCAATATTCTGGGAAATCCTATGGACAGAGGAGCCTGGCAGGCTATAGTCCATGAGGTCACCAACAGTTGGACACCACTGAAGCAACTAAACAGCAACAGGATAATTTGTAGAGCTGTCAGGTAGTTTCTGAAGAAAGGGAAATTTAATAAGGACCCAGGCCAGTCAGTTCAAACTCCCCTCCTCCCCCACATCTTCTTTTTCTTCCCTAAGCTCCTGAATTTCTTTCCTCCTTGAGAAAATCTTCTTAGATTGAGCAAATAAGAAATTGCTTACGACTTGTTATAACAGCTATTAACCAAATGCTGCATGCTCAGTCGCTTCAGTTGTGTCTGACTCTGGCCTGCCAGGCACCTATGTCCATGGGATTCTCCAGGCAAGAATACTGGAGTGGGTTGCCTTGTCCTCCTCCAGGGGATCTTCCCAATCCAAGGACTGAATGTGAGTCTCCTGTGTTTCCTGCTTTGCAGGTGGGTTCTTTACCACTGAGCTACCAGGGAAGCCCACCCAAATGCTGGGCATTACACATCATTTTTGTATATATTACTCAAATGTCAGACCTACTGAGTAGGTATTATTATTATACCCACATACAGATTGGGAAGCTGGAGTTCAGAGCTCAAAAAAGGAACAGTTAGGATCTGAACTCAACTCACTAAATCCTAAGGTCTGTGCTTGAATATAGTGCCCCCTGACACCCCTTGGCTGTATTAAGCCCATCCAACCTTCTGCTGCCAAATTGAAGATTCTCTAAATTCACCTGCTTTTGTAGACTGCCAAAAATATTCATGTATTTTTTGTTCTAGTGATGTTTGTTCTCAGTCTGTGCTTCCTCTGAATCTGTAAAAGCAATTTAGGGCATGCATGTGTATGTACATGTGTTTTTGTGAATGTGTATATACATGCATATGCATTCAGGTGTATATCTGTGCATATGCACATATATGCACGTGTGTTAGTGAGTGCATGGATGTGTGAATGTATACATTGTACGGGGGGGTGTTTGTACATATGAATGTGTATATGAGTAAATGCACATGTGTATGTAAGCAGGCATACATGTACTTGTGTAAGTGTGTATTCAGGTGTGCATGTACACACACGTGCGTATGTATATGTGCATGTGTGCCCAGGCTACATTTTATGGACAACAGTTCCTGCTTGGTTGTTATGGGAACCACAGTTCTAAAAATGTTAAACTGAATCCCACTCCATGTGGGCCAGAAAAACTAAAAGGGAGAGAGAGAGCTGAATAACAGACACATCTGGGGACCCAAAGCTGAGGCAGAGAATCATGGGCTCGGGAAGAACTGGACAGGCACAAACCAGCCAGAAGTATGCCCTACTCATGGGGCCCCTGGGCTTGGCTCAGGGCCTCAGTCTCGCTTCTTCCCATCTCCCTCCTGACCCTTTCCCAGTTTCATGCTCTCCAACCACCTTCCTTCCTTTCTCGGCCCCTTCTCTTTTCCTCTTCTCCTTTTAGGCCTAAGGCCTTTTTGTTTTTGGCCAATCAGTCAGCACAATAATTAGGCACTTAAGGTGTACCGGGCAGAAGGCATAGTGATACGGTGGCCGCATGTGTGGATCAGACAAGGTCTCTGCCCTTGAAGAAGTGTAGTAGTTGCAGGGTTTGGTGGGAGGATTCACGTGGGTGGAGGGGAGAGGACAGAGCGAAGGGAGAGAAGACGGAAGAGGATGGACAATAAGTTTGGATCAGATATGGAGGGCTTTAACTGCAGTGTATTTTTTGTAGGAAGCTGGAAGCTGTGGTCAGTTTGGAATAAAACACTATTACATCAGTAGTGCTGTGCGATGTGAAATGGAAGGAGAGAGAATGGAGGCAGAGGGACCACAGGAAGCGGTCTGGTATAGTACAAGCTTGTTTCAAACAAGGCCAGAGGTTGGGGTGAAGAGGGAGGAAACAGCACTCTCAGTTGCTTTGTCAAACTCTCCCCCATGTCCCACATCATCAAGATTCTTATTACTCTTCCCTGTCTTTCCAAGATGAGAGCCAGGATCTGAGTGAGGCTTTGTTATTGATGTGTATGTGTGTCAAATTCTTCAGGTGCACTGGAAAGGAAAAAAATTGGTAACCACAGGCCCAACATATGGTAGGCACTCAGTAATACTTGTGAAGCAAGTGGATATATGGAAATGCACTGGTCTTGGACCTGGAAAGCCCAGATTCAAGGTCCACTTCAGTCTCTCATCATCTGTGTGCTCTTAAGAAAATCCCAACTTCTGGGACCTCAATTTCCTACTCCGTACAATGAGGGGTCAGTCAGGATGTTCTTGTAAGATCCTTCTAATTATTACGTGATTGTCATAGCCAAGGTGTTTGTGTATGTGGAGCGGGTGGCATGGACTTAGGTGTTGGCAATAGGCACAGACAGGATAAATGGGGGAAATATTTTAATAGAGGAATCTGTATCTTCTGGCTTCAGTTTTCAGCAATATTGTGGAATAAACCCAAGTCCCTCCTGCTAAAGAATGCATGGACTGAGTCACAAGATATAACAGACATCTGAAATGCCCAACTGACCTTGCAAGAAAGGGAAGAAAATCTACTTGGACCAGAACAAGGGAGCTGAGACCAATAGACGAGAGCACAAGATGTGCTGTGGAGGTATGGAGAAGGAAGACCTTCCCGTATTGCTTGTCTGTCCTGACCTGGGCCCTAGGTGGAAAAGGGGAGTTGCCTCTGAGAAGCTGTAACTATTTGAGTTAGAGTTTGAACTCACAACACCTGCATAATATAAGAACCCCAAGCCAAGAAATTAACATAAAGATTGGCCTTCATCAGCTGATATTCCTGGAATGCCTGGCAGAAGTAAGCACAAAACTGCTCAGAAGAAACATGCCCTCAACCCAGGCTACAGAATATTACTGACCAGGTAAATCCCCACTTAAGATGATCTCACAAGCTAAAAATGACACTACATAAAAGGAAGCAATGTACCATGAATTAGAGTGTGTAAGACCCTTTTGAACTTCAGTAAGATCCAGGAAGTCTGAGTTGACAGCCTGGATGTGGGGGAGAGAAAGGTAAAAAATGAATCCCACAGAATTGTAGTTATTTAGGTGATTTTGAGAACCAAACAAATGGTGGTCTCCATTAGCATAAACTGGGTATGCAAAAGAATGACTTGGTTTTAGACAGATTGTATTTGAAATGATGGTGAGCATCCCCATATAACATCCCCATATGGAGATGTTCATTATTCAGAGTCATGGGCTTCAGCTGGAGTAGAGATGAGGGCTGGCTGGCTTAGATGTCATCTGTGTAGCAGTGATAGCTGAAAGCCTAGGAACTGATGTGCTCTCCAAGGAGAGTGTTGAAATGGGGAATGAGGGTCTCAGAACTAAGTCTGGGAAAACACCCACATTTTTGAGGACTAAATTAAAAATAGGAGGGAGTAAGGAAAATGAGCTATTTGTCCCTGATTATGTTTGGGTCCTGGTTTGGGACAATTTTCTGAGTGTTTCACTTAATCCTTTCCATCTCTGGCCTAACATTCTTTTCCCTCAAAATTCCTAGGGGAAGTTCCAGTAAATGGAGCAGTTTCTCTTGGGAATAAATAGAAGGGCCTTCTTAGCTGGGAGTTCTAGAACCCAGGCTGGGCCCTGATACAAGCACCACTACTAAGTCATTTCTTTGGGGTGCAATTTTCTTATCAGTGACTTTGAGCCTAGGTGGGTGTGAGGACAAGGTGGACACACTGGAGCTGACAGTACTTGATGGACTGCTGTGAAGGGGGCAGGGGAGGGGTGGTCAGACACCACTCACCTTCTGCCCTTCTTACTTGTTCAGGTTGTGTAGTTTGAAACCAGTTGCTTGAAATCGGGGTCTTTATGCTCTTTCTTACCCTACTCTGCATGGGAAGTATAGTCAGGTGGTCTATGCCTATAAAGTGAAAGGTGTGGTCCCTTAAATAGTAAGATAATGAGAGTCATCATCATCTTATGTCTCCATGGATCTACCACTTCCCTATTACAGTGCCTGATGCTCCACCATTTGAGACTCACTACAGGGCTAAACATTGCTCTATATAGGCTACTCTATTAAAGTGCTGACTCTCCTAGAACTGTTAGTCGCTCAATCATGTCCAACTCTGTCGAACCCGCCAGGCTCCTCTGTCCATGGGATTCTCCAGGCAAGAATACTGGAGTGGGTAGCCACTCCCTCCTCCGGGGGATCTTCCTGACCCAGGGATTGAACCTGGGTCTCCTGTATTGCAGGCAGATTCTTTACTGTCTAAGCTAGGGAAACCCCTCCTAGAGGAGGGAGCAGTGAATCCTTTACCACAGACTGGTTTATTAGATACAAGGTACCCAACTACATGAAAGCACTTAGCACTTTGGGAGAAAAATGGGTAGAACTCACTGACTTGATAATTTTGTCTCTTGTGAACCAGAGTGTGGGGGTGGAGGGCGAGCACATCTGAGTTAGTGAAGGAATGAAGTGGCCAAAGGATCAAAAGCTGGGTTGATCTGGCATCTTAGGGCTGTAGGACTCTCTTAATTCAGGAATAGCTCAGCTCAGAAAAGAAAGAAGTCCTCAGACAGGCTCTATCCTTTCCATAGCAGAGAGGAGCTATCAGGGAGGAGAGATGGGGTGCACAGCAGAATTTTAATACTCCAGCACCTACCCAAGATGGCCAGGAAAAGTAAAAGCTTTTGGGTTAGGAATTTAGGGAGTAAAAGGAGGGCCAAGATTCACCCATTACCCACCTTCCCCATCAGAGGATCATATTTCCTCACCATCCTCCTAGCTCCACTCCCCACTTCTGCCTGCCCCTCTCCTCCAGCAAAGCCACAGATGTTCACCTGGAAGGAGAGTTAGGGAGAAGGGGCTGTGGTCATTGCATGACTAGGTGGTAAATGGACTGCTATGGGAAAAGCAATTAATGTTCACTGTGAGCCTCTGACAAACATCCTGTCCTTACTGGGCTTGGCTATTCTCATCAGTGGTCTACCTGAATGCTGAGTCCCTTCTGGCCCTGACAGCATGTTATTCTTATACAGATGCAAACGCACTGGTTGTTATAACCAATACTCTGGGCGTTCACAAGGAGCACTGAAATACTGCAGTCTTTTGCTGCTGTTGCTACTGCCTGGAGCTCCCTCTAGTTGCCAAATCTATTTCACCTCTTGCTAAGATGCCTTTCCAAACAGTGATTTTAAGCTGAGGTGCCGCCATACTGGAGCTGGGAAAAAAGCATTGGCTTTGGAACCAGACAGATCTGAGTTTGACCCTGTCTGGGTTACCCAGAAAGTTACATACTTTGCTTCCTTATGCTACACTCAAGATTGCAAGGACTAAGGAGGATAATATACGCACAATGTTTAATGCCTAAGCCTCTCAACGACTCTCAAGTTCCAGAAACACCTTGAACCCTTAGGTCAGCTGTGATTAAATTCATTCGTTAATGCAGTACATATTTATTGAATGCCTATCACATGCCATTGTGCCTGATAGTAGGTGTGTAATGACTCCATGAGCATGACATCTCCTTTCTTTTCTGGCACACATCTTCATGGAGGGGAGAGGGATGGTCAGGAGCTTGGATGGCAGATTCAGTAAGCTTTTAGCACAATAATTTTAATTGCAAAAATAAACAGTTCTGTCAACTGCTTGAGAGTAGCGTCTGCTTTACAAAAATTAACAACAAAAAGGAAATAACCCCAAAGCAAAACGTTACAACCAATGGCCGCTGAAAACGACATTGCTGTACAAAATCCCGCGCGAGACCAGCTCGGCGCTACCCCAGCCTGTCTCTGGGGGTCTTCGAGGAGGCGTGGGGCGTGCGCCAGTTACAAAGAGTGTTTTAAGTTCCAAGTAAGTGCCTGCTCAGTGGGGTGGCCCCGAGAACTTCCCTCCAAAGCGCAGCTGACTCAGAAACCGCGCCTAGACCATGGGAGCTGTCCGTGGAGCTGGTGCTGAACAGGGTGTGTGCGGCGGGCGCTTCAAGGGAACTAGAAGCTGGACCAGAGGCTCGCCCTAGGGCGTGCCGGAAAAAAGTGGGCAGAGGAGTGGGGAGGAGGGCGGAAGGTGGGGGCAGGTTTTCTCTTGCGCGCCAGATTGCGGCGCCCCAATCTACAACCCATTTCACCCTTACAGGGCTGCGAAGGAGAGGCCCAACGAATAAAAGCCAAGGCCCTTGAGCCGCTCCTCGGCGCGCGCCTTCTGCTTGAGGTGCACCTTGCTGTGCCGTTTCTTCTCGTCGCTGCGCGCGAAGCGGCGGCCGCACACGTCGCAGGCAAAGGGCTTCTCGCCCGTGTGCGTGCGCACGTGTGTGGTAAGGTGGTCGCTGCGGCTGAAGTTGCGGAGGCAGATGCGGCACTGGAAGGGCTTGTGGCCCGTGTGGATGCGCAGGTGGCGGTTGAGCTCGTCGGAGCGCGCGAAACTGCGCACACAGCTCTCCACCGGGCAAGCAAACGCCTTTGCATGCGGCCGAGGGCAGAAGCAGCGTGCGCTGCACTTGCCGCCCCGGCGCCCCTTGCGTCGCGCCTTGGCTGGGGGGAACGGGGCCGGCGGCGGGACAGGAGGTTCGGGCACAGCGCTGCTCCCGGGGATGTCCGCCACCAGAGGTTTCGGGAAGTCCGCCGTGGCGCTGCGAAGGCCCAGCGGGGAAAGCTCAGGCTGCGTACCATCTAGAAACTCTCCGCCTTCGCCGCTACTCCCTCCCTCCCCACTAGGAGGGGTCAGGAGCCCCGGGAGGCTCTCGGCTCCTTCTCCTAAGTCACCCGGGGCCAGCGGGAAAGCATCGTAGGTCCCCATGGTGTAGAGTCTGCTGGCAGGGCCACCCGGCAGCTCTGCGGGGCAGCTGATGGACAGCAGGTCTTCAATCTTGGCCCCCGTCGTGGGGAAACGGGCCTCCGGGGCGGCCTGGTAGCCTCCTTGTGACCCACAGCTCCCTGGAGCCCCGGCTGAGAGCAGCTCCCATGGAGAATACGGACCTTTGAAGGCCGAGGCAGTGTCCAGAGCAGGGGAAGCCGGAGGAGCCCGGAGGCCTGGCTTGACGTCGGGTGCGGAGAGATGAGGCTCATACAGGCACTGTGAGGGGGCGCCTGCCGAGGGCGAGGCCTCCCAGAACGCCTCCGGGAAAGCAGCAGCGCCCGGATCCGGGGAGAAAAGGTCTGGCGGACCTGGCAGCAAGGCGTCGGAGCCTGCGGGAAAAGAGGCGTCCAGAGGAGACCGGGATGCTGCCGCCTCAGCGCCGGGGAAAGGTGTCAGGCCTAGGATGCCCGACATGAGGTTGAAGAGTGCTTCTGGATCGTGCGGGTGTTCGGGTACTGCCTGGATGAAGAAGCTACCACTGTAGCCGAGGCCAGGGGGAGGCGTGGGCGCAGGCCCCTCCAGGAGGCAGGAGTCGGTTAAGTACTCCCCGGCGCCACAGCTGCTCAAGGCCCAGCTCAAGAAATCACCTGCTGAGGAGGGAGCAGGAATCAGCTCCGCGCACATCAAAGCCGGAGCCTCGGAGCCCGAAGCCCCTACCCAAGAAGCCCTCGGTGCTCGCTGACACACGCAAAGTGCCTTTTGCACATTCCGATCCAGCAGGAGCCGGCATACGCCCCAAGACATACATACAAACATGCACACACAAAACACACGTGCAAAAGCAAAAGGACGCCTCGATACACGCACAGGTTCCTGCGGAGGCGCTGGAGGCCCGGTGTGGGTGGGACTGGGGATGCGCACCACAAGACCCCGAATCTCCTTCCGCCCCTATCCCTACCGCTCGAGCGTCCCCATCCCTCCCTGTTCTCAGCCACCTTGCGTCCCCGCGGTGCGCCGCCGTCTGAGCACCCCTGGCCTCGCTCCTTACCTGCCGGATAGCCGGTGGCTGCGGGTGGGTCCCTGGCGGGCAGCCGGGTTAGGTCGGTACTGGGTTCAGAGCAACAGCCCTCGGTAGACTTTACTAGGAGCGCGTCGGGGCCGGAAAACTCGCTAAGGTGGAGCATGGCTCGGCGGCGGCGGCGGGGCTCCCGTTGCCTCGCCCGCTGGGCTTGGGGGCGCGCAAATGGCGGGGAGCCGACAGTCGGGGCGCCCGCACCTCACAGACCTAGATGCTCGGACTCCTGGCTCTCACCTCTGGGAAAGGGTTGGGAAGGGGTGGCTGAAGCGCCCTAGCGCTGGGAGGTGGCAGTTCCTCGTCTCTCCAAAGCGCAACCGGGCTCCCCCAACCCGCGGCCCCCCCACTTATATAGCAGCGGCGGCGCTGGCTCAGGGCTTCCGACTCCCCGGGCCACTGCCATTTCGGGAGGCCCCGGCTCTGCCGCCGTGACGTAAATGCCCAAACATGGACACAGGATGTGTGCCGGGGACTCCCGAAAAGGAAAACTCGGGCTGTGACGTCGTTGCCTCAGCCGTCGCCGGGCCCGCGCCGCTGCGTGCGCGCGCACTCCCCAAGCGTGGAGCCCCGTGCGCGCCGGGAGCGCGGGTGCATCTGGCTGGGGCGCTGCGCCGCGTGGGTCCGGACGTCTAGAAAGTGCTCTTCTCCCTTGTAGGCAGACGCCGAAGGACGGCTAAAAAAGACCGCGTGATCTTAGGGATTCCATAATTTGGGTTCGAATCCTCTCTGTCAACTGCTAGCTGTGTCGTTTTATCTCCCCAAACGTCAGTTTCCTCACCTGTGAAATGGAGATACACATATCTACTTCATAAATTTGCTATAAAGAGTCAATGGATTAGACCATATGAAATTCTAGGCACAGGGGCACTCAATAAACTGTAGAGATTATTGCCGTAATTCAGTATTTGCTCACGTCTGTGTGTTTTTCATTTTCTTAATAGTTTTGTTGGTTTTGGTTAGTTTGTGCTAGGAAAAATAACATTTAAATTAAAAAGAGTCATGTCTTGAGAGAAAATGTCAATTAGCACAAAATTGTATATTCAAGATTGAAAAGTAAAGGTCTCTCTGTACCCACCGTTTTTTTTTTCAGAAAAAAATATGCATATGCAAGCATACACACTGTCTTGCAGTAGAATTTTCCCCAACTTGTAACAGCTGAGAGGTTGACTCATGTCCTAACATAAAGAGCTTGATCCTTCTTTTGTAAGGCTGTATAGTACTCCACTGCAAGGGACAACAATTTGTCCCTTCAGTTCAGTTCAGTTCAGTCGCTCAGTCGTGTCCGACTATTTGCGACCCCATGAATCGCAGCAGCCAGGCCTCCCTGTCCATCACCAACTCCCGGAGTTCACCCAGACTCAGGTCCATCGAGTCAGTGATGCCATCCAGCCAGCTCATCCTCTGTCGTCCCCTTCTCCTCCTGCCCCCAATCCCTCCCAGCATCAGAGTCTTTTCCAATGAGTCAACTCTTCGCATCAGGTGGCCAAAGTACTGGAGTTTCAGCTTTAGCATCATTCCTTCCAGAGAAATCCCAGGGCTGATCTCCTTCAGAATGGACTGGTTGGATCTCTTTGCATCCATTAGCATATAGAAAGTTTCCAGTCCTTTGCTTGCCATTGTTGTTGTAGTCCTTGAGTGCATAAATGTGAATATATCTGTGGGATAAATTGCAATGAGTATAATTCTAGATCTAAGAGTATGTAAAATTTTGATACAACTGGCAGTTGTCCTCCAGAGAAGTAGGGCCAATCCCTGCTCCCCGTTCCCTCACCCACAAGGTTTGAGATGCCTTTATAGTAGTCTTTTTTTTTTTTTTTTTGCCCAGGAGCACACAGAGAATTTATAGGCTATACATGCCTGGAATCAGTTCCTGGAATAATTAGGCTTCTTCTGCAAAACTTAAACAAATATATTTCCTAGTGTTAAGGAGGCTGTGGCTCTTGGCTACAGAAGGCTAGTCAACTCTAGCAAAGAAGCCTACCTGCCCTCCTGATCCCCTTTCTCTTCTTCTATAGTTTTTACTTTGTTTTATTTTTTCATCTTAAAAATTTTTTCATTTTATTTTGTATTATAGTTCAGTTAACTCCTTTCTGGACCAAATTAGGAAATTAAGGAAATTAAGTAAATTAAGTATGTTTTTCTTTACAAAGAGCATCAATTCTTGAGACTCTGGGTGCCAGCTGGTATGGAGGGCAGGTTGGGATCCCTTCTTCCTTAGGAATGGAAACAAAGTCATTTAGGGGTGATGGGCTCTAGCATGACTGGCAGTATATCTCCAAGCCCACCTTGCCCAGCCTCCTTTTTCAAGGGAGAGTGCCAGGAATGCCCAATACCCACCAAATGCTCATGTGTTTACCCTATGTTCATTATGCAAATATTCATTCATTTAACTTCTCGATGTTTGTTCATTCAGTATTTATTCCTTAAGTGCCTAGTATGGATTAGAAGGTAGATTTTGGTTTTTGTTCTACAAAGACTGTGAGATATATCTTCATCCCCATTCCACAACAGTGCTAAAGTGTGTTCACAGAATATGGCATCATATAATCACCCAAAAAACACATGCCGACACACTTGCATTCATTTTCTCATGCCTGGAACTCACGTGCGTCCAGAATGACCTAACAAATGCCATAGACATAGTTCCATGTTAGCAGCACATGTGTTTCCATGTAGGAAATGCAGAAGCTCAGCACTTGTCTGTAAGGATTAGGCACACAGGCCACCATTTCTTTTATACTCTATTTCAGACCGTGATTTGAATCCTAATCCAAATGCATTGCCAAAGCCAGGTGAGCCCGTACCAGACACACGGGGCACACATGTCTCTAGTCCTTGCTGGCATCTTGCTGCCTGGGAGGGAGGAGGAGGGGGGAAGTTTGACTAGGCCGGTGTCCAAGGCTCCCCAGGTTGCCCCGTCGGGCCAGATTGGCCAGCCCCAGGTTCTCCATCCCTCTGCTGTTCTTCCCTCTGCCACAGCATTCCTTCTCCTTCTTAGTCATGGATAATTCCCCTACTCCTTTGGCAAGTTCCCAGGCCATTGCTGCTCTTTGCCAAGGGCTGTTGGGCTAAGTCTGTGTTAAGACAAAGGTCCAACTTCCTTTTGTTTGAGGCCGGGCCTGGAGGCAGAGCTGGGAAGGGGAGAGAGTAGGAGAGGAGACGGGGACACAGCCTGTGTTCTGGGTGTGGGCTGGCCCACATTCCCGCCCCCGCGTCCTCACCTTCAGTGCGTGCGCACACCCATACTCTCACACATGGGATCTCTGGAGGGCAGCTGCACCTACATTTGGCTCTTTGAGGAGGAGGAGGGAAGATAAAGGGGGAATGAGCATTTTGTAGCCCTTCGCAGCTCAGCCCATCTTACTCCCAAATTTTAACAGCTTAAAAATAGATCATAGGGAATTCCCTGGTGGTCTGGTGGTTAGGGTTTGGCACTAAACAAAAGCACCATGGAATAATAAATTGAAGACCCACTTCAGATGAGGAAACACACCGAAAAATGTTCAACAACTCACTCAAGGCCACACTTCTATTTCGTGGTGGGACTGACAGTCAAGCCCAGGCTAGCCTACTCTGTCAGATAATTTAGGAAAAGATCATTCATTTTACAAAAAGATTAAAATGGCTATATGTGGAGAACCTTCCTCTAGCTTTTTAAACATACAAACTCCATCTGGCTGGGATCCATCCGTGCAAGAATTCTCTGGAGTGACTGCCATTAGGAACATGGTGGGTCATTTCAGACACATGCTGAGGAGGACGGCGTGCAAGGCTCTTGGGAGCCAGTGTGAAAGGTGGTGGTGATGATCTAGCTGTGATTGTGGGGAAAGCGAGAGGAAATTTCTGGCTTCCGTGGGAAAAGGTGATGGAAGGAGAGTTTGCTTTCTAGACAAGCATTGAATAGACAATTACTGAATGAATTAATGAATGAACAAATTCATTCATCAAATGTTCATTGAATACAGCCCTGTGCCAGGCGCTGCACAGGCCCTTCAGATGCGGATGCTGATGTCTCAGGCAGTGAGATTGGAAGCTCTGGATCCAGGGAGGGTGGAGGGAGAGGGATCAGAGAAGTAAGCCTCCCTTTTCTCTCTTCTGGGAAGGGCCCAGACCCTGCCATCATTCTGGTAATGCTACTGTCTCCTACCCCACTCCCCACCTTGATTTTTCTGCTCTAAATATCATTGTATTCAAATAATAGTGTATATTTTAAAAGACTCCAAGAAGACAGCTGCCTCAGAGTATTAATCATGAAGAGGCCAGCGCTCAGTCTCCATGGCGACTCCTGGCACAGAATGCCGAGGAGCAGCTCCACGTCCCACTTCCTGGGGCCGTGGAGATGCAGGCACACAGCGTTTCTCTCTCCTCTCTTCCTCTCTTCTCTACCCACTCTCCCTTTCCTTTCTTCTCTCCCATCTCCCCTTCCGCTGCCTCTCATTATTCTCCCGAGAGGGTTTATTTAAAAGCAGGGGCAGAGGCAAGATCCAGACGCCCGACTAACACAGAGTAAGGCCACTGAGGCTGCAGGAGAGATGAAGTTTGTGTCCAATTGCAATTTCTGCAGTACGTAGCGCCCCTCCCCAGGACCCTGCAGTGCCCCTATGCCTCACTGACCACTAGGCCAGAAGGAGTCCAGTATCTGTCCCCGAGGCAAGTGACCCACCATCAGGGTCCTTCTTTGTACCCCTCCTCTTCCCTGACCATGTTCAGTTGTTGGTTTATGATTTGGATTCTCAATATGTGTTTGGTTTTTTTTAATGACCACAAAAGTAACCCAGGCTCATTGAAAAAAGACAAACATTAAAATTTATAAAGTGAAAAATGATACATACAATTCTATACCCAGATATATAAAATTAAAAAGTTTCAGGTTGATTCCTTTAGGTTTTCTTCATGCATTTCACTTATCTTCCATGTATTCAGTTGTAGCATTGTTATACTTGTCATTATACCAATGGTATCATACTATACATACTCTTGTATGACACTGTACATTGAACAGTTTTTCTTTTTCCCTAATCATGGTACAGACTAATTTAAAGTCTTATAAGTTATAACCATATATATGTATATGTATATATATCCTTATATTTATATCACCTTGTAACCTATAGCAATTAATAACTGCTCCAGAGTATTCCATCATGTCAATATATCTAATTTTTTAAACTGACAGTTTTTTCCCCACTATTATAAAGAATCTGGCTACACACAGCCCTTTATGTGTACTTGGTGTACTGATAAGGGTAATAACACTACAATATGCTAGTTAACATTTATATACCACTTGCTATGGGCACTATTAATTGGGTATTGAGAGCTTTACATGTACTCACAAGTATATGTAAATCCTCACGATGACTTGTTAAATACTATTAACTATCTCTGCTTCATAAATGGGGAAATCGCAGCATGAAGAGGTTAAGAAACGTACTCAAGTTTAGAGGGTTAAGACTAACCTACAGTGTAATCATAGAATAGATTCCAAAAAGTAGAAGTCCTAGATCAAAGGTAGAATATTTAAAATTACAGTGTATGTTGTCAAACCTTCCTCTAAAAAGATTGTTCCAATTTGGGGCCAGAGAGCAGCATATGAGAGCCAACCAGGAAGCATTTCTGGAAAAGGTATTCCTGCGATATTTTAATTTACATTGTAAAAATTATACATAAGGACAAGAAACTTTTCATAGGACCTTATTATTCCCTCTTCTGTGATCTAGGGGCCTACTGCCTCATCCAAAGACATCTGAGTGGGAGCCGTTCTTGTGCTGCTTACATTCCTGCAGTGGGCACTGGAGATGAGGCTGTTGTTGCATGAATTGTGTGGGGACGTGGGGTCTAGGGGATTTTGCACTCTCCTTATGATTATTTTTTTTTTCTAGTTTGAGTCATGGTGGAGGTAGAGAAGAGAACAAGGCAGCTGGAAACCATTCAGAAAAAGCTTCTTAGGTTCTCCCAAAGCAGCTTCTAAACTTCTCTCACAGGAGAGAGGGAGGTTATTCTTTCTCTTATCTTCCATTCTACACTCCTCCTTGGGCAAAATCAGCATTGTACAGAGCTGATCACAGAGGAGGTATGACTAGGGTGGGTTCTAGGAGGGTCAGAGGCAGGGGGATGGACAGAATGACATCTCAATGCTGCTACCCACCCTGCAGTTTGGAATCAACCTCTTTTGTCTCTAAGCCTGTTTCTGCATTCGTGAGCAATAATGGACTCGGATCCTGATATGTGCTTTTATTTGGTTAGGTAATGGTGTTCAGAGCACTGGCTTTCAATTCATGAACTGAGAAGGGAAAAAAGAGGCTGAGAGTAGAGTGGGAGGCCTAGAGCTCCAAAACAGAAACGGAATCATAAAGAAACCTGGTCAACCTCCCCAGCATACCTCTCTTCTCCCTGGCCTCTTCCTGCTTCCTTGCACCTGTGCTTATCTCATTTTTTTCTTTTTTTTTTTTTTTTTTGAATCACCTCTCCTCCTCCATCCTGTAATAGCATTCCTTAAACTGGCTTGAAGTAGATTGGTCAATGCACTGAGATCCAAAATACTCAGGCAATTTATCTACAACTGAGTCCTCTGTGTGGCCCTGAACCCTGTCCTCCACTAAGCTAGGTTTCTACTTGAAAGTGATAGAAATGCAACCTGAATTAGTTTAGACCCAAAAGGGAATTTATCAGTTCATAGAATCCAAGGGAGTGTCAAACAATGACCCTATAAGGGAATAGAGACACAGCTGATGTAAGGAGCTGGTAGAACCAGGGGCAAAGAGTTTTTCAGATAGTTTCAACTCTTTCTCTTTTCTCTCAGTTGTGACTGAAAACTTGGCAACTAGCAGATTCTGAATTCTCCATGCCTACCTTCTGTGATTAATGGGTTCCCATTCTCAATTCCAGGTAGGAAATCCTAGGAAAGACCTCTGCTGTCCTACTTAAGATAATGATCTGGCTAAGGGTCAGGGTAGCACAGCTGATGAGACCACTCAAGGCTTGCACTCGGGTCTTAAGAGCCATTCCTGGAGAAGGGAAGCCAGTGGAAGCCAGGAACCTCCCAAGAGGCCTCTGCCTCAGTCGTTGACGGCACAAGCTGGGAAGCATTGGGCTCTGCAAGTTCTCCAACGCCCCTGGAGCGTCACCTATTCCATCTGTCTGCCAGCTCCAAGGAGCACTGCCCCAAATAAAAATCTGTGATTAGTAATTCCTGCAATCCAGAAAACCAGTGTATTTGTTTCCTAGAATAATCTGGAGCCATACTTGGCTTGGCAACCAGTGGGCCCCACAGATGCATGCAGTGTGCCATGTAAAGACTCCAGCAGGGACCCTTCCTTAGTCAGGGCATGACGGGGAGGCCCGGGGGACCCCTTACCCAGGCAGCAGCAAGCAGGGGCCGAGAACAGAACCGGCTTTATCAATTGTGTACCGTGGGCTTCTGAAACAGGGAGTTAGGGAACAGAAGGAACGTCAACAGGACTTCTAAATACCAGGCCCCATAAAGGACAGACTAGGCACACACAGCCTGCAGGATCATAGGGGATCCCATAATGGAGGAGTGACCTCCAGCCTGGAATCAGGGGACTGATTCCAACCCAGCTCTGCTGTTAGCTTGCTCTGTGACCCTGAACAAATTCCCAATCTTTCTGTGCTTGCATTTCCTCACCTGTGAAATGGTAGTATGTTATTTGCTCTACCTACAATCTGATGACTGAGAGCTAGAAGGAACAAATTAAGCAGCTGAAGCACAAGTACTTACTGTAGCAATGAGAGATGATGTGAGAAGCAGTATGTCCACTTAAGAAATATTGGATAACCCCTGCCACCCCCAGATGTGCTCCCTGTTTTCTGGGCACCTCTTTATGTGGGGGTGAGACTGGTCACTGTGACCTAAATTTTATTTTCAGTATAAAACACCATCTATTTTATTATATCTCATTATTTTTGTGGGTAAAGAATTTGAAAAAGACTTGCATAGCTAACCTATTTTTCTGCTTCACATGGCTTTTTATTTTCAAAAAAATTTTAAAAAGTTGAAATATAGTTAACTTACAATATTGTGTTATTGATAGTTTCAGGCGTACAGCAAAGTGATTCACATACACACACATATATTCTTTTTCAGATTCTTTACACTAGAGGTTATTATAAGATATTGAATATAATTCTCTTTGCTGAAAGTAGGTCCTTGTTTTTTATCTGTTTTATATATTGTAGTGTATATATGTTAATCCCAAACTCCTAATTTATCTCCCCTCCAATCCCCTTTGGTTACTATTAGTTTGTTTTTTATGTGAATGTGAGTCTGTTTCTGTTGTGTAAATAAGTTCATTTGTATCTCTTTTAGATTCCACATGTAAGTGATATCATATGATATGTATCTTTCTGTCTGAATTACTTCAATAGAGTATGAAAATCTGTAGGTTCATCCATTTTGCTACAAATAGCATTATTTCATTCATTTTTATGGCTGAATAATATTCCATGGTATATGTGTACCATGGACTCTACACATGGACATCACCAGATGGTCAACACCAAAATCAGATCGATTATATTCTTTGCGGCCAAAGATGGAAAAGCTCTATACAGTCAGCAAAAACAAGACCGGGAGCTGACTCTGGCTCATATCATGAACCCCTTATTGCCAAATTCAGACTTAAACTGAAGAAAGTAGGGAAAACCACTAGACCATTCAGGTATGACCTAAACCAAATCCCTCATGATTATACAGTGGAACTGAGAAATAGATTTAAGGGACTAGATCTGATAGACAGAGTGCCTGATGAACTATGGACAGAGATTCGTGACATTGTACAGGAGACAGGGATCAAGACCATCCCCATGGAAAAGAAATGCAAAAAAGCAAAATGGCTGTCTGAGGAGGCCTTACAAATAGCTGTGAAAAGAAGAGAAGCAAAAAGCAAAGGAGAAAAGGAAAGATATAAGTATCTGAATGCAGAGTTCCAAAGAATAGCAAGGAGAGATAAGAAAGCCTTCCTCAGTGATCAATGCAAAGAAATAGAGGAAAACAACAGAATGGGAAAGACTAGAGATCTTTTCAAGAAAATTAGAGATACCAAGGGAACATTTCATGCAAACATGGGCTCAATAAAGGACAGAAATGGTAGGGACCTAACAGAAGCAGAAGATATTAAGAAGGTGTGGCAAGAATACACAGAAGAACTGTACAAAAAAGAGCTTCACTACCCAGATAATCATGATGGTGTGATCACTCACCTACAGCCAGACATCCTGGAATGTGAAGTCAAGTGGGCCTTAGGAAGCATCATTATAAACAAAGCTAGTGGATGTGATGGAATTCCAGTTGAGCTATTTCAAATCCTGAAAGATGATGCTGTGAAAGTGCTGCACTCAATGTGCCAGCAAATTTGGAAAACTCAGCAGTGGCCACAAGACTGGAAAGGGTCAGTTTCATTCCAATGCCAAAGAAAGGCAATGCCAAAGAATGCTCAAACTACCGCATAATTGCACTCATCTCACACGCTAGTAAAGTAATGCTCAAAATTCTCCAAGCCAGGCTTCAGCAATATGTGAGCCATGAACTTCCAGATGTTCAAGCTGGTTTTACAAAAGACAGAAGAACCAAGGATCAAATTGCCAACATCTGCTGGATCATGGAAAAAGCAAGAGAGTTCCAGAAAAACATCTATTTCTGCTTTATTGACTATGCCAAAGCCTTTGACTGTGTGGATCACAATAAATTGTGGAAAATTCTGAAAGAGATGGGAATACCAGACCACCTGACCTGCCTCTTGAGAAACCTATATGCAGATCAGGAAGCAACAGTTAGAACTGGACATGGAACAACAGACTGGTTCCAAATAGGAAAAGGAGTACTTCAAGGCTGTATATTGTCACCCTGCTTATTTACCTTATATGCAGAGTACATCATGAGAAATGTTGGGCTGGAAGAAGCACAAGCTGGAATCAAGATTGCTGGGAAAAATATCAATAACCTCAGATATGCAGATGACACCACCGTATGGCATAAAGTGAAGAACTAAAGAGCCTCTTGATGAAAGTGAAAGAGGAGAGTGAAAAAGTTGGCTTAAAGCTCAACATTCAGAAAATGAAGATCATGGCATCCGGTCCCATCACTTCATGGGAAACAGTGTAAACAGTGTCAGACTTTATTTTTGGGGGCTCCAAAATCACTGCAGATGGTGATTGCAGCCATGAAATTAAAAGACACTTGCTCCTTGGAAGGAAAGTTATGACCAACCTAGATAGCATATTGAAAAGCAGAGGCATTACTTTGCCAACAAATGTCTGTCTAGTCAAGGCTATGGCTTTTCCAGTAGTCATGTCATGTATGGATGTGAGAGTTGGACTGTGAAGAAAGCTGAGCGCCGAAGAATTGATGCTTTTGAACTGTGGTGTTGGAGAAGACTCTTGAGAGTCCCTTGGACTGCAAGGAGATCCAACCAGTCCATTCCAAAGGAGATCAGTCCTGGGTGTTCTTTGGAAGGAATGATGCTAAAGCTGAAACTCCAGTACTTTGGCCACCTCATGCGAAGAGTTGACTCATTGGAAAAGACTCTGATGTTGTGAGGGATTGGGGGCAGGAGGAGACGGGGACGACAGATGGCTGGATAGCGTCACCGACTTGATGGACATGAATTTGAGTGAACTCCGGGAGTTGGTGATGGACAGGGAGGCCTGGCGTGCTGCAAATCATGGGGTCGCAAAGAGTCGGACACGACTGAGCGACTGAACTGAACTAAACAATTTGGTGCATTGTAACTAACTGCAGAACAGTATATATTTTGAGTTCATTACATTTTTGTGAGTTTTACAAATGGGTGAATATACTTCAGACTGGTAACAGCACTAACCTTTGGAGAGTGGAGCTGAAGGGAGGGCATAAGACAGGCACAGCTGGACGTCTATTAGGAGAGGCCAGATGGGTCCTGTGGGTGTAGCTGGGTGCAGAAGGTTTTGATCTCCCCTGCTTGTAATGTGCTATCTCCTCAGTGCGATCATTATTACATCCATTAATTCCATAGACAGTATAAAAACAGATCATGAAAAACAAGGTAGTATAGATGGAGAAGAGAAGGAAAAGAAAATGAAATGAAAACAGTTTGAAAAGATAAAAGTTGATGTTATCAACTGGGCAGAAGGCAGATGTGACTGTTTCTGGTTGATTTGCTGCATCCCTATGTCACCTAGCTTCTAAGGACCTCCTTGTATTGTGGAGGCAGGGAAGTTGAACATCACAGTCTTGACTCCTTTTCAGCTAGAATTTTGAATGCAAATTAAGTAATACCAGGTAGCTGCATTGTGTGAGATCTGGAAGACAGGTGTGGGATAGAAGTCATCATTTTGCCTCTTCCTATTTCTTTTTTCTGCTGCCAAACCAGAGTGCTCCACTCCCTGGCTTCTTCCATGTGGAAAGGTGACTGTGTTGGCCAGTAGGGACTTCTATTCTTTGGATTACATCTACTGTAGTGTGTTTTTGAGCTAAATAATGTTACATTCTGAGAGTCATTTCAGTCTTTTCAAAGATTTTTAAGTCCCCAATATCCTGTAATAAACCAAAAAAAACCTCTTTAAAATACCTGAAGTAATTTCTATTTCCTTGTTTCAGTTATCTTGGTGCTACCTGACAAACCACTCAAAACTTAGTGGGCTTTAAAACAGCAACAATTGTTTATTTTGCTCAGAATGTGATTTGGGCAGGATTTGGTGGGGAAAGCTCATTAGAGTGGCTCTACAGAAGGCTGACTATCTTTCTTAAGTGCTAAGTCATTTCAGTTGTGTCTGACTGTGGGACCCTATGGACTGTACCCTGCCAAGCTCCTCTGTCCTTAGATGGGATTCTCCAGGCAAGAATACTGGATTGGGTTGCCAAGCCCTTCTCCAGGGGAGGGCTCACTTATATAGAGAGCAAATTGGTGCTGGCTGGCAGCTAAATTGCTTCTTCTGATCCCTCTCCTCACAGCATAGTGGTTGGCCTTCAAGATTGAATGTGTGTGTTTGTGTATGTGTGCATGATCATCTTCATCACATACCACACTCTATCACAAGTCCTGGAGCATCACTTCTGCCAAACTTTAGTAGTTGAGACAGTCACAAAGACCCACTCAGGTTCAACCTACTCAGGGTCAAGGAGAGGGAAGTTAAGACACCACCTCTTGATGGAAGAGTGGCAGAGTTCTAGAAAAGCCTGGGGGATGGAAATATTGTGGCCATTTTTAGGAAGTACAATCTGCCACGTTCCTGTTCTGAAACATAATTGATACAGTTAATAACAAGGTTGCTTTTCTATTTAAACCTTAAGAATAGAAAGTTGGGCTAAAATTAAATTCTATAGAAGGTTTTGTCTGTAAATAACGAAACAGTAACATTTAAAGAAATATACAAGAAAAGAAAAGGGGAGATTTTTACAAGATTAGTTTTTAAATAGAAAGGCTAAATATAGAAGCAAATATTTTTCTACAGAATAAAGTTTCATAGGTAAGGTGTGAAGGTAGAGGAAAATAACAGAGAGAAGGTAGAACTAGAAGACTGAAAAAAAGAAGCAATAAAATATGAACAAGGATAGAAAAAGAACAATTAAAATGGTCCACATTCAGACAACAAAACATGTTCAAAAGCACTGCGACTGAAAGCATTAAACCAAATACATCTCTGTTAAAATAAGAAAAAAAGTAACTAAAGGCCAGTTTAAGGTGGGTTCTGGCCCTAGATGGAAGGAATCCCTCTTCAAAAGTCCTGTGACCTTCGTGGCTGCCGCTGGTAACGCTGCCACGTGGCTTTGGAGGTCTCATCATTTGGGCCAATCTCTCGCTGTGTCTCTCATTTCTTCTCCGTGCTAATTTCAGACTTCCGCCAAAGCAAATTTCCTTGGACTTTGCTGCCTTGTCCAGGTCTTTCCTTGTCTTTGTGGCCGTCACAACTGGGCCATCCTCCTGGTAAGGAGACAACAGGGTCCCCCTGGGCCACTTCTTGTGGAGGCCATTTCCCCCTGTGCAGGTGAAGGTAGAAAGAGACCCTGGACTTGGGCTGAAGTTGTCATCAGGAGCCAGGAGACCAGTGTATCCTCACAGAAGCATGCTGCCAGTACTTGGATTCCTCACTTTCTTGTATTTAATCTGCTATTGCCCTTATGGTTGTTTGGTTTTAATGGTGGTGATTAAAAGATGATTCAGTCATCGTCAGAAGCACACACTATCATTTCCGAATGGGAGAGTCTGAGTTGATTCAATTCCTGGGCAGCACTTCTGTGCCATTTCCTTCGACTCTTTCGTCCTTCTCTCCACTGGGTTGCTATCATTTCCACCACAATGGATTCCTGTTGTCGAACCCCAAGCCCCCATTCCTGTGTAAGACCCATGTTTCCTCCGGGGCTGTTTGGGAAACACATGTGAGCAGCATTCGCCCAGCTGTTGGGTGCCAGCAGCGAATCCTCCTAAACAGTCCCAAGCAGAGCAGGAGCTGGGTGAGGGTGGAGGTGTGAGAGGAGGCACGGCAGGCTTCAGTTACGTTGCTGAGTTTTGAGTTGCTCCTTTCCTGAAAGGCTGTGTCAGCCTACCCTGGAAACACTTCCCTGGCAGCTCCCTGTATGAGCTGCGGGCTGCCTGCTGCCAGCACCTCTGCCTCCAACCTCGCCAGCTGCCTGTGGTTCTGCTGCCTTCAAGAGCCTCATGTCTCCTGTGTTATTAGAAGCTAACCTTTCTCCCAAGCAGCAGGAGCATCATCTCTCTTCATTTGGGTGTTAGCTTTGTAGAAAGGGCTGGAGGAGGTAGGAAGGTGGGTGGGAAGAAGAAGGAAATATTGACAATGTGATTGAAAACACTTAGTCTCCTTATTTGAGAAAATTGAAGAGTGGTGGGAGTGGTGGTGGGGTTAAACAGGGAGACGAGGCCCCGCCTGCATCTGCTTTCCTACAGGGGCCCCCATGACTGAGGGCACCGGCTTCCCAATGGCTGTCTGCCCCCTGCCCACCCCCCGCCCCCCGCCAGGGTGGAGTCTGTGCTTCCGTGCTTCATCTCTGACGTAGAACCAAGAAGCCGTAGTGGACTGGTAGAGAGACAGAGCCCCAACCTGTGGGACTCAGTACAGATTTTGACCACTTGAATGAATTGGCCCTGGATTAAATGGAATGGATTTTTTAAAAAATCAGTGAAGATAGGAAGATGGCAGGCAGGTAGGGGGCACTGAGGCTGAATGCCTAGAGACTAATCCTGGCAAACACTGGTGAGGGCTAACTATATGCTGTGCGTGCGTGTGTGCTAAGTCGCTTCAGTCATGTCCAATCCTGTGCGACCTCCCCTGTCTATGCTATTCTCCAAGAATACTGCAGTGGGTTGCCATGCCCTCCTCCAGGGGATCTTCTCGACCCAGGGATTGAACCCTCATCTCTTAAGTCCCCTGCATTGGCAGGCGGGTTTTTTACCACTAGCACCACCTGGGAAGCCCAACTATATGCTGCTGCTGCTGCTGCTAAGTCTCTTCAGTTGTGTCCGACTCTGTGCGACCCCATAGACGGCAGCCCACCAGGCTCCCCCATCCCTGGGATTCTCCAGGCAAGAACACTGGAGTGGGTTGCCATTTCCTTCTCCAATGCATGAAAGTGAAAAGTGAAAGTGAGGTCACTCAGTCATGTCCAACTCTTCTCGACCCCATGGACTGCAGCCCACCAGGCTCCTCCATCCATGGGATTCTCCAGGCAAGAGTACTGGAGTGGGGTGCCATTGCCTTCTCCAAACCATATGCTAGTTCTTGTCAACTCACCTCTCAGAGTCGACACAGCTGCCCCCTCCCAGGTGGTGGGCCCCAGGGCAGGTGCAGCCCCTCATCTTTCCCAGTATCTATGCCCGGCCCATTTATCAGTTTGGCTTTGTTAGTCTCACTCTAGTCCAGAAAAATATCTACTTCTGCTTTATTGACTATGCCAAAGCTTTTGATTGTGTGGACCACAACAAACTCTGGAAAATTCTTCAAGAAATGGGAATACAGAGCACCTGACCTACCTCTTGAGAAATCTGTAGGCAGGTCAGGAAGCAACAGTTAAAACTGGACATGGAACAACAGGCTGGTTCCAAATAGGGAAAGGAATAGGTCAAGGTTGTATATTGTCACTGTGCTTATTTAACTGAAATGCAGAGTACATCGTGCAAAATGCCGGGCTGGATGAAGCACAAGGTGAAATCAAGATTGCTGGGAAAAATATCAATAACCTTAGATATGCAGATGACACCACCCTTATGCCAGAAAGCAAAGAAGAACTAAAGAGCCTCTTGATGAAAGTGAAAGAAGAGAGTGAAAAGTTGGCTTAAAACTCAACATTCAGAAAACTGAGATCATGGCATCTGGTCCTATCACTTCATAGCAAATAGATGGGGAAACAGTGAGAGACTTTATTTTCTTGAACTCCAAAATCACTGCAGATGGTGCCTGCAGCTGTGAAATTAAAAGACACTTGTTCCTTGGAAGAAAAGTTATGACCAACCTAGGCAGCATGTTAAAAAGCAGAGACATTACTTTGCCAACAAAGGTCCATCTAGTCAAAGCTATGGTTTTTCCAGTAGTCATGTATGGATGTAAGAGTTGGACTATAAAGAAAGCTGAGTGCTGAAGAATTGATGCTTTTGAACTATGGTGTTGGAGAAGACTCTTGAGAGTCCCTTGGACTGCAAGGAGATCAAACCAATCAATCCTAAAGAAAATCAGTCCTGAATATTCATTGGAAGGACAGATGCTGAAGCTGAAACTCCAATACTTGGGCCACCTGAAGTGAAGGACTGACTCATTTGAAAAGACCCTGATGTTGGGAAAGATCGAAGGCAGGAGGAGAAGGGGATGACAGAGGATGAGATGGTTGGATGCCATCACTGACTCAATGGACATGAGTTTGCATAAACTCCGGGAGTTGGCAATGGACTGTTTGACCAGGTGACTTGCCAGAGGGCTGCAGGTGATGCTTGGCCCCACAGTTTCCTCATCACTCATCAAATGCCCTTCACTTTTTGCTTGAATGGAGTGAAAGCACCCTGCTTTACATTCATGTATTCATTTAATACCTGGTCTTCCCTGCTGCTGCTGCTGCTAAGTCGCTGCAGTCATGTCCAACTCTGTGCAACCTCATAGACAGCAGCCCACCAGGCTCCCCCGTCCCTGGGATTCTCCAGGCAGGAATGCTGGAGTGGGGTGCCATTGCCTTCTCCGTGTCTTCCCTAATCATTCCTAAATAGCAAGGTGGTGAGAGTTCCAGGATCTGGGTCCATTCACCTCCCTTTGCTCATCACTGAGACTCACATCGTGGTAGTTATTTGTGAGGAAACACTTTGGAAGATATTTAAAGGGATACTTTTACCAAGTGGATTGAGGGAGGTGATGAAGTGGAAGATCTGTTTATTATATTGCCATTTTCTGAGTTAGAAAATGTATGCCCCAACCCCTCTGAGGTCCCCTTCAGAATTTGGAGGTGTGGTGGGAGAAATGTTTATAATTCTTACATCAACCACACAATAGGATTATAGAGATGTTTACTCTTTTATCAATCTAATATTTTCTAAACTTAAAAAAAAAAAAACCATTTAAAAGATAGGAACATGGAGCTGCTAAAGGCTTAGCAACTCTTCCACCCCACCCCTCATCCTCCTTTAAAAGTTCTTTTTATTTAGTTAATTTTAATAATGTAACAAGCACCATAAATTCACTACTCAAAACTTGGCCCATGACAGTACCCCGCATCTGACTGTGCGGTCCCCCAGCCATGGCTTCACCTTCCCTCACTCAAGGTGACTTTCCATGCTCCACTCAAATCAGGCTGGAGTCAGGGACCTGCCTTGTTTTATCACTTTCTCATCTGTTCTCATTGCCACCAATAGGGCAATTCTACTTTGGCAATCTTAACATTTTAAAATATCCTTAAATGGCCTTACTTGGCAGAGAAAAAAGCTCAGAATAAATGCTACTTCTTGTAGCATAATTTTCTATGTTTAACAGGAGTGCAAATATAGCTGAGATATTATTCATCTTGAAGCTATCACCCACTAATTCGGATATAACTTCTTTTGTCATATTCTAGAAATTCTTCCTTCTAGGATAGGACCAGGGTCGCTGACTAAGAGATCCCCACCCCACACTCCCTGCCCACCTCCTCTCCAGTACTGATTAGTGTTTTTCCCTCAGCCTCCACCAGGGCGCATAATGGCTCCTGAGTGACAGTCTCCATCTAGGCTCATACTTAGAATTTAGAGGCTGCTGCATAGAGTGACAAATATGGCCATTAGTCACTCTTTCCAGCACTGAATCTGTATCATGTTTCACAGCCAGGTTTGAAGAGGGGATAAAAAGTACGATACATGTTGTAGATCCTTTCTTGGGGAGAGGGTCTCTTAGAATAAAAGTGAATTCTTAGATACAGAATACAAACTAATGGTTAGCAATGGGGAGAGGAAAGGGAAGAAGGGCAAGATGGGTGCAGAGGATTCAGAGGTACAAACTACTATATTTAAAATAAACAAGCTACAAGGATATATTGTATAACACAGGGAATACAGCCAATATTTTGTAGCTGTAAATGGAGTATAACCTCTGAAAATTGTGAATCACTGTGCTGTCACCCAAAACTAATCTATTATTGTCAGTCAACTATACCTCAATAAAAAATGCATTCTGGGAGTTGATTTGAATTAGCAGGATAAAGCCGTTTGTCTTGTAGACATTTTACTCTGGAGAGTCTGCAAGACCTAAAGTTGTCTAGGCTTGAAGTGTTACAAGGAGGTTCCATCTGCCACCGAGAGAATACAATTTCTAAGACATTGACCACCAGGGACTCTGTCAGAGTAGAATCTAAGCCTGAAGCCTGTGAGTGAGGATGGGGATGGGGTGGGGTAGGTGGGAGCAGAGAGGTAGAAAAAGGAGAGGGAGGGAGCTGGGGAAAGGAGGGACTTGGGACTTCAACCTAAGGCTTATTCAGCCTGCACTGAAGGGCTGTATTTTTTGTTTTCCTTTTTGGCTTATGGGATCTTAGTTCCCCAACCAGGGATCAAACCTGGGCCCTTGTCAGTGAGAGTGTAGAGTCCTAGCCACTGGACCTCCAGGGAATTCCCAAGGGCTGTATTAAGTAAAAAGTAAGGACTTGTTTCTCATCCTTCTCTGGGCTTTTGATATCATCATGTCTGGCTACAGAAAAGATTGTTTTCTTTTCGGTCAAGACATTGCAGGACATAAGAACAGGGTGACATAAGGAAGACCATAAGCATGAGCAAGGGTTTGGGTTGGCTTTCTGCAAGCCAGAGCTCTGCTGAGATGGTGTACTAGTGCATATGGCTTACAATGGGTGCTATGGTAAAGAGCGCTGTAGGCGGTACCCAGCCCACAACTGCTCCTTGCCTGAGAGCTACCCACTAATCGTAGCCCTGTGACCCAGCAACCAGATCTGCATTCTCTAAATCTTCCCCAAGGTAGGTGATTAGCCCAGAGGAGGAGACCTGATCTAGGCTGGGCCAGTTGTGTTCCACCTTCTGGTAGAATTTGGAATATGAAACAGAGACGCACATGGACTGGGAGTCCCTAAAGCCAAGTCACATCGGTGGTGATAATCTAGAGGGAAATGGATCATCCAGCCTCAGTCAGGCTTTCAGGCCAGCATCTTGACTTTAACCCCCTGAGAATTTCACCTGAGCCAGAACCACCCACATAAAATGTCACTGAATTCCTGACCCATGGAAACTGTGTGAGATAATAAATTTTTGTTGTTGTTGTTTCAAGCTGCTAAGTTTGGGGGTGATCTATTATACAACTAAGTACATATTTGTGTGTATATATTGGTATATACATCTGTGTGTGTGTTTTTGCTCAGTCCCTTGCAAAGTGTCCTATGCTTTGCAACCTCATGGCCTGTAGCCTGCCAGGTTCCTCTGTCCATGGAATTTTCCAGATAAGAATACTGGAGTGGGCTGTCATTTTTTACTCCAGGGGATCTTCCCAACCCCGGGATCAAACCCACATCTCTTGCGTCTCCTAAATTGCTGCCCTGAGCTTGTCCCTCTCAATAAAGCACTACCGCATAAGCTTTGCCTCTGCCTTGTTTGCTAGGCAGTGGGGCTAAGAAAGGGCTGAAAGGGAAACGGAAATTAAGGGATTATATGCAGGTGGATTCTCCCAACATAAATGACTTACTCAAAAGTCATGGCTTTTAGCAAAAGAGTCCTTGTAAAGTCTGAACACCCTGTAGGCAGGGGCTCTACTGGGATGTGGGGACTAGAATTTCAATTTCCCATTCGTATCCCAGTGGGAACCAAGAGCACTGCCTCTGGACCAAGCAGTATGAGATCAGGCTTCTCCCTCTAGTCTACTAATACCAACATCTGTCATCCTGGGAAATTCACTTAGTTTCTTTGAGCCACAATTTTATCAGATCACAGATGCTGAGAACTGAAGGCTCATTTTATCAAAAGGTGTATGTAGTGTGAAGAACACTGGATTGAGAACCAGGAGAGGTTGTCAGGCCTTCTGGGGCTTAATTTCTACCTCTATAAAATGAGGTGGTACAACAACGTGACCAGCAACAAGGAAGAAATAAAATACTAACCCACATATAACAAAACAGAAACTGAGGTGGCAGGTAAATACATTTCAAGACTTCTTCTCACTCTAAATTGTGTAATTAAAGATTTGAGACGTACTTAGGGTCACAGCGTGAAGAAACTGGGGGCTGGAGCTGTTTTTCCCAGCCCCTAGTCTGAGCGTCCAGTCTTGCTGCTTGAGATTTCACTGTCTTTGACTATTTAGCTCTGCCTTCCTCTTGACTCTTTGGGGTCGGGTTATATAGGTTTTGGACCATGTGGGATTTGGGGTTGGACTAAGTATTTCAAGACCTTCCCAAACATATGAGGGCATTGTTTATAGCACTGTGTACTTTGGAAAGAGCTTTTAAATATATTATCTGGCTAAGACCTGACAGTCTCCTAAGAACTATGTGTTTATATCTACTTTCCAGATAAGAAATTGACTTTTGAAAGAGTTAAAGACTCAGAGTCCCAAGGATTGTGAGTTAGGGGTAGAGCTGGGCAAGGATGCAGGTCACCTGACTTCCAACCGAAGGATGTTTACTCACAAATGTAGAGGGTTCTAGGGAGAAGACACAATGGCTCAATGAGGGGAAGCAGATCATAGAAGGAAGGAGACCTGAGGTGTGGCTCAAAGGAGGAAAGAGGAGGTAGGTTCCCTGCCTGGCTCCTCTTCACTGCTGCCAAGCCAGCCTAATGCCTCTGTTTTCTTTCAATCACCTCTTTATTACTGTAGAAGCCATATGGGCTCATGGTAAGTAATTCAATCAGAAAAGAAGGGTAGCTAGGAACATGTCAAACTCCTCTGCTCCAACCCATCTCAAGAATCCTCCCAGAATGTCTCAGGAGTGTCTGGTTTAGTGTTGCCATCCTTTCCACAGTCCCTGGCATGGGTCACGTGCTCTTGAAATGTTTGTGAAGATATTGCGGTCCATCCCACATATTCTATGCTTCAATTTGGGGTGGGATTTTAGGTCATAGCATGTGTCTCTTATCCATCCTGGGCTTCATTCAGCTGTAAATGGAAGTGGGAAACACTTCCACATATACTTAGCATCACATGTGTGATAGTGCACAAGTAGATGTCACCTGGAATAAACAGGACTTAGTTCTGAAAATCGGGGAACAGCTTCCTCTTCCCTCTTTTCTAAACTGAAGATAATTGAGAATGCAGAGCCTACACATTTCCCTTCCTCCAACAGGTCCAGGCAGACAAAACAGGATGGTTGACCAGAAGGACAGTCAAGCCTGAGGTAGGGAGTAGAAGAAAGAGTTGAGCCCAGACATTCAACCTGTAACAAAATACAATCAGTCTACCCACCAGTGGACACAAGGCTCAAGAATGCCCTAGGCTTTGGACAACTCCTCCTCCCTTGGGAAGGACTCATAATGTGCTATTTCCTCCCTTATGGGCAAAAATGGACACATGAATAAAGTAATAGAAATATCCTTGTTTTACATATAACTGAAATTTCTCCTTTTTGGGAAAAAATGACACTTTTTATTTCAGGCACAAGTTAGGGCACAATAGCCTCTACTTAAGTGTACAAATACCCTTTGAACAGAATATATTAATACCTACTGTGTTAGAGATTGGGAATCAGAGATGACACCTGCTCTCAAGGAGCTTACAATCCAGAATGGGAAACAGACGCCCACCCAACTTTTGAAATAAGTATAATAATAGCAAGGAGAATAGCTAAATGTCCATGCAATAATTACTCTGTATAAGTCATGTTTTATCTTGTTTAGTCTTCATGGCAATCTTAACTAAGGTAATTTTAGTAGTGCCAGATTTCAGATGAGGGAGCTGAGGTTTAAAGAGGCTAAGAGCTTGCCCAAGGCCGCACAGATAACAAGAGGCAGAGCTTGGAGTCGCACTGAGTTCTGGCTGACATCTCTGTGTACGAGCACTTCATCATGTTCTTACAAGAGAGGACAACATGGGCGCTACTGGAACCCAGGGAAAGGCGGTCACCCTGACTGCTGAGGTCAGGAGAGGATCACAGAAGGCTCACACGTCATTCTGTGAGTGCTTGAGCACCTATCAGGGACAAGCCGGGTAAATGAGGGCAGAAAGAGGGAGCATTAGTAGGTCAAGTCTACACAGGACACCTCAGTGGGAGAGGGAGGGGAGGAGGATGCTGAAAGGAGCAAGAGCAGTGTGGAGAGGGGTGATATGAAGGCTGAACCTCACAAGTATGTATCATTAAGCTCATTCACCTCAAGGTTAATCCAGAAATGTTCAGTAATGACCGCTATTGAGGTGGGTTGACAGAAAAATATTTATCCCTGAGGAGAACACAAATGAAAATATCTAAGAGAGGAGGGACGGGGAGCCATCAGGGCATCAGGAGCCGGAATCTCAACCATCTGGAATCCTACTGAGATTTGGCGGCCCACTCCAGAGTCTCAGGTATCTTGCCAAAATATTTTTTAAAGGAGAAAAAAACAATAATGTTGCCTGCTATAATAATGCACCGGAAACTCCTCACATTGACATTTACAGATTTCCTGCCAGTGGCCTGGAGAGCACATAATGGACGGATAGCAAAGGCAGCAAGAGAGAAAGAAGCAGCTGAGTGACTGAGCTGTGCCTCCTTGGGTTTTTTATTATCATTGCTGCCTTTAGCCATATGCTTTTCAAAGGCACTGACAAGCCTGGACCGATTTCAAAGGAATTCCTAAGTCCCGATTTCAAAATCTTCATCGCATCTCCGAATTGTCAGTGCTCTGTACAGGAAACACAAATTTATTTAAGTTCTGAAATGTTTCTCTATAAATGTTGATCAGCCTCTTCTGTCATTATATGAGATGCCTTGGATGTTGAAATAGATGCTAATAAAATGCCAATCCAGCTTATTGATTGCCAAGTAATGAAAAGCATTTCTCTTCCTTGGAATAGGATGTCTTACCATCTGAGTGGCTTCCAGAAGCTGCATAAAAAAGGGAATAAGATGGTTTCTTTTTTAGTCTGTCTGGTTGCTCCTTACCACTCCCACCCCCTCTGCCACTTTTTAAAACAGAATGAAAACAGATTCAATCTGCTGGGAACGCTGGTATTTAAGTACAGGATGGACGCTATTTGTGCTACAGCCATCAGCCAAGACTTTTGTCATTCTTTGCCACCACTGGATGTCCCACGTTCATGAGTCTCCACTCACTTCAGGTCTTTCTCTATCCATTTTCTTGGACCCCTTCTCCATGCCAATCTTGCTCCATCTTACAAATAGACCAATTAAACCAGAGGCTGATAAGGTAGGTGGCTGATGAGTCAGGAACAGAGTCTGGGAGAACCCACAACCAAGTGGGACTCTGGAACTCTGCAGAGTTCCTGGCTCCATCTCCAGCCCAAAGAACAGCATGCTGCTTTGCAAGAATGGTGTCACACTAAAGGCTCTGGAGAACTAGAAGCCACAAGTACACTGGATATTTCAGTAAGATTTGTGCGAACAGAGCAAAGAAAAGAGATAAATCCTGTGAAAATACAGAAGTCTTTTACTTTAGAGAAATTCTTGGATGGAGTATGCAGAAATCTGGGATATTTGGGTATATTCCATCCAAAATGAAAGACAAGTTTCTCCACCTTGTACTTCATCACTAAGAAGAAGACCAATGTTTCAAAGACACCCTTGAATTTGGGGGGCAGCACAATAATATATTTAGCTCTCTATTCCATACCGCTAATAGGATAACACAGAATACTCCCTGGGAACCAATACAAAATCATGTTCAGCACCTTGAGATGAAAGCATGGGACTATTAAATTCTTCTCTTGAGCCCATACTGTGAGCCAGGTATTTTTTTTTCCTAAGTACTTTATTCATGTAGTCCTCACAGGGCACATGGGTTGCATGGCAGAGTATTTAGACCCAAGTGTGTGGTTCCCAAGTCCATTGTTCTTAGCCACGTTTAAGTCCATGTTCGCCTGTTTTCATTTTCAGAGCTGCTAGTTAATCTTGGACACTGCAGTTTCCAAGTGATGCCCATTCTTCCTCTGCTCCTGCTGCTAAGTCGCTTCAGTCGTATCGACTCTGTGCGACTCGCCTGTTTTCATTTTCAGAGCTGCTAGTTAATCTTGGACACTGCAGTTTCCAAGTGATGCCCATTCTTCCTCTGCTCCTGCTGCTAAGTCGCTTCAGTCGTATCCGACTCTGTGCTCCCCGTCCCTGGGATTCTCCTCCAGTCTACCATAATTCCAGGATCCTCTGACCTAGGAAATGAATGATAAATTTAACTACCGCCTACACAGCCACTTAGAATAGTGAGAGGTAGAAATGAGTAAGAGGAAGAAATTGCCATAACTAGTATTTTAAAGAAAGGGGAAAGGAGAAAGTAATTATTCAATCTTCAAATACTCAAGAAGTAATATAGAAGTATGCAGTTAATTAAGAATATGGTAATCTACACATATTTGTTCCCCTTTTCTTCACTACCACAACTGGGGAAGTATATAATCTCCAGAATTTGGGTATGAATCCCAAAACTGATACCTCCTAAAACACGATTTTTTTCAGCATTTTTCCTTCGGAAGTCTAACTTCGGATAAAGCAGTGCTTCTTGCGCATGTCTCACAGGGCCGTGAGCACTTTAAAGCTCTGGTGAGATTCTCCCTTCGGCTGCACTTCCGTCCCACCCATGTGAGAACACACTGCTCTCCTCCTCAACACAGCTACCTCCTCAACCTATCCTTTTACTCTTTAGTAAATGGAAGGTCCCCAAAGTCAAAATTTCAAGGCTTATTATGTAGAACTCTCAAATGTGGTAGAACAAAAATTTCCTATTATTTTAAAATCTCCCACTACCGCTAAATATGATGGGGTGTTTTGTCTGCTAAGTCCTAATGACATCATCCTTAGTATAACAAGGATACACATATATACTTGTACAGTCTTGAGGATAGAATGTAAATGCTGGGAGGGGTCTATGTACTTTTTCATTCCAATTTCATTGCAATTGAGATAACTGTAGATTCACATGCACTTGAAATAATCCAGAGAAATCCCATGTACCCTTGACCCCGTCTGCCTCAGTGGTAATGTTTTCAAGCCCTGGTAAAATCTCACAGCCAGGACATTGTCACTAGTAAAACCATCAGTCTTAATCCACTTTCCTCAGTTGTTTGAATGTGTGTTCCTTCTAATAATTTGGAAATTAGACACTTTAATTCTAGTTTTTAGCTTTAATTTTAAATAACTATCTTTTAAAAATTGATATGTAATTAACATGTAATGTTTTAGTTGTACCACATAATGATTTGATATATGTACGTATTGCAAAATGATTATCTAAATCCGTTTAGTTAACATCCATCACCCCACGTAGTTACAAAACTTTTTTCCTGTGATGAGAACTTTTTAAGACCTATTCTCTTAGCAGCTTTGAAACATCCAGTACAGTGTTGCTAACGGTGGCCACCATGCCGTACATCACATCTGCATGACTCAGAACTGAAGTTTATACCTTTTAACTGCCTTCACCCATTTTGCTCACCCCACACTGCTACACCCGCCTCTGGCAACCATCAGTCTGTTCTCTGTAAATGTGAATTCAGTTTTTAAAATTGCTTCATATTTTAAATTAATTTTTTTGGCTGCACCACACAGCTTTTGGATCTCAGTTCTTCAGCCAGGGATTGAACATGGGCCACAGGAGTGAAAGCCTGGAATCCTAACCACTAGGCCACCAGGGAACTCATAATTCAGTCTTTTAAGATTTCACATATGTGAGATCATACAGTATTTGTTCTTCTCTCTGTCTGACTTTCTGACTCATTTTGCCTTCAAGGTCCATTCATGTTGTAGCATGTGGCAGGATTTCTACTTTTTTATGGCTGAATAATCTTCCATTTTGCATATCTTTATCCATTTATCCACTGATGGACACTTAGGTTGCTTCCATGTCTCCGTTATTGTAATTAACGTTGCAATGAACATGGAGGAGCAGATAGCTTTTCAACATAATGATTTGACTCTAAATCAGATCAAATTTAGTGAAGGAAAGTCCACATTGTTGAGTCATCCCCACCACTAGGACCAATTTGTTCGGGTGCCCATGCTCTGGACTGCATTCTAGGCACCTGCTACCATAGAAACTTTCTGCTTCTCCCCTAGTTCCATGAGCTACTACTTTCCTCTCCCAAAATATTAATTGGAATCTCACTGCCTTTTGCCTTATATTGGTCTGATGACCAACTCCAAATACCCCATATGTCATCAAAGGCCTTTTGGTTGGAACATGCTGTCAGATAACAATTTCTGTTCCAGTTGGTGTTCTTTGATTATAAGCAATGAAATGACTGGTCAACTTAATTAAAAGAGAAATTTATTGAAAAGGTATAGTTTAGCTCACATAATACATGAACCAGAACTACCCAGTCAACTCACAGAACTGTGAAAGGCAATAAACTGTTATTTTAAGCCATTGACATTTTAAATTTTTAAATTTTTTATCTTTTGGCCATGCCACATGGCATGTGGGATCTTGGTTTTTCTAATCAGGGGACCATGCGCCATGCTGCATTGGAAGCATGGAGTCTTAACCACTGGACCTCCAGGGAAGTCCCTAAACTATTAAATTTTGAGGTGGTTTGTTACCCAGCATCAGATAACAAAGCATTCACCTTATAAAAAATAGTAGAAGAAAAATACGTGGAAAATTAAGCTGTATAACTCTAAATAGATATTCACGTATATATAATTACATATGCATATACATAATGTGCTGGATAGGGGCATGGCACCCCACTCCAGTATTCTTGCCTGGAGAATCCCATGGACAGAGGAGCCTGGCGGGCTACAGTCCAGGAGGTCAGAAAGAGTCAGAAACGAATGAAGTAACTGCACATGCATGCATGTATGCTAATGTGAGGGAAATAAGATGACTCTTAGTGTCCTCATTTCTGTAGCTGGGCACAAGTTACCCAGCACTATGATGATTTGATAATGTCTAGTTCATGTTCCCTTTCAGTGGGCATTTCAGCCAGCTGGGTTTTTTACTCTTGGGGTGACCCAAATCACCATTTCTGAGGAGTCCTTCCCATATAAGTTTGCTATAATCTTCCACTGAAGTTTATTACAGCATATGTCATTGTTAGGAAGTGTTCCAGACACGTTCTTCTCTCACTCAGTGTTGTGGCCGTGTTCCTATTCCTCCTTGATAATGGCATTTCTCTTTGGTAATCTGAAGCCAAACAGTAACCTCCTTTTTGTCCTGTTAATCCAGGTTTATAAAGAGCACAAAATTGTCAGGTGAGTTTTGACTTTCAGTTCAGTGGAACGCTTGTTTTGTTTTATGGTGGTAACACTCATTCTTTGGGTACTAAGACCTCTAAACCAATAGAGCCAAAAATGGAAGGAACAGGAAGCAAACTTAGATATGATACTGAAAAGTAACTCTACAACTTTCAAGCCTTTGGCTCTCAGATTCATGTATTCTGTCCATAGGAGAAAGCACTGTGTATTAATTACTAGTTCAGAGCAAGTATGGCACCCACCCTTTTCCCCGGCTGGTTCAATAACTGAGTCTTAACTGGTCAGTTAACTGTTCTATCAACTGAGTGATGAGTACACGATAAGACCACCAATTTCTGTATGATTAAGCCCGTTGCCTTCTTTGCTAGCTAGAAACAATGTTGTGCAGAATACCATGACCAGGAAGAAGACATCCGGTGATTTCAAGGATGGTGTTTGCAGCAGAGGCATGGTAAGTAAGAAAGACAAGTCTATGTTTAAAATAAATGTCTATTCTAGTATGGACACTGCCCTGGCAGGGATCCAACAAAATCAGTCTGCCACTGGTTGACTGGTCTGCTCAGGTTATGTTACTCTATTACATGCTCGCCATTGGTTGGTTTGGTTGGTTGGTTTTGTTCTTTGTTCCCCTGCTGCTGCGTCGCTGCAGTCGTGTCCAACTCTGTGTGACCCCATAGACGGCAGCCCACCAGGCTCCCCCGTCCCTGGGATTCTCCAGGCAAGAACACTTTATTGAAATATTACTGACACATAACATTGTGTAGGTTTAAGGTGTACAGCATGATGATTTGATACACATATATACTGTAAAATGATTACCACAATAAAGTTAGTTAACACATTTATCACCTCATATAATTATCACTTTATATATATATAAAAACACTTCTTTATCTGTTCATTCATCAGTGACACTTAGGTTATTTCCATGTCTTGCTATTGTGAATAATGCTGCAATAGAACACTGCGGTGCAGATATCTCTTCAAGATAGTGATTTCATTTCCTCCAAATATATACCCAGAAGTGGAGCTGCTGGATCATACAGTAGTTCTACTTTTAATTTTTTGAGGTGCCTTCATCTCCATACTCTTTTCCATAGTGGTTATACCAATTTACATCCCATCAACAGGGCCCAAGGATTCTGTTTATTCCACATTCTTGCTGCATTTGTCATTTCTTGTCTTTTTTTATATTTATATAGCTATCTTTATTTTCTATTTTTCTAAATAGAGTATTAATTCCACACTATGAGCAATGGTGAAATTAGAATATTTATACTTCCCATTTCCCCTACTCCCTTCTCCTCACTCCTAAATATGAATTGATAGTTTTATTTTTATAGAGTTAAATTTTATATTGTTAATATACTTCTCTCACTTGATTTGGTAGCTTTGTAGCCCAAGCTATTAAAGATGAAGAAACACATTTATGCTGCAAAGTATTTATACCTCATCCTACCTATGTACACCCTTCTCAACAGAACTTTTGTCAATTAGATCATTTCCAGATCATTTCCAATCTGTTCTTCAGCCAGATTCACTGCATGTGTTTTGTCTTGGTCTATGGTGACACACGGGCTTCCCCGGTGGCTCAGTGGTAAAGAATCTGCCTGCCAGTGCTGGACACGCAGGAGATGCGGGTTTGATCCCTGGGTCGGGAAGATGCCCTGTGGTAGGAGATGGCAACAGACTCACTCCAATATTCTTGCCTGGAAAATTCCATGGACAGAGGGGCTTGACGGGCTGCAGTTCACAGGGATGCAGAATTGGATGTGGCTGAGGGACTGAGCGCACACACCTGGTGATATGCATTCAATATTCTCTGCCAGTTATTTCGTTGCAGCTTTTTCATCATCTCTTGGTAGACCCAAGTTTACACTCCCATAGAAGCCTTCATTTGAACTGATAGAAATTCTCAGAATTCCTTTATGTTCGAATCTGTTACCTAAGTATTTGAACAGCAGTCTGGCTTGAAATAAGATGTCATGTTTATTTTGCTTGAGGCTTTCCTGATTCTTTCTTGTCTTACAGTGTTTAAAATGGCAGTGAATGCAAATAATTAATGAAAATCAAGTTATTATCTTCAAGGAGAGAGGGAAAAGAGATGAGAAAAGAAGGCTGAAAAAAGTAAAAGAGGTTATTTAATAATATAAATAAAAAATCTTATATAAAGAATTTATATAGAATAAAGAATTTTATATGAATAAGAATTTATATAGAATTTATATAGAATAAAGAATTTTATATAAATAATATAAATAAAGAATATGAATAAAAATAATATAAATAAAGAATAATATAAATAAAGATGTCATTAAAAGAAGTAAACAAAAGTTGGACAATACTGTAAAGCAATTATCCTTCAATTAAATAAATAATTAAAAAAAAGAAAGCTGAGTAGCAATCTTTGTGTCTGAGGAAATAGATTCCTAGATAGAAATAATAAGAGACAAAGAGTATCATCATATGCTCGGAAAAAGAACCACAGGGCAAGGACATATAGCCATCGTGCACATGTATGCATTTTATATATATGAAATAACAACTGACAAAACACTGAGAAAAATAGATCAATTATCATCAGTGATTTTAACTACAAGTTGCTAAATCAGCAAACAAAAAATTATCAGAGATATAGAAAACCTGAATGCCATTAATATCTAGCTGCTAAACGTATATTGAACTCTACATTAAACAGAATTTTTTTTTAGTATATGTGTAATATTTACAAAAATTTACCATATACTAGACAACAAAGTAAACCTTAAAAAATTCCATAAAATCAATATCATACAGACTATTTTCTGTAAAGGAACAGATAATACTAAATATTTTTGTCTTTGCAGGCCAGATGGTGTATGTCTTAACTACTCAACTCTGCAGCTGTAGCACAAAAACAGCCATAGATAAATGAATTGATGTATTCCAGTATCTTTTTTTCTTTAAGGAACTGGATGAATATGAAGCATGGACTTTAGTTTCCTGACCCTTGGTGTAGGCTAATTCGGACATTCTAGAGAGTAATAATAAAATCTGGGGTTTAGTAATCCTGTACGTGCGTGTGAGCTCAGCTGTGTCCAACTCTTTACGACCCCATGGACTATAGCCCACCTCTGTCCCTGGAATTTTCCAAGCAAGAATACTGGAGTGGGTTATCATTTCCTCTTCCAGGAGATCTTCCCAACCCAGGGATCAAACCCATGTATTCTGTGTTTCCTGAATTGGCAGGTAGATTCTTTACTATTGAGCCAACTGTATATCACAAAAAAATCTCACAAGGACTGATAAGAAGGGGGCATATCTGGAAATTTCACTCCTCTTTGCAGGGATCTGGGGGCAGTCTAAGGTTGATTTCTGGGGAGTTGGATAAGTAAAATGTACTGGACATACCCCAGGGAAGACTATGTAGCATGTAGAAGAAAGAGATTGGATGTGCTCAAGCAACGCGAATATATACTAATATTAGAGTGCTAAGTCAAAGACATGAGAAACAGGGGACTTCCTTGGTGGTCCAGTGGTTACAATGCCATGCTTCCAATGCAGGGGGACACAGGTTCAATCCCTGGTTGGGGAACTAAGATACCACATGCCATGCAGTGTGACCAATAAATAAATAAATAAATATTTTTTTTTAAAAATGAGAAATAGAATGAGACCTAAACACATAACTTTTAAAATTTCAAAAAATTAGATTAACAGATACAAACTATATAAAATAGATAAGCAACAAAGATTTTCTGTGTTGCATACAGAACTGCATTCAATAGCTCATAATAATCAATAATGGAAAATAATCTGAAAAAATGTATGTAACTGAATCACTTGAAACAAGCACAATATTGTAAACCAACTATTCTTCAATAAAGAAATACACAAAACAAAAATGTATGTTTTGTGAGACGTTTATACAAAATGTATGTTATACATGTGTATAGGTTAAACACTTGTTTGTGTTATACATACATTATACAGGCATGTTATATACAAAGTACATTTTAAAAAATTTATTTATTTATTTTAATTGGAGGCTAATTACTTTATAATATTGTGGTGGTTTTTGCCATACATCGACATGAATCAGCAATGAATGTACATGTGTCCCACCAACCTGAACCTCCTCTCCCACCTCCCTCCTCACCCCATCCCTCTGGGTTGTCCCAGAGCTCAAGCTTTGGATGCCCTGCTTCATGCATTGAATTTGCATCTATTTTACATATGGTAATATACATGTTTCAATGCTATTCTCTCATATTGTCCCACTCTCTCCTCCCACATAGTCCAAAATCTGTTCTTTACATCTGTGTCTCTTTTGCTGTCTTGCATATAAGGTCATTGTTACCGTCTTCCTAAATTCCATATATATGTGTTAATATACTGTATTGGTGTTTCTCTTTCTAGTTTACTTCATTCCGTATAATAAGGCTCCAGTTTCATCCGCCTCATTAGAACTGCCTCAAATACGTTCTTTTTTTTATAGCTGAGTAGTATTCCATCATGTATATGTACCATAACTTCCTTATATGTTATATATAACATTTCTGTCTATGTATGAAGGATACATTATAATCTTATTAGAATACTTGCCTATGTGTGTATATGGATGGGGACTGGGGATAGATAGGCTTTGGCGAATGAACATTAAAAAAAGAACAAATTAGAAAATACTTTGCCTATAACAAGCATAATAATGGCCATGAACTGATGGGAATTATTAATTCTATATCGAGGTCTAGAACGTTACAGATCAATTGTAAAGGTAGAGTGTTTTCAGCTACTTACACTCATTTGTCTTTGAATACATTGCTGTTTCACTGTCTTCCCATTTAGCAATTATAGTTTGATAATTGCAATTGGAACAATGTTATAATGTAATTTATCTTTTGATAATGTTTTGCAAATAGCTAGTTTTGCAAAAGCATTACTTGTTTATGACTTGTATCTGGTTGGAACTACATAATCAATTGCTCTAACTGTTACATTGCAATCCAGGAGATATTACCCCAAATATGAACAGCCCCATGAACAATATGAAACAAAAATGTTCAAAGTTTAAAACTTGGATATACACTTTAAATACCTTACACTTTTATTTGTCAATTATACCTCAATAAAGTTGAAAAAAAACTTGATAAAAATCTTATCGTCAATCTTAAATTGTACTTTTAACATTATTGTATGTATTTGTTTTTGTTGTATTCAATGACTAAAATATATAAGCTGCTATTAAAGATCTTGAAATAAATATTACCATCCATAACAATTGTTCCTCAGAATTCTTTTGAGAATTCTTTTGAGGGGCTTGAGAGTTGAACCTATTTGCTATCCCAGTCTAGGGGAAGGGATCTCACATTTAAAGAGCAACTACCATAAGCCAAGCATTAAATGTGTAATTTCAATTAATCCTCACAACAAGTCTCTAAAGCAGGCGATATAATCCCATTTTACAAACTGAGAAAATCAGGTTCAGATAAATCAAGTGATTTTCCCAAGGTCTCATAGCTGGTACGGAGAAGGCAATGGCACCCCACTCCAGTACACTTGCCTGGAAAATCCCACAGACAGAGGAGCCTGGTGGGATCATAAGGGACCCATGGGGACCCTTAGGGACCCCATTGCAGTCCCATGGGGTCCCTAAGGGTCGGACACGACTGAGGGACTTCACTTTCACTTTTCACTTTCATGCTTTGGAGAAGGAAATGGCAACCCACTCCAGTGTTCTTGCCTGGAGAATCCCAGGGACGGGGGAGCCTGGTGGGCTGCCGTCTATGGGGTCGCACAGAGTCGGACACGACTGAAGCGACTTAGCAGCAGCAGCAGCAGCAGCATAGCTGGTAGGGGGTGATGTTAGAATCTAAACTGAATAAACACAAGTTTTACATCAGCATTCAAAGTTTAAAAAAATCATGACAGATATGAATTTTACCATGGTGGTGTGCACAACCCATCTCTCCTGCTAGACAAAGCACAAAAACCCATTACCTATAACCATTACCTGAAAATTAAAAAAAACATTTTTTTAATTGAAAATGCAGCAGATTGTGGAGGAGAGTAAAAAATTAGAGAGGCAGCCACCATGGGGATAAGCTGCCCTTTGTTTCTCCTCTTTTTCTTTTCTGGCCTTGCTCTGTGGCTGAGCCCTGGTTGTGGAGAAGTATAAAGGTATCTATGGCTAAAACGCGAAGAGAAATCCAATGCTTACGGCCAAAAAAAAAAACCAGGAAAAGGGCCCCTACCTGCCTGAGACTGGGGAATAGAATCCTGTATGAAAGAGACCCAAAGAAAGAAATCCATTAATTCTGCGTATGAACCCATGTAAGTCTCAGCACAAGCCCTGAGCTATGAGTGTGTGGACAGATGCCAAGGTTTTAACCACATGATCGAATATCGGGGAATCCAACCACTGAGGAGCACATGTGCAGAACAAATGCAAACACAGGTGACTCAAGCGCGGAGAGCGAAAGCAGGACTTGGGCCACGTGACCAACTTTGGGAGTAATCTCTGTCGCTGCTGAACAGGTCAGAGCCAGAGCAGTGTTACAAAGGCTTAGAGAACCGAGCTGAGAGGCTCTAAGCCTCTATCACAGGAGGCGAGGCAGAAAGGTTGACTGCCTGCTAAAACAGAAACAAGCATTCTTCAGAGGACTTTAATAGAATCTGGTCTGTCTAACATGACAGTCACAATTTCAAGGTACAATACAGGGAAGGGGGTTCAGGATGGAGGGGACACATTTATACCTATGGCCGATTCATATTGATGTATGCCCCAAACCATCACAATATTGTAAAGTAATTATCCTCCAATTAAAATAAATAAATTTTTAAAATACAGTACAAAGTTCATCAACATAATTAAGAATTAGGAAATATAAATAATTCTTGAGAGAAAATACAGTCAACAGATGCCAACCCCAAGATAACCTGGATGGTCAGATGGAAATTTTTAAAAAGCTATTACAACAAACATATAAGTATAGAAAATAAAATTATAATAATCTATACATGCACATATAAAAACAATTATCTAACTGTTATAACATGAAGCAAAGAAAAATACACTATAAGTGAAAGAAATAAATAGAAAAGAAAATAGAAAGCATAAAAAAGAATCTAATGAAAAGCGCACAGCTGAGAAATACAACCCCTGAAATGAGAAACTTGGGCTCAGTAGCAGAATAGGGATGACAGAGGGAAAGACAGTGAAATTAAAGCTAAATCAATAGAAATGATTCAATCAGAACAGAGATTGTTCTTGGGACATAGACTGAAAAAAATGAATAGAGCTTCAGGGAATCTGTGAAAAAAATATCAAAAGATCTAATAATATACTTGTAACTGGAGTTCCAAAAGGGGAAGAAAAAAAGGTCAGTACAGTAAAGAACATCTGGAGAAATAATGGTCCTCAATATCCTAAATTTGGTGACAGGTGTAAATTTACAAATTCAAGAAGTTTAGCAAGCCCTAAGCAGGATAGATTAAAGAAAACCACACTTAAACTTTTTTTTAAATTTTATTTCCTTAAACATTTTCCTAAGTCTTATTTTCCACCTTCACTGTGTCATTGCAGGGTCTTAATTGCAGCATGAGAACTCAATTTCGGCATGTGGGATCTAGTTTCCTGACCAGGGATCCAACAAGCCTGGGCCTCCTTCACTGGGAGTACAATGGTTTAGAAACTGGACCACCAGGAAAGTCCCAGGAATCTTCCTAATAAAATCCCTTAAAAACAAAAATTAAGGAAGGTCTTTGAAACTAGCTAGAGAAAACAAAACGTTACACACAGGGAATAATGATATGTTTACAGGTTTTTCATCAGAAAAAAACAGAACCATAGAGCCATAAAAATGTTCTGTAGGAGTGAAGGTGAAATAAAGACATTTTCAGGCAAAGGGAAACTAAGATAATTCATTGCCCTATTTACGATGAGTCCTAAAGAAAGTACTTCAGGTTGAAAGAAATGTTACCAGAGGGAAATTTGGTTCTTCAGAAATGAGGAATCACAAAAATGATAAATAGCTATGTAAAAATAGCTGATCACCCTTTTTCCTCTATGGTGGGGTTTTCAGTAGACGTAGATATTATACATATGATAACTACATCATGTAGGTCAGTGGTGAGGGGGTTCTAAATGGACCTATATAGCTGCAAGTTTCCTATATTCTATATGAAGTGGTACAAGGTTAACTTTGAACCCTTAAAATGATGAAAATGGTACATTTTATGTTCATTTTACCACATTTAAAGATTAAACATTGAGTTATCATATGACCCAGAAACTCCACTTGTAGCTTCTACATATGAAAAATGAAAGCATATATCCACATAAAACCTATAAATGAGTATTTATAGCAGCACTATGCAGGATAGCTAAAAAGTTGAAATAGCCCAAATGTCCATCAATGGATAAATGGGTAAACAGAATGTGGTATATCTATACATTGGAATATTGTATGGCAATAAAAAGGAATGAAGTATTGATACATGCTACAACATGGGTGAGCCTTGAAAACATTATACTAAGTGAAAGTAAGCCAATCACAAAAGATTATGCATTGTAAGATTCCATTTATCTGATATGTCCAGAATAGTATTAGCTAATCCATGCACAGCCCAACTAAAAGACATTAATTCATGGGTTCACATCCCTCATTTTAAAAAGACCCCTCCACTGGAATGTACTTTGACCCCTGTTTCTAGCGCCCGGCTTCAACTAAGCCAAGCATTACCAAGCAAGGATAATATGACAACAGTAGGAGATGGCTGACCCTGAGACCCATCCCACAAGTTTAAATAGAGTGTTTCCCAAATGTCTGTCTCTCTACCAAAATTGAAAGTTATTGTTTTATGATATCTATGTTTTTGCCTCAGTGAAAACTCATTCTAACACTATCACAAAGTATTACTACTGGGAGCAATTTAGCTGATTGTTGGATCTCTTATCAAATTCGTTGGTCAATACAGGCCAATATAAGCCCTTCATAATTCTTGTCACTGACTTTTTGGGTATTCTTACAATCTATAAAATGCTTCCTCATCAGCATACACCTCCATGTTCATTTACTACATTCAATTTATATACTCATTTCTGAAGCTTCTATGATGAGAAAGTGATGTTGCAAAACCAAATGGTTCCTGATTTTTAAAACTACTTTGAGGAGGGAAACTTATGCTATAATACAGTGTTGTGCTTTCACAACACTTTAGATGAGTCCTCTAATAAAACCACCTAATGACTCACATATCAAACAAAGTTCTGCATTGAAGGATCCCCTTTTCTAATCTAAATAAAATCTTGACTCAGTTCTGGGGATTCATGGCTTCTGATTTTGTTATCGTTGTTGGCGATTTTGATTGTATTCTATATCATTTATAGAAAAATAATCTCTTGTGTGTCAGTGTATATTCAACTAAAATGATGGTGTCTGAATGACTTGAAATTACTGATCATTTCTATAGTTCTGTATAAAATGATGAGCATGCACAATGCGTATACAGGATAAAATTTGAATCCTATTGGACAACCTAGAATTGACTGTCAGTCCTTGCCAAGCATTCTACTAGACCTACCCCCTAAAAAAGAAAGAACTAGGCTGTTTAGACCTGGCATAGAGGGACATGATAGAGCCAGGTAAACAAACCACCCTGGCATCAGGGGCACCAAATATTTGATTTGCTTTCTATTGAAAGATTAATGATCAAAAGGGGAGAAATGATGAAATAAAATTTATATTTTAAGATAGGATAAGAAAAAAATAAACATAAAATTATCTCTGTGTGTTTGTTGGGGCCTTCTCCCTCCTTAATGTGCAGTGTGCCTGCCTTACACATTAACCAGGGCGCCTCAAAGATGGGAGTGTCTGCTCAACGGTATATATCAATTTTTTTTCTCTCTTCTGATGTTAGCAATGTAACTTCTTAAAAAGAACAGCATTCTTTACCAGCTCTGTAGGGGGTTTCTGTGACTTGCTGCTCACTTTGTAGGTGCTTAGCTAGACTATGAATCCTTGGTGAATTTTATGTGAAGTATCAGTATGTCATTTTGATGTATAATACGATCCTGTCTCACATGACTATGCCTTCAACTTCTAACAGGTATAACAGTGCTCAGAGCTTTCTGAGAATCTGCTTCCTGGGTTATAATCCTAAATTTGGCTTGAATAAAATTTTGTTTTCTCTTCTTTTTTTTTTTTAATTATTTATTTATTTGGCTGTGTTGGGCGCAAGAGACCTAGTTGCAGCACATGAGACCTTTCATTGAAGCACATGGACTCCCTAGTTGGGCGCACAGGCTCTAGAGTGTGGGCTTCCGCATGGCATGCAGGCTTAGTTTTTCCGAGGTATATGGGATCTTAGTTCCCTGATCAGGGACTGAATCTGTATACCCTCTATTGCAAGGCAGATTCTTAACCACTGAATCACCAGCGATGCCCTTCTTTTTTTTCTTTGAAGTGAAGAAGTGAAGTCGCTCAGTTGTGTCCGACTCTTTGTGACCCCGTGGACTGTAGCCCACCAGGCTCCTCTGTCCATGGGATTCTCCAGGCAAGAATACTGGAATGGGTTGCCATTTCCTTCTCCAGGGGATCTTCCTGACCCAGGGATCAAACCCAGGTCTCCCACATTGCAGGCAGATGCTTTAACCTCTGAGCCACCAGGGAAGCCCTTTTTCTTCTTTACTTGGTAGCTAAGGGAATTTTCGTCAACTATAGAGAGAAAGGAGATTAATGTTTGTCAGAGGCTGAGGATAGGGGAAAATGAGAAGTGACTGCTAATGAGTATTGAGTTTTGGGATGATGAAAATGCTCTAAAATTAGTGGTACTGATTGCAAAATTCTGTGAAAATACTAAAATTGACAGGATTTGTACACTTTGAAAAATAAATTTTATGGCCTGTGAATTATATCTCCATAAAACGCATATTCATTGAAATGTATCTAGAATGATAGGCACCAAATGTGTGTAATTTTAGGCGATTTGTTGCTTTTATATAATCACTTATATTTTAAAATGAGGGGCATCAATACATTTTTATGAAAATGAGCCCCTGATTTCCAAGAAGTAATGGGGCATGTGAACCCAGACTGTAGAGGTCTCAGAAACTGAAGGAAGGGAGTGATTGTTCAGTCATAAGAGGGGTAGATTTTGGAGAGAAAAATCTTGTGTTCCAGTGGCTGTTATCTGCTGTGCCTATGCCTGCTGAAGAGATGCAAACTTCATTAGCATGATTACAATTAGTAACACAAGTTTATTTTTATGCTCTCTTAAACTGAGTAATTTTCAAATAAAAAGAACTCCTCATGATGCAATTTTACCAAACTCAAAGAGGGTCTGTTGAGACAGAAATTTGCTGACAGAAAAGTCATTTTCAAAGAGCAAGAACAGAAATATCTCTTTTCTATGGTGTGCCATTGATTTAATCATGGAAAGTGTGCTGGCGAACATTATCTCAGCAGGTTAATCCATAATTAGAGCTCTAATTTTCCTCCTGGCTTTCTTCTCATTTGTCAAAGGGACCCAATGAAGGGTGTCTATAAAACCATGATAATGGTTCTGAGCATTTTCAGTGCCAGCACCACTCCAGAGCTTGTGTGTGGGAAGAGGGAAGTTGCATGGTTCTATGGGAGAAAAGCTACTATATGACCAGTAGGCTTGCATCCAAATTCCTCCCTCTCTGAAAGGTTATAACTGATGCCCTATAAACATTTTCTCTGAAGATGCTTTCCTTAGAGGCGCCCATCCTGGATAAAGATTGCCTTAGTCACCAGAGAATCCAGAACAAGACGAAGATAATCTGTAAAACCAAAAGTTTGGGAAACTTCCTCTGCTGAAAGGACAATAAAAGGAATCAACAGCAGGTCAAAGACAAGTATTTAAACATCGGTCACCATTGCTTTCTGTACATCTCCAGTATCTTGATTTCAGGCATCCCTTTCTTTGACTACTATCTCTTATCCTTCCAGTGTACTTGTTTTCATGAATCCATTCCAGCAATTCTCTTTAAAATTTTTACTTACGTATGTATGACTGCTTCAGGTCTTAGCTGTGGAATGTGGGATCTTTTGTTGTGACCCAAGGGCTCCAGAGTACATGGGTTCTATAGTTGTGGCACATAGCTTTAGTTGCCCCGCTGCATATGGGATCTTAGTCTGAACTCACATGCCCTACGTTGGAAGGCAGATTCTTAACCACTGGACCACCGGGGAGTCCCCCAGCAATTCTTAGCCATACTGAGATCATAATCCATTGATTTTTCACTATCCATCAATCCCTTCACAACCTCATTCAGTTCTTATCCAGCCTGGGCATGTAAGACTCAGGGAAATTATGAACCTAGATGTTTATTTACTTTTAGTTGATTCTTTACAGTTTACCTATTTCCCGAAACAGTTTGAGATAGATTGAAATAAGAAAAACACTTAGGACAGAATACAGATTCAGAAAGAGAAATTAAATTATTTAAAATGTCAATCAAGAGAGAATTGGTTATGTAATTAGAAAAGGAAACACCATTTCTCTCTCACTGTTGGAGAGTAGAGGAAAGATAAGCCTTGGCTAATAATTTAATTTGACTGATGGTTAAGATAAAGGGCAATTCCAAAGACAGTTCTTTGTGTAGCTAACCAGTAGTTAATAAAAGATACCTAGTTTAATAATGAACCCTGATCTTGGGCCCAGAACACCAGGCATTTGAAGGGAATGAAGAAAGGTTGAGGGAGTAAGATGAATAAGAGGAATTCACAGTGTTTTACATAATTTCAGGTACTCTCAGGTAGGGGTCAGTTCAGTTCAGTCAGTTCAGTCGCTCAGTCGTGTCCGACTCTTTGTGACCCCATGAATCGCAGCATGCCAGGCCTCCCTGTCCATCACCAACTCCCAGAGTTCACTCAGACTCACGTCCATCAAGTCAGTGATGCCATCCAGCCACCTCATCCTCTGTCATCCCCTTTTCCTCCTGCCCCCAATCCCTCCCAGGCATCAGAGTCTTTTCCAATGAGTCAACTCTTCGCATGAGGTAGGGGTAGTCATTAAATTTATGTGGTTCTAAGGAAAAATTTTTTCTTCTGCAATGTAAATTTAGACTGTGCTATCTTCAAGAAACCCGTATTTGTTTTTGGGAACTAAGTGTGATTTTGTGTGTGTGTGTATTTGATCAACAGTTAATACCTGTTGAATATCAGGAAGACAAAAAATAATAGCTATAGCCTACTCCGTATGGTGAACAGATGCTAAGGTGGCTCCTATAATTTCTGCCTCCTGGTGTCCACACTTTCGGTAATCCCCTCCCTTTAGTCACAGGCAGGACCTGTGACTTACTTCTAACCAATACACTATGGTAAAGATGATGGGAATATCACACTTGCAATTACATTTGTTGTTGTTTTTCAGTCACTAAGTCGTGTCTGACTCTTCGTGACCCCATGGATTGCAGCATGACAGGCTTCCCTGTCTTTCACTATCTCCTGGATTTTTAAGGAATCTCTATACTGTTCTCCATAGCGGCTGTATCAATTTACATTCCCATGAACAGTGCAAGAGGTTCTCTTTTTTCCATATCCTCTTCACCATTTATTGTTTGTAGATTTTTTGATGATGGCCATTCTGACTGGTATGAGATGATACCTCATTGTAGTTTTTTAAAATATGATTTGATTTATTTATGGCTGTGCTGGGTCTTCATTGTTGCATGAGCTTTTCTCTAATTGTGGCGAGTGGGGGCTACTCTCTAATTGTGATGTGCAGGCTTTCCGTTGTGGTGGCTTCTCCTGTTGCAAATCATGGGCTCTAGGGTGCACGAGTTTCAGTGGCTGCAGCACATGGGCTCAGTAGTTGAGGCTCCAGGACTCTAGAGTACAAGCTCAGTAGCTGTGGCACGTGGGCTTAATTGCTCCATTGCATGTGGGATCTTCCTGGATCAGGGATTGAACCCATGTCTCCTGCATTGGCAGGCAGATTCTTCGCCACTGAACCACCAGGGAAGCCTCCCTCATTGTAGCTTTGATTTTCATTTCTCTAATAATGAGCTATGTTGTACATCTTTTCATGTGTTTGTTGGACAACTGTATGTCTTCTTCGTAGAAATGTCTGTTTAGGTCTTCTACCTGTTTTTTTTTAATTGGGTTGTTTGTTTTTTGGGTGTTGAGTTATACGAGATGTTTATATTTGTTGGATATTAATCTCTTATTGGTCCTATCAGTTGCAAATATTTTCTCAGTACATTGTCTTTTCCTTTGTTGATGATTTCCTTTGTTGTGCAGAAGCATTTAAGTTTAATTAGGTCCCATTTGTTCATTTTTGCTTTTGTTTCCTTTGCTTTAGGAGACAGATCCAGGAACTTCCCAGGTGGTCCAGTGGCTAAGACTCTTCACTCCCAATGAAAGGGTCCTGGGTTTAATCCCTGGTCAGGGAACCAAATCCCACATGCTGAAACTAAAGGGTTTGCATGCTGCAACTAAAAGATCCCACATGCCTTAACAGAGATCAAAAATCTTTTGTGCTGCAACTAAGACCCAGCACAGCCAAATAATAATAAGTGAATAAGCATTTAGGACACAGATCCTAAAAACATTGCTGTGAGTTATGTCAGAGAGCGTTCTGCCTGTGTTTTCCTATAGAAGTTTTATAGTATCCACTCTTACATTTAGATCTCTAGTCAATGCAGAGTTTATTTTTGTACATGATGAATGTTAAAGAATGTTCTTTTTTCATTCTTTTACATGTAGTTGTCCAGTTTCCCAGCATCACTTATTAAAGACTGTCTTTTCTCCATTTTATATTCTTACCTCCTTTGTCATAAGTTAATTGACCATAGTTAGGTGGGTTTATTTCTGGGCTTTCTATTCTGTTCCATTGATCTACGTGTCTGCTTTTGCACCAGAACCACACTGTTTTGATTACTGTAGTTTTGTAGTATAGTCTGAAATCAGGGAACACAATTCCTCCAGATCTGTTCTTTCTCAAGATTGGATATTTAGGGTGTTTTGTACTTCTACAAATTTTTAAAATATTTGTTCTAGTTTTGTGAAAAATGCCATTTTCTATAGGATTGCTTTCAATCTGTAGATTGCCTTGGATAGTATGGTCACTTGAACAATACAGATTTTCCAAACAAGAACATGGTGTATATTTCCATCTGTTTGTTGTCTTCAGTTTCTTTCATCAGTGTCTAATAGTCTTCAGAGTACAGGTCTTTTGCCTCCTTATGTAGGTTTATTCCTACGTATTTAATTCTTTTTAATGTGATGACAAGTAAGATTGTTCTCTTAATTTTTCTTTCTGATTTTTTGTTGTTAATGTGTAGAAATGTTACAAATTTCTAAGTGTTAATTTTGTATCCTGCAACTTTACCAAATTCATTGATAAGCTCTAATAATTTCCTGGTAGCATCTTTAGGATATTCTATATATAGAATCACATCATTTGCAAACAGTGACAGTTTTACTTCTTCCTTTCCAGTTTGGATTCCATTAATTTCTTTTCTTCCTCTGGTTGCTGTGATTCAGACTTTCAAAATTATATTAAATAAAAGTGGTGAGAGTGGGCATTTTTTCTTGTTCTTGATCTTAGGCAAAATGCTTTCAGTTTTCACTGTTGAGTACGATGTTAACTGTGGGTTTGTCATCAGTTCAGTTCAGTTGCTCAGTCGTGTCAGACTCTTTGCGACCCCATGGACTGCAGCAAGCCAGGCCTCCCTGTCCATCACCAACTCCCAGAGTTTACTCAAACTCATGTCCTTTGAGTTGGTGATGCCCTCCAACCATCTCATCTTCTGTCGTCCCCTTCTCTTCCTGCCTTCAATCTTTTCCAGCATCAGGGTCTTTTCAAAGGAGTCAGCTCTTCACATCAGGTGGCCAAAATATTGGAGTTTCAGCTTCAACATCAGTCCTTCCAATGAACAATCAGGACTGATTTCCTTTAGGATGGACTGGTTGGATCTCCTTGCAGTCCAAGAGAGTCTCAAGAGTCTTCTCCAACACCACAGTTCAAAAGCATCAATTCTTCGGTGCTCAGCTTTCTTTATAGTCCAACTCTCACATCCATACATGACTACTGGAAAAACCATAGCCTTGACTAGATGGACCTTTGTTGGCAAAGTAATGTCTGTGCTTTTTAATATGCTGTCTAGGTTGGCCATAACTTTTCTTCCAAGGAGTAAGAATCTTTATTTCATGGCTGAGGTCACCATCTGCAGTGATTTTGGAGGCCCCCAAAATAAAGTCTGCCACTGTTTCCACTATATCTCCATCTATTTGCCATGAAGTGATGGGACTGGATGCTATGATCTTTGTTTTCTGAATGTTGACCTTTAAGCCAACGTTTTTACCCTCCACTTTCACTTTCATCAAGAGGCTCTTTATTTCCTCTTTACTTTCTGCCTTAACGGTGGTATCATCTGCATATCTGAGGTTATTGATATTTCTCCCAGCAAATTTGATTCCAGCTTGTGCTTCATCCAGCCCAGCATTTTGCATGATGTACTCTGCATATAAGTTAAATAAGCATGGTGACAATATACAGCCTTGACATATTCCTTTTCCTATTTGGAACCAGTCTGTTGTTCCATGTCCAGTTCTAACTGTTGCTTCCTGACCTGCATACAGGTTTCTCAAGAGGCAGGTCAGGTGGGCTGGTATTCCCATCTCTTGAAGAATTTCCCACAGTTTATTGTGATCCACACAGTGAAAGGCTTTGGCATAGTCAATAAAGCAGAAATAGATATTTTTCTGGAACTCTCTTGCTTTTCCATGATCCAGCGGATGTTGGCAATTTGATCTCTGGTCCCTCTGCCTTTTCTAAAACCAGCTTGAAGATCTGGAAATTCACAGTTCACGTAGCTTGGAGAATTTTGAGCATTATTTTGCTAGCGTGTGAGATGAGTGCAGTTGTGCAGTAGTTTGAGCATTCTTTGGCATATATGGTTTGTCATATATGGCCTTTATTATGTTGAGGTGTGTTCCTTCTATGCCTGCTTCCTGGAGAGTTTTTTGGGTTTTTTTTTGTAAATGTGTATTATTTTAAGATATTAAGTTTGTGGTAATATTGTTATGTAGCAATAGAAAGCTAATACCCTGGGAATGGTGGTGCATTTTGGGAAACAGAAAGCACTGGGAAGAAAGATTGGAGACATAGTCGTGTCTTAAAGGTTATGTTTCAGCCATGTTAAATTTTAGCTTCCTATTAGATATCAGAGTGAGATGTCAAGCAGGCAATTAGCTATACAAATTTGAAACTTAAAGAAGAGCCATAATCATAATATAATTTGGGGAGCCATCAGAAGATAACATTAAAGTCATGAAACTGAATGAACTCTCTGAATGAACTCTCTACAGAGGAAGTAGAAAGAAAAAAAGAGAAGAGGATCCAGACTGATCACTAGAATATACCAACACTTGGTTGTTGGACAGAGGAGGAAGAGAAGTCAGAGGAGAAAGAAAAAGTAGAGAAGTTAAAGACAAATGAAGGGACTGTGGGATCCTGATACCAAGAAAGAAGGAATAATTATGCGTGTTCAGTGTTGCTAAGAGAGTGAGTAAGATGAGTACAGAGAAGTGACCATTGCATTTGGCTGTATGGATGACACTGGTGACCTTGATAAAATCAGTTTCAGTAGAGTGAAGGAATGAAATAAGACAGATGAGAAGGGAATAGAGAACAAAGGGCCAGGATGGTTGAGTATAGGCAAATTGAGGAGTTTTGTTGTGAAGAGAGACAGAGAAATGAGACAACTGTTGGAGGAAGATGTATGGACAAAGGTGGGTTTTTTAATGACGAGTGATCCTATGACATGCTTATAATCAGTGGGAATAATATACTAGAGAGGGAGAAATAAACGATGCAAGAGAACATAGAAATGGTTGCAGGGACAAGATCTTAAGGCAGAAGGCAATGGGATTCAAAGCATTAATGGAAGAATTGAACTTAGGATTGGCAATCCATCCACTGTGAGAGGGAAAAAAAGACTGCATGGACATAGATACAAGGCAGTGGATCCTGTGGTGGAAAAGAGGGACTGTTCCTATCTGGCTGCCCCTATGACTAGTGACATTTGACATAAAGGCTTCAGCTGAGAAAGTACGTAGAAAGGTTGTAGGAGGTTTGAGGAGAAATAGGAGAAATTCCAAAACAGACTTCTCTTGTACACTCATCTTGGTAGAGAAATGTAGGACTGCCAGGCAATACAGATTTGTGATCCCACACTAAATTTGCAACCATGAATTTGAAGTGAAACCATTTTTTTGGAGGATATTATGCTAAGGGAAATATAAGTCAGACAGAGAAAGACAAAAATTGTATATCATTTATACATGTAATCTGAAAAATAAAACAAGTGAGGAATGTAACAGCAAAAAGAAATAGATTCATAGATACAGAGAAAAAACTAGTGGATACTGGTGGGAAGAAGGAAGAGTGGAGGAGTAAGATGGGGTAAGGGCTTAAGAGGCACAAAGTACTACGTATAAAATAAATAAGCTTTGAGGATATATAGTACAATGTGAGGAATATGGCCAGTATTTTATAATAACTATAAATAGAATATAACCTTTAATAATTATTGTATACTTGAAGCTTATATAATATTACACATCAACTATACCTCAATTAAAAATAACCACAAAAAAAATAAAGCGAAACCAGTCCAAATAGTAACACAAGAAACACTGGGAGAAAATAATGTTCAACTCTTCAGGTACTTAAGTAGGCACATTGTTGAGCCTGACCAAGCAAGTGTGTTGGAAGAAGAGAGGATCAAGGAATCAAGGTGGTTTGCAAGCAAATCTGTAGTGAAGGACCGTTAGGAGGAGTCTGTGTACACAGGATACTAAGAGAAGGGGAAGAGAAAATGAGAAAGGGCAGTCACTCGTTTGGATAATTGCCTAGTGTGGGGGTACTAGAATTAATAGACAGGAAGATTGGGTGGTGGTCAGAGAGATGCTTGAAATGGAAATTTTTGGAGGCAGCACAAGGATTGATAATGATAGTTATTTGGATACTTGTCGTTTGCTTTCATCACTCTCTGAATCCTTGAAATCTTACTTTCATGATTCACACAGACCACAGTCTCTAATTGTTTAAGCTCACTCTTAATCTTATTCCTAAAATAGTGAAATCACATCATTCATGTTTTAAACTTATTTAAATTTGGTTCTACTGCCTGAAGGGAAAGTGAGAAAAAGAAAGAACAATTTAAATAGCACAGTTGCTTCAAGGCCTTTCCTTTCAATGAGTGTGTGCCAATAAGTGAGGATAAGGTGGGAGCCAGGATTCTGCTACTTTGCAGGTTGACCTCAGTTCCCTTTTATCTCTTATTGCGGGAACATCTTGTTGCCTTCACTGTGATTCTAATGGTCAAAGAACACTCCCTATTTTTGTTAATATGGCCTCTGAACACATGCCAACTACTTACACGCTGCTCAACCAAAGACAGAGTTCTAGGCCAGCGTGGACTTGCTGGAAAATAGTATGTCAGGATGTCAATGCAAACTATGTTTTAAGGCCAATTTAAGGAATTTCCAAGGGAAAATTTGACCTTATGAAATTTATGTCCTAAGTGCTGCCTTTAGAATCTGATCCCTTCTGTGGTACAACTCTCTATACTACCATTTTGGTCACAATCTGACAGTAGGTCCCTTGTTTATTCCATTTTTTCCCGAAGAAATCAGCATCCTCATGCATCACTTGTTTCCTATTGAATCTGTACCCTTTTGTCCTTTTTGTTTCCCTAGACCTTTTTGACCTTTGGCATGCCAGTGTACTTGACCTATAGAACCACAAAGCTCAGTTAATCCGAGATTCAGGTGCTCAGTTTAGCACTGCTTAAGAAATTTACACTAGTGCTGTCTACTCAAGTCGCCAGTTTCCTGTGGGTCTTCATACCTGCTCATCAGTTCCTCTCTGTATTAGAAGTTATGCCTCGTTTCATCTCTTTAGCACTTAATTCAGCTTGTTTGCTCTTTCCTCAAATCTCTTTCCCCATTATCTTCCTTTATGCTAAGGACTTTGCCAACAAAAGTCCATCTAGTCAAGGCTATGGTTTTTCCAGTGGTCATGTATGGATGTGAGAGTTGGACTGTGAAGAAAGCTGAGCACCGAAGAACTGATGCTTTTGAACTGTGGTGTTGGAGAAGACTCTTGAGAGTCCCTTGGACTGCAAGGAGATCCAACCAGTCCATTCTGAAGGAGGTCAGCCCTGGGATTTCTTTGGAAGGAATGATGCTAAAGCTGAAAGTCCAGTACTTTGGCCACTTCATGCGAAGAGTTGACTCATTGGAAAAGACTCTGATGCTGGGAGGGATTGGGGGCAGGAGGAGAAGGGGATGACAGAGGATGAGATGACTGGATGGCATCACTGACTTGATGGATGTCAGTTTGAGTGAACTCTGGGAGATGGTGATGGACAGGGAGGCCTGGTGTGCTGTGATTCATGGGGTCGCAAAGAGTCACACACGACTGAGCGACTGAACTGAACTGATGCTAAGGATTTGCCTATTCCATTGGGAAAATTGAGGCCATTAGGCAAAAACTCTTTCAACTTCTTTCCCAACCACCTACAAATTAAACTCTCTCTTGACCTGTCCTGTTTCCTTCCCTCTTACCTCAGGAAAAGTGGTTTCTCCCTCCACACGCTTGGAATCCCTCTCACTTTCTCATGAACTTGCTCACTGACAACTCTTTCCCTTGGCTCTTCAATCTCTTCTTCATTCACAGTGCTTTTCCTTAAGCACTTGCTCAAGTCAAATTCTCAATATCCTACTGGCCTATAATTTCACCATTTCACAGCCAGGGTATTTTTTAAAATTGCCTACAAGTATTGTTGTTAATATTTCACTTAAAACCACTGTAGCCATGCTTCTGTGCCCATCACTCCACTGAGACTTTTCTCCCTGAGGTCACTGATGACTTCCTGAATGCCAAATCCAATGGACCATTGCCTTTTCTTATCTTATGTAACTTCTCACGTTATTCTTCCTGAGTTCACTCAGACTCACGTCCATCGAGTCAGTGATGCCATCCAGCCATCTCATCCTCTCTCGTCCACTTCTCCTCCTGCCCCCAATCCCTCCCAGCATCAGAGTCTTTTCCAATGAGTCAACTCTTCACACGAGGTGGCCAAAGTACTGGAGTTTCAGCTTTAGCATCATTCCTTCCAAAGAAATCCCAGGGCAGATCTCCTTCAGAATGGACTGGTTGGATCTCCTTGCAGTCCAAGGGACTCCCAAGAGTCTTCTCCAACACCACAGTTCAAAAGCATCAATTCTTTGGCACTCAGCTTTCTTCACAGTCCAACTTTCACATTCATACATGACTACTGGAAAAACCATAGCCTTGACTAGATGAACCTTTGTTGGCAAAGTAATGTCTCTGCTTTTGAATATGCTATCTAGGTTGGTCATAACTTTCCTTCCAAGGAGTAAGCGTCTTTTAATTTCATGGCTGCAATCACCATCTGCAGTGATTTTGGAGCCCAAAAAAATAAAGTCTGACAGTGTTTCCACTGTTTCCCCATCTATTTCCCATGAAGTGGTGGGACCGGATGTCATGATCTTCGTTTTCTGAATGTTGAGCTTTAAGCCCTTTTTCCCTCTCCTCTTTCACTTTCATCAAGAGGCTTTTGAGTTCCTCTTCACTTTCTGTCATAAGGGTGGTGTCATCTGCATGTCTGAGGTTATTTATATTTCTCCCGGCAATCTTGATTCCAGCTTGTGTTTCTTCCTGTCCAGCGTTTTTCATGGTGTACTCTGCATATAAGTTAAATAAGCAGGGTGACAATATACAGCCTTGACGTACTCCTTTTCCTATTTGGAACCAGTCTGTTGTTCCATGTCCAGTTCTAACTGTTGCTTCCTGACCTGCAAACAAATTTCTCAAGAGGCAGATCAGGTGGTCTGGTATTCCCATCTCTTTCAGAATTTCCCACAGTTTATTGTGATCCACACAGTCAAAAGCTTTGGCATAGTCGATAAAGCAGAAATAGATGTTTTCCTGGAACTCTCTTGCTTTTTCCATGATCCAGCGGATGTTGGCAATTTGATCTCTAGTTCCTCTGCCTTTTCTAAAACCAGCTTGAACATCAGGAAGTTCACAGTTCACATATTGCTGAAGCCTGGCTTGGAGAATTTTGAGCATTACTTTACTAGCGTGTGAGATGAGTACAATTGTGCGGTAGTTTGAGCATTCTTTGGCATTACCGTTCTTTTTTTCCTGTGGTTGACATCTAACCTTACTGCACAGATCACAGTCTTAATTACTTAGTTTTACAATGTATTCATATATGATTATGTAGGTCCTTCCACTTTGCCTGTCTCCTTTGAAAACTGTTAATAAGACTATGGAGCAAGAGGAAGTCTTGCTGTTAGAGAATGTAAATTGGTACATGCACTTTGGAAAACCGTTTGGCAATACATGCTGAAGAATCATATATGCTATGACCTAGCAATCCCCTTCCTATGAATATACCCAACAGAAGTGTATGCAGATGTTTACAAGAAAGCAGGTACAAGAATATTCTTAGCAACATTATTTAGGAGAACAAAAATCTTTGGATAACCCAAATGTGCATGAATGGATAAATGTATTGTGGTGTAATCATCTACACAAACACACAAATGAACGGCTCCACAGTGAGTGACCGTGTCCTTCTACAACTCCTATCAGGTGAAGTGTAGTTGTAGTTCAGCCTTCTCCATAGCTCCAGATCTTGCTGGAAATCTCCTCTTGTTCTTCAAACTTCGAGGGGTAATGGTTTCTCACTGTTGTGAGTCTATAAAAGTACAGTAATCCTGTCCACAAGTCTGTATCTAGCTCCTTCATTAGGTCTCTTTATTAAGCCATATGTAATGAATTATTCTCACCAGGCACTGAACGACATACAAACACAAAAAAATTTTGCACATGGATGCATAAACATGATCATATACATAATAATATATGTACTGTATATTATACATATAATATATGTATAACATATGTTGTATAAAGTGTATGAAGTTTTATACAATTCACTGTTCTAATACAATCTCTACTTTAAAAAAAAGTTTATCAGATTCTAGAACCAAGAGGAATTTAAAAAATCAACCTAAACAATCCCAACTTTGGGTAGGTAAACTGTTTTCACTATATAACATATGTGCCACTGTGACCCAGAATAGCTAAAGCCCTACTTCAGGTCACACAGATGTATTGGTGGCTATTTGAAGATTCAAACCCAGACCCCTGATACTGAGCCAGAGATTCTTCCTATACAGTGGTTCTTAAACTGACTGCACTTTGGAATCACTAGGGAAATTTAAAGCATACTCATGCCTGGGTCTCACTTCCAGAGAACTTAATATAATTGGCCAGGGTGTGACTGGATATAGGAAAATTAAGTACATATATTTCTGTTATGAAATAAAACGCCACTGCAGAACACCACACAAATAAAACATGTGGCTTAATGAATTATTTTAAGGTGGACACCATCTAAACCAAAAAAAATTGAACTTCGGCAAGCATTCTAGAAGCTCTTCCATGCACCAAGCAATTCCACTCCTAGGTATCTACCTAAGAGAACTCAAAACACATAAAAAATGTGTACACACAAAAACTTGTATAGTTTTCTCTTCAACAGCTGCTGGACTTGGGGTGCCTAATTCCCAGCAGTAGAAAATCCATATATAACTTTGTAGTCTGCCCTCCAGACCTGCGGTTCCATATCTGGGGAATTAACCAACCACAAATCAAGTAATACTACAGTATTTATAGAAAAAAATGCATATCTAAGTGGACTTGAGGGAAGTTCAAACCTGTGTTGTTCAAGAGTCAACTATACACTCATTTATACCAGTACTTTTCTTTTTTAAAATCAATTTTTATTAGAGTATAGTTACTTTACAATGTTGTGCTAGTTTCTGCTGTACGGCAAGGTGAATCATGTTATAGATACACATATACACTCTTTTTTAGATTTCTTTCACATTAAGTCACCACAGAGCACTGAGTAGCATTCCCTGAGCGTTCGTGCATGCTCAGTTGCTCAGTTGTGTCCCACTCTTACAATCCTATAGCGAGTAGCCTGCCAGGCTCCTCTGTCCATGGAATTTTCCAGCTAAGAATACTGGAATGGGTTGCCATTTCCTCCAAGGGATCTTGCCGACTTGGGGCTCAAACCCACCTCTCTGGTGTCTTCTGCTTTGTTGTACAGTAGGTTCTCAGTAGTTATCTATTTTACATATAATAGTGTATATATATATATGTCAATCCCAATCTCCTAGTTCATCCCACCTTTCCTTCCCTGCTTGGTAACCATGAGTTTGTTTTCTACATCTGTGGCTCTGTTTTCACTTTGCAAATAAGTTTATCTGTACCATTTGTCTAGACTCCACACATGAACAATATCATATAATATTTGTCTTCTCTGACTTATTTTACTCTGTGTGCCAGTCCATCCATGTCGCTACAAATGGTGTTATTTTGGGTCCTTTTTATGACTGAATAATATTCTAGATTGTAACGGCAGGTTTAGGAAGTAACAGGGATTTCTTTGGGGGATAATGAAATATTCTAAATTTGATTGTGGTGATGGATGCACAACTCTGTATATATTCTAAAAGCCATATACAATTGTATACTTCAATTCAATTGTACACTTTAAATGGATGAACTATATGGCATATGAATTATAACTCAATAAAGCTGTTTTTGAAAAGTAAAAAATAAAAGAGATACTTCTGCCATATTTACACTGTTAGAATACATATTTTTATATAATACTTTATCTTTTAATTCTCATTTATTCATAGTTCTACAGGTAATATACTTTGAATGTTTAACATCTGCCCTTATATCAGTGAGTCTCTACTTATTTTGGTGGTCTGAAGCTCTTTCCATAATAAATTTTTCTAGGATGGGCTCCTGAGAATAATAGTCCCTGGTCTTCACATGTTGATAATAGTTTGTCTATGTCCTTTATATCTGAAAGTTATTTTGAGATGATATAAAACCCTTGTTTCACACTTTCTCTTCTTGAGTGTCTTATATTACTCCTTCTCTCTCTTTTTCTCTGGCATAGAGCATTGTTAAAAAGATTCTAATAATCTAATTTCCTTTTCCTTAAAAATCACATGCTCTTTATTCTAGATGTTCAGAGAATTTTTATTTTTCTTTACAGTCCAGTAGTTTATGTTGTGGCATTGTTTGTTCTGGGCCAATAATCTCAACTGTGTGGTATGCTCTTTTACACGTGCAGTTTCAAATCTTTTCTATATTCAGGAAAGATTTGTCGTCGTTTGTTTCATTTTTTAGTTTATAGGACGTAGCTTTTGTTCTCAGAGGCATTGGCACCCCACTTCAGTACTCTTGCCTGGAAAATCTCATGGATAGAGGAGCCTGGTAGGCTGCAGTCCATGGGGTCGAGAAGAGTTGGACACGACTGAGAGACTTCACTTTCACTTTTCCCTTTCATGCATTGGAGAAGGAAATGGCAACCCACTCCAGTGTTCTTGCCTGGAGAATCCCAGGGACGGGGGAGCCTGGTGGGCTGCTGTCTATGAGGTCGCACAGAGTCGAACACGACTGAAGCGACTTAGCAGCAGCAGCAGCTTTTGTTCTATGCCCTCACATTGGTTTTCTCCTTTAGGAATTTCTATTGCTAAAGGAATGTGTGTTTGATCTCCATTGCTTTTCTCTCTCTTCGTTTCTTTTTGATTAAAAAATTTCCTGTTTTCACTTTCTATTTCTTTTCAGTCTTTTCTTCCTTTCCTTATTCTTTCTTGAGTTTGGTCAACTCATTTCTGAGTTTTTCTGATTTATGTAGTTTTTTTGTGTTTTCTATAATTTTCTTAATATTTATTTTTTTAAATTTTATTTTATTTTTAAACTTTACATAATTGTATTAGTTTTGCCAAATGTTACAGCTTTTGTGAGCATGTCTTTTTGACATGCTTTTGTTGTTTTTTGGATGTCTTATGCTTCTTATTCCGTTTTTTTTTATATACTTTTGTGTAGGATTTGACTTTGATGCTATTTGGTTTCCCATTTTCATGTGAAATTAGTTTTCCTGAACTTATAAAGAAATAAGATGGAGTTCAGGAAAGCTTTTCTAATTTCATAGAGCTCCCTCTTCTGTTGCTTTTGTGTAGTATGCAGAAATATGTGGTTTGTTTTCTGGGATTTTTCTGGTTCTATTCCCCTCCCCCATTTAGATCTAGCATTTCTATTTCCATGCAGTATTTAGAACCTACTTACACTAAAAACTTATTCATTATTTACCTGAAATGTGAATTTAACGGGACACCCTGTATTTTTATGTTAAATCTGGCTATCCTAGTTGTAAATATTTCTCATGCATGTTGGTTTTGCTGTCTAGTGGTTCTGCTGCTATTACATGGAGATTTGTAGAGGTTCAAAGACTTTGCTGGTGCTGCCACTGCCAGCTTTGAGGAATCCATCACATAGTTTTCAAATGTGATATCCTTTCTTTTCTTCTTTCTCCCTTGATATTGTCTTCACTTCCCTCACACATATATCTCCTCAGATAACTCATGCTCTAAACTTAGTGTCTGTTTTTCTATGGTTTTTATTGCATTCATATAATCATATACATTATGCATTATATATGGTTTCATTTAAAATTTTTTTGACAGAAACAAGATCCTGTGTACTTTTTTTCATCTTGCCTTTCTGTCAACAATATCCTAAGGACATTGCTCCAAGTCACCTTGTAGAACTCTAGTTCCTTCTTTTTAATGATAGCATTCAGAAATGTACATGGATTGTAATTAATTCAACCATGTTTCTAGTGTTGCGCCTTCACTTCATTTATGGATTTTTATTGCTATAAAAGCATCTGTAATAGACACCCTTATATAAATTCTTATATGTGAGTTCTTTTGTTTCCAAGAGGTAGAGTCTCAGGAGTATATTTACTGGGCCACAAGTGTTTCTGACTGTTGCAGGAATGAAGATTGGGTCATTCAATATCCATTGCATCCCTCTTCTAGCACACTTTCCCACAGAAGCAAGGATGGAAAACTAAAACAAAATCCCAGACTCCAGTTAGTTCATCCAAGTTAATACACCTGTGCAGGATAAATTGTTAGAAGTGAGCTATGTGAGAACTGGTTTTGCATATCATGGTAGAAGCATTTGATTCTTTTGGGGGAGCTTGTTGGAGTTCTTCTCTTCTTTCTCCACTCTCAAACATGTCTATAAAAAGTAGTGGTAGCAGTGAAATTTCCACTGGGACCTTTCATAGTGAGGTTGAGTGTTTCTCCTGGCTGCATTAGCACCCCAAATTTCCTGGAAATTCTTAAGACAATATTATATAACAAACGCTCTTAATTAAAACACGCTACAGTGGATTCTGTTGGCTAAAGCAAATAATCCTGACCAGAAGCAGCTGTGCCCACAGACAATTCTACGGCAGTGAAATGGGAAAGTGGGATTGGCCATTTGACCTGGTTGTCTAACATCAGAGAATGGATTGCTAAAATGGTGCATCATACACAGTGTTGAACAATCACTTCAACTATCATCTGTGGTTATCTGGAGTGAAAAGTACACCTTGAAGACAATACCTTAGTGATCAAAGTGGTTGCTGTGATAGACCATGTCAAGGGCATAAGAGTACAAAGATTGCAGCTTGGATTGGCTTTTTCAAACCATGCTTAAAGAAAGAAAATGAAGTCTCTGGGTTTTAAGTTCTTGCCTCAAGGCATAGTTGCATCTTCTCCTGGTAGCTCAGTTGGTAAAGAATCTGCCTGCAGTGCAGGAGACCCAGGTTCGATCCCTGGGTTGGGAAGATTCCCTGGAGAAGGAAATGCAAAACTACTCCAGGGTCCTTGCTTGGAAAACCCATGGACAGAGGAGCCTGATGGGCTGCAGTCCTTGGGGTTGCAAAGAGTCGGGCACGACTGAGTGACTAACACTTTCAGTTTCACACGTTCAAGGCATAGTTAGAGAACCAGGGAGTTCTTACGTCTGTCCTAAAAGAATCTCTTCATGTAGTCACAAATGGCTGAGTGGGTTAACATAGGCTGAACCAATAGTCTTGTCTAATCTTTTAGGCAAAAGTTAGGGCATCAACCAGGTGGTACTATGAGATTGGAATGAGGAAGCTGGAGGATCTGGCTGATACCAAGTACATTAGACTCTACTGAGCTTCTCTTGATGGCAGAAGGAGCCGTCTTCCTTGCTTTTGTCTGATGTGCTGATTCCTGCCCTGGTTGAAAAACCTTCCTTACGACTTTACCTGAGATAGTTTCCTGGCAAGTGAATGGAATTCTGCACACACTCCTCCTATCCCCCTCTAATTATATTCAGGCAAATAAGTCATATTGTCCCATGTCCCAGGGGACCAATTAAAAGTCCAAGATTACTTAGCAAGATAATTGCAAAATTTTGCTAATTTATTTCAACACAAAATGGATAATACATATGAACACAGAGTTCAACAGATTAGGGACATAATTCTACATTGGCCTAAATTTATTTAACTTTAGAGGATTTAACTGCTTGGTTGGTTGATTAAAACCTAGGGTGGCTTATACTACATGAAGCTGAGATACCAGAAACTCTTCAGTATGACATAGAGAAATCCAAAGACTTTGGTATTTGGTATTATAGAGTGGATTTATTAAATGTGGATTTATCATTCACCCATCTAATTAAGAAGGCTGAGCACCGAAGAACTGATGCTTTCGAATTGTGGTGCTGGAGAAGACTGCTGAGAGTCTCTTGGACAGCAAGGAGATCAAACCATTCAATCCTAAAGGAAATCAACTCTGAATATTCATTGGAAGGACTGATGCTGAAGCTGAAGCTCCAATACTTTGGACACTTGATGCTGACTCTTTGAAAAAGACTTGATGCTGGGAAAGATTGAGGGCAAGAGGAGAAGGGGGTGACAGAGGATGAGACTGTTGGATGGCATCACTGACTCAATGGACATAAGTTTGAGCAAACTCAGGGAGATAGTGAAGGAGAGTGAAGCCTGGCGTGCTGCAGTTCATGGGGTTGCAAAGGGTTGGACTTGACTTAGTGACTGAACAACAATAACACCAGAGGACATTCCCTTCATTATGGCATAGAAAAATACACTGATGTGGAGAGCCCCATATCTTTAAAAGAAACCATAGCTGTCCTCTGTAAGCTGTGGATGAGATGAGATATTCTGCTACTGAAATGCATTCCTTGATTTCAGTGGAGATAATCGTATCTCAGAATGGCAGAGGCTATAGAGTGGTTCTTGACCAACAGAAAAGGATTAACATGGCTACCATAACAGGCAGCAGGGCTAGAGTGGTCATCAGAACAGTCTGACCCACAGAAAACTTTAATAATGCCTAACACAGAGTATTCAAGGCCAAAACAGACAGCCCACTGAAGTTCTACTTAAATTGTAATAACAGGAAACAAACAAAACTTTAGGAAACAAAACTTTAGGTATATGAAGAGTCCTGCCATAAGCCATCACAATGAAGACTCGTGGCCTCTTATCTGTTTTCCATTTTTGAATCTGTTCAAAGTCCCAGGACCCCTTGAATGAAGGAAAAATTAGGAACCCTCCTGGAAGGACCATGTGATAACGTAGATACACACAGAGCTCTTTTTCTTAGTCTTCCTAAAAGGGACTCATGCTTCTTTACTGTGGCAACTGTAGCTAGGGAAAGAGAAATACCCAGACCTCTTGGGAATTATTAGTTACTGGCTCAGAGCCAGAGTTAATCCCTAAGGAACCAGAGTTACCCTGTGGTCTACCCCAGTCAGGGTGTGGCTTGTGAGAGCTATGTGATGTAGTTTGCTTATCATTCTTCTCACAATGGCCCAATGGGTCTTCAAATCCACCTGTTCTTTCTGTTTTGATGGCAAAATATTTTAATTTTACATAAGGCTATTTCCTGTCACCCTGTAGACACAAGATGGAAAAGAATCTGCATGCATGTGTTCTGGCAGACCAAGAGAATGAAGTGTGCGTATACATACATGCATATACACACATGTGCATTTTAATGATCAGATCCATACTTTCAGAAGAGAAAATGGTAACCCCCCTCCAGAGATCAAAACCATCCCTAAGAAAAAGAAATGCAAGAAGGTTGCAAAATGGTTGTCTGCAGAGACTTCACAAATAACTGAGGAAAGAAGAGAAGCAAAAGGCAAAGGAGAAAAAGAAAGATATACCCAACTGAATGCAGAGTTCCAGAGAACAGCAAGGAGAGCTAAGAAGACCTTCTTAAATGAACAATGCAAACAAATAGAGGAAAACAAGAGAATGGGAAAGACTATAGATCTGTTCAAGAAATTTGGAAATACCAAGGGAACATTTCACACAAAGATGAGCATGATAAAGGATAGAAATGGTAAGGACATAATAGAAGCAGGAGAGATTAAGAAGAGGTGGCAAGAATACACAGAAGAACTATACAAAACCAATCTTAATGGTCCAGATAACCACGATGGTGTGGTGACTCACCTAGAGTTGGACATTCTGGAAGGTGAAATCAAGTGGGCCTTAGGAAGCATTACTATGAACAAAGCTAGTAGAGGTGGCAGAATTCCAGCTGAGCTATTTAAACTTCTAAAAGATGGTGCTGTTAAATGCTGCACTCAATATGTTAGCAAATTTGGAAAACTCAGCAGTGGTGACAGGACTGGTCAGTTTTCATTCCCATCCTGAAGAAGGGCAATGCCAAAGAATGTTCCAACTATCATACAATTGCACTCATTTCACACGCTAGCAAGGTTATGCTCAAAATCCTAGGCTTTAGCAGTACATGAAATGAGAACTTCCAGATGTAAAAGCTGGGTTTAGAAAAGGCAGACGAACCAGAGATCAAACTGCCAACATTCATTGGATCATGGAGAAAGCAAAAAAATTCCAGAAAACCATCTACTTCTGCTTCACTGATTACACCAAAGTCTTTGACTGTGTGGATCATAACAAACTAGAAAATTCTTAAAGGGATGGGAGTATCAGGCCACCGTGCCTGTGTCCTGTGAAATCCGTATGCAGGTCAAGAAGCAACAGTTACAACCAGACATGAACAACTATCTGGTTCAAAATTGGGACAGGAGTACAATAAGGCTATATTTGTCACCCTGCTAATTTAACTACTATGCAGAGTGCATCATGCAAAATGCTAGGCTGTATGTATCATAAGCTGGAATTAAGATTTCAGGAGAAATATCAACAATCTTAGACATGCAGATGATACCACTCTAAAGGCAGAAACCAAAGAGGAACTAAAGAGCCTCTTGATGAAAGGGAAGGAGGAGAGTGAAAAAGCTGGCTCAACATTCAAAAAAACTAAGATCATGGCATCTGGTCCCATCACTTCATGGCAAATAGAAGGGGAAAAATGAAAACAGTGACAGATTTTATTTTCTTGGGCTCCAAAATCACTGTGGATGGTGACTACAACCATGAAATTAAAAGACACTTGCTCCTTGGAAGAAAAGCTATGATCAACCTAGACAGCATATTAAAAAGCAGAGACAACACTTTGCTAACAAGGATTCATATAGTCAAAGCTGAAGTTTTTCTAGTAGTCATGTACAGATGTGAGAGCTGGACCATAAAGAAGACTGAGCACTGAAGAATTGATGTTTTTGAATTCTTGGTAGTGCTGGAGAAGACTCTAGGGAGTCCCTTGGACTCCAAGGAGATCAAACTAGTCAATCCTAAAGGAAATCAACCTTGAATATTTATTGAAAGGACTGATGCTGAAGCTGAAGCTCCAATACTTTGGCTACCTGATGCAGAGAACTGACTCACTGGAAAAGACCCTGATGCTGGGAAAGATTGAAAGCAAAAGGACATGGGGCAGCAGAGAATTCGATATTTAGATAGCATCACTGATTCAATGGACATGAATCTGAGCAAACTTTGGGAGACAGTAGAGGACAGAGGAGCCTGGCACGCTGTGGTTCATGAGGTCACAAAGAGTCAGAAATGACTTAGTGACTGAACAACACCACCACCAAATATTTGCTGTATTTCATATTATCATTTATTCCATCAATTCTTTTTTTTAAATCTGTTTAAAAGTAGTTGATCTAGTTCTCTACTTGCATATTATACACAACTATTGCTCAATGCATACATTTGGCCTCTTGCTTCTACTACAAACATCATCCTAGAAATTACTGGATGCCTTATACTTGGTCATGGTATTCTGCACAAGGTTGTCTCTAGCTAAGAAAGAAGAAGACAGTGGCCTAGTACTTATAGAAACTGGTGGTCTTAACATGTATCTCATTGCCCAGAAGCAGCTGAGCTTATAGAATAGTTAACTGGTCAATTAAAACTCAGCAACTTGGGACTTCCCTGGTGGTCCAGTGGTTAAGAATCTGCTTTGCAATGCCGAGGGCAAAGTTCGATCCCTGGTTGGGAACTAAGATCCCACATGCCACGGACCAACTAAGCCTGCATGTCACAACTAGAGAGTCCGTGTGACTCAACAAAGATCCTGAATGCTACAACTAAGACCTGACATAGCTAAGTAAAAAAATTTTTAAAGGCCTCAGTTAGTGAACCAGCTGGCAAACAACTGGGGCAGTCAAGAGAAAGCGTGTAACATACACACTCCAAACTAGTAACTAATATTTAATACTCTCTTTTCTACAGTCAAAATACATGGATCTGAGAGCCAAAGGTGTGAAAATTGGAGTGTTACTTCCCAAAAGTACATCAAAACTGTTTCCTGTTCTTCCATTATTGGCTCTATTGGTTTAGTGGTCTTAGTATCCAAGGAATGGGCGTTACCACCATTGGACAAACAAGGGTTCCGCTGAATTGAAAGTTAAAACTGTCATCCGACGATTTTGTGCTCTTTATACACCTGGATTAACAGGTTAAAAAGGAGGTTACTGTTCGATTGTGGATTACCAAAGGGAAATAATATTATCAAAGAGAACTAGTAACACTGCCACAACACTGAGTGAGAAAATATGTCTGGAACACAAGGGATCCTCTGGAACACTTCCTAACAATGACATATGCTGCAATAAAAGTCAGTGGAAGATTATAACAACCTTATATGGGAAGGACCCCTCAGATATGGTGGTTTGGGTCACCCCAAGGGTAAAAAACGCAGCTGGCTGAGATGAGCACTGAAAGGGAACATGAAATGGACGTTATAGAATCATTCTAGTGCTGTGTGACTTGTGCTCAGCACAAGAGTGAGGGTATTAAGAGTCATCTTGTTTTCCTCACTTTATGCATGTGTGAGTGTATGTTAGTTGCTCAGTCAGGTCTGATTCTGCGAACCCATGGACTATAGCCTGCCAGGCTCTTCTGTCCATGGAATTCTCCAGGCAAGAATACTGGAGTGGGTAGTCATTCCCTTCTCCAGGGGATCTTCCTGACTCAGGGATCAAAACCTGGGGATCTGCATTGCAGGCAGATTCTTTACTGTCTGAGCCACCAGGGAAGCCCTCACATTATGCATATGTAATTACTCATGTGTGAATAAATATCTTTTCAGAGCTATCCATCTTAATTTTCCTAGCATCTTTCTTCTACTATTTTATATAACACAACTGCTTTGTTATCTGATGCTGGGTAACAAACCACCTCAAAGTTTCATGGCTTAAAACCAAAACAATTTATTACCTTCCACAATTCTATGAGTTGACTGGGTTGTTCTGATTCATGTAATATGTGAGCTAGACTATATCTTTTCAATAATTAAGTTGCCCAGGGTCATTTCTATTGCTTATATTCAAGAAACACCAGTTGGAACAGAAATTGTTACTTGAGAGTGTGTTCCAAGCAAAAGGCCCTTCATGAAATATGGTGCATTTGCAATAGATCATCTGACCAAGATAATGCAAAAGGCAGTGAGACTCCAATTAATACTGGGGGAGAGGAAAGTAGTAGCTCATGGAACTCAGTGGAGAAACAGAAAATTTCTATGGTAGCAGGTGCCTAGAATGAAGTCCAGAGCGTGGGCACCTGAACGAAGTGGTCTTAGTGGTGGGGATGGATGCTATTATTATGTAGGAACTCAACAATATGGACTTCCTCTTACTAAATTTGATCTGCCTACCATGAATGTTATGCATTTAAATGCTGATAGTAGCATCTAGTTGTGATCCAGTAGTACAGTAACAACCCTCAAGCAGATCAGTGAGTTGAGATGGTAATTTTGTACTTACAAAATTAGGAATAGAAACTTTTTGCATAGTCTACATTGTCCTCATTGATTTATCATACACTAAAATTATTATTACATATATATTTACATATATACACAGGGAGACACATGTATGTATGTATAAAACAAAATTTCTCTCTATATATGCCACATATAAACTTTTAAAATTTCTTTAACTGATAATGAAAATGAAGCTATCAGTGGATTAAGTTAGCCATCAATGGAAATGACTCATCCTAAGGGAGAGTTGGCCACCAGAGGTCAACTACAGTTTGGGATCATCTTCCCCTCCAGCCACTCAAGCACCTGAGATGCACACCACTTTCTGCTCATCTAATACCTCCAGGAGCCAGCTGGCAGAGGATATGAAAAGTTCCCCAGTAGCCAGACATCTTTATCAACTTCAGTAAAACCAAACTTATTCTGAAGTTCTATTCAGAAACTTTTGACTAGCTACCTCAATTCAGTCTCCATTTATTTCATTCAACAATGCGAAACAGACAAAATTCCTTTTCTCATGGAGTTTGCATCCTACTGGCAGCAGTGAGTTGCAGTGGGAATAAATAAGACATCAACAAACAGATTTTGGGTGGTGATAAGCACTAAGAATACACAGAAAAACTGTACAAGAAAGATCTTCATGACAAAGATAATCACGATGGTGTGATCACTCACCTAGAGCCAGACATCCTGGAATGTGAAGTCAAGTGGGCCTTAGGAAGCATCACTATGAACAAAGCTAGTGGAGGTGATGGAATTCCAGTTGAGCTATTTCAAATCCTGAAAGATGATGCTGTGAAAGTGCTGCACTCAATATGCCAGCGAATGTGGAAAACCCAGCAGTGGCCACAGGACTGGAAAAGGTCAGTTTTCATTCCAATCCCAAAGAAAGGCAATGCCAAAGAATGCTCAAACTACCGCACAATTGCACTCATCTCACACACTAGTAAAGTAATGCTCAAAATTCTCCAAGCCAGGCTTCAGTAATACGTGAACCGTGAACTTCCAGACGTTCAAGCTGGTTTTAGAAAAGGCAGAGGAACCAGAGATCAAATTGCCAACATCCGCTGGATCATGGAAAAAGCAAGAGAGTTCCAGAAAAACATCTATTTCTGCTTTATTGACTATGCCAAAGCCTTTGACTGTGTGGATCACGATAAACTGTGGGAAATTCTGAAAGAGATGGGAATACCAGACCACCTGACCTGCCTCTTGAGAAACCTATATGCAGGTCAGGAAGCAACAGTTTGAACTGGACATGGAACAACAGACTGGTTCCAAATAGGAAAAGGAGTACGTCAAGGCTGTATATTGTCACCCTGCTTATTTAACTTATATGTAGAGTACATCATGAGAAATGCTGGACTGGAAGAAGCACAAGCTGGAATCAAGATTGCTGGGAGAAATATCAATAACCTCAGATATGCAGATAACACCACCCTTATGGCAGAAAGTGAAGAGGAACTAAAAAGCCTCTTGATCAAAGTGAAAGAGGAGAGTAAAAAAGTTGGCTTAAAGCTCAGCATTCAGAAAACTAAGATCATGGCATCTGGTCCCATCACTTCATGGGAAATAGATGGGGAAACAGTGGAAAAAATGTCAGAATTTATTTTGGGGGGCTCCAAAATCACGGCAGATGGTTATTGCAGCCATGAAATTAAAAGACACTTACTCCTTGGAAGGAAAGTTATAACTAACCTAGGTAGCATATTAAAAAGCAGAGATATTACTTTGCCAACAAAGGTCTGTCTAGTCAAGGCTATGGTTTTTCCAGTGGTCATGTATGGATGTGAGAGTTGGACTGTGAAGAAAGCTGAGTGCCGAAGAATTGATGCTTTTGAACTGTGGTGTTGGAGAAGACTCTTGAGAGTCCCTTGGACTGCAAGGACATCCAACCAGTCCATTCTAAAGGAGATCAGCCCTGGGTGTTCTTTGGAAGGAATGATGCTAAAGCTGAAACTCCAGTACTTTGGCCACCTCATGCAAAGAGTTGACTCTTTGGAAAAGACTCTGATGCTGGGAGGGATTGGGGCAGGAGGAGAAGGGGACGACAGAGGATAAGATGGCTGGATGGCATCACGGACACGATGGACGTGAGTTTGAGTGAACTCCAGGAGTTGGTGATGGACAGGGAGGCCTGGCGTGCTGCAATTCATGGGGTCGCAAAGAGTCGGACATGACTGAGCGACTTAAATGACTGACTGAACTGAAGCACTAAGAAGAAAAATAAAGCATGGGTAAGGTGTGGGTGTATTGGGTTACTACAGAAGGCCTCTCTGATAAAATGAGCAGAGACTCTGTGGCTGTGTGTTCCAGCAGTGGGAATAGCAGGTGCAAGGGCCCTGAGGTGGGTGTGGACTTTGCATACTGTGCAATAGTGAGGAGGCCAGTGTGGCTGGAGTGGTGTAAGCAAAAAGGATGGGCAAAAGTTTAGATCTGGAGATATCCAGGTGGGAGCCAGATCATATAGGCTCTTTTAGGCCCTGGTTAGGACTTTGAATTGTATTCTGAGTGAAGTTGAAAGCCCTTGTGGGGTTTTGAATAGAGACATGAAATGCTCAGATTAAAGATTTAACTAGACCACTCTTGTTCGCCTGTAGAGAATGGTCTTTGATGGAAACTAGTTCCACACCTCTAGGTTTCTTCATTTTCAGCCACATCTCTAAAGGAGAGCTCCTCCCATTTCCTCTTGCTGCAGGGCTTTCCTCTGCATATTTTTGCAAATCTTCTTTAGCTTCTCTTCCTGCTGATCTCCTTCTTCCAAACCTGTCCCACAGTTGCTGAAAATCCTCCCATGCCCCCACAGCTCCTCTCCTCATTCTACCCTTAACTGATACCCAGTTTGCTTCTGTGGACATATGTGTCCTTGTCACCTCTGCAGGGAAGGTTGACCCATGTTCTACTTACAACTGAGCTAGGAGTTGGGGTGTGCCCGCTTCACCTGCCCTACTGGAAGCTTCTATATCATAAAGTTAAACAGGAAGGGACATAGACTGTATAGTCAGACTGGACTTGGAGCTATACTTCACCCCCTCTTACTGACTCGGTTATATTGGGCAAATTATTTAACTTACTGACTTTGGTTTCCTCATCTGTAAACTACTTTGCCAAATTGTGAAGATTAGAGGCGGCAACAATTGTAAAATACTCATCATAGTGCTTGGTATTCAAAGAACCTTAGATTTCCCTTCTCCCCATCCCTTGGATGTTCATATTGCCCTCCTGTCACTCATTTGGGTGGTGTGCAGGGAGAATGTGGAGTCTGATCTATCTCCTCTCTAATTCCGCTTCTGTCTCCATCCTAGGGGGTTTTAATGAGCACATAAGGAGACCCGTTTTAGGAACGCACTATTACACCACACCTGAAGCCTTTTCAACTCCGGTAGCCACACCCTGAACTTTTTAAACACCAATGACTTGGTCTCCAATCAAAGCCTCCTCTTCCTCCACTCACCCCTTCATGGCATCTCAGCATCATGCGCACTCAAGTCTCCAGGTGCTTCTTCTCCAAGCCTGACAGCTGCATCCTGGGATGCCACCTTCTCCCCTTTTGACTTAGATTTCCTCCTGTGGATCAGTCAGTGAGAGCTTTTGGTTTCGGGCAAAAGAAGCTGGCTCTAGATTGCTGCGGCAGAAAAGGAACCTCCTAGAGAGAATGTCTAGGGTTCTTAGAACCAGTGGGAAAGCTGGAAGACAGGTTTAGAAAAGGGATGGTATCATATATTAGGTTTGTCATTCAATAAATATTTATTACTTCTCCTCCATCAACCTCCATGGGAGAAATATGAAGTGGATGGGCCCATGGGATTTGCTTTGGTCAATAAAGTATAGAAGGAATGCCTGTGGCCTTAAGAAGGATTGATTTCCACTCACCTCTGAGAGCTTCCTACCTCCAGCCTGGAAGGAGAATACTTTGGGGAACCTGCTATTTTCAATGTCTTTCTTTCCTTTGGGTCAGTTTTCTCAGCATACCAATATACTCTCCCATATTAAAAAACTCCAAATTCCCATATTTCTTTTCCTGCCCTAGCTACTACCTCATCAATTTCCTTTCCTTTCATGGCCAAATTCCTCCTTTCTATACTCAATATTTCACCTTCCTCACCCCCAATGATTTCTAAACTTCCGGATCTGGAGTTTCCTCTCACCATCCCATTAAAATAATTTCTTGTGCAAGTTACCAATAAATGTCTTAGTGCCAAATTCAATAGACACTTTTCAGTCCTTATTTTATCTTTCTGCTGCATTTGATCCTGTTGGTTTCTTCAGTCTTAAAACTCTTTGATGTCCCATTTTCAATGATATTGGTCTTTTTCTGTTTTCTTCCTATCTCCCTGGCAGTTCCTTCTTAATCTGTGTTCTGTTTTTCCTCCTTTGGGGATGTGTATATTGGCACATGTACTTGAGTTATGACTTCCTTTAACATATATACACTCCTTGTCAGTAGCACACACCTCCCTCTTTCTTGAGTCCTAGATCTGTATATACAACTGCTAACTGAACATCCTTCCTGGATATCTCTTGGGCAACTAAAACTCAATATGCTCATAAACTGAACACATGATTTTCCCCTTCAGGCCTGCATCTTCCTACTTCTATACTCAATCTTACCCAAAAGGCCGAGAAATGATGCATCTTCCTACTTCTATCATCAACTCAGTTACCCAGACCAAAATCTGGGATTTAACTCTACTGTTTCCTTTCCATCTCTCTTCCCCACATCCGGTCACTAGATACTATTCATGTTGCTCCTTTTGTAGCTTTTGCCTCTGTTTTCTCCTCTCCTTTTCCACACCACTGTGTTCTTTCAATTATCATCTAAACTACTGTTGTAACTTCCTTAGGGGATCTCCTTTTTTTTTTTTTTTTTTTTAACCAGGGTTTTCTTCACATCATCAGATGCTTTTATTTCTGAGGATAATGGGTGAAAAGATTTAGGGACATATTTGTATAACTCAAAGATGCAACCATTTGTTTAAAGGATGTTGTAGTTGAAAGATGATTTCAGTTTATTCTCTGAAAATCTCAGACTCAGGTTTGTCTTTCAGACTGTCCACTTGGAATATGAAAGCTGCTGGACAGGCTTAAACACTTCAGATGTAGACACTGGGATAGCTTGCCACCAGCTAATAGATCTACCAGTAATTACTTTCTCACTTACACATAACTTTATACATTCTTGATAAGTCATCTTTGGAGAAAGTAAGCCACTGTATACAACAATCATAGCAGAAGGAATCAATGAGAACTCTGCTATACTGACCAGTCCCAGTCTTGGTTCAAATACTATAGATAGCAACAGCAATTAAAGTGACTTAAAAAAAAAATTGTGGTAAAAATCACAGAACACAAAACCTACCCTCTTAAAATTTAAGTATAGTATATTATGGTTAACTCTATTACAAGAATTACTGAAGTTCCTCAATTCATAATTTTATTACTGGTTTCATGAAAAATATCCCATGATTGAGTCCAGGGATGTTTTGAAAATGAAATACAAGCAAGACTGGACATTGATTTCAAAGGGGCAAGTCTGGTTAAGTGGCCCTATTGATTGTAACTCCTCTGAAGGCAGAGAAAGTGTCATTCAGTCTCTGTTACTCTAATATCTGGCAAAGTGATTGGCATTTAGTAGTTGGTCAATAACTGTTGAGTAAATGCTATTGGAGACCTGGGGCTGATCCAGAGCCACCAATGTGATAAGGCAGAGCCTCAGGACTGACAGGGAGCTAAAGAGGGATGTAATTTATTAGCTATGTTGTAACCTGACTATCTGGGGGTAATCTGCTTATGTATACTTTCTCCCAGTTTAAAAACCAAAGCTTGAACTTTTAAAGGCTTCGGTTTGAAAAGTGAATCCTTTGATGGGAGAAAGTCAGCTGACCCTGCAATTTGAAGTAGCCCCCTGAGTTTCATCTTTCCTAGGCAGTAGGCTCAGTTTAATGACTCCTGTCACTGCCATACTGGCCTACATGTTTCAAATGTTCTGTCTCAGTGGTCATTGGAGACTTTTTCCATGGATTTCCTTTAGCACAGCTCTGGCAAGCTGGAGATTCATAATAGTTTTACAAACTAAAACTTCACCAGCCTTCGGCTCCAGGTAAGTCCAAGCTAATGGTAATCTCCCAATTCGGTTCTGTTCCTTCTTCAAATAGTCCCTCATTTTCCCTTTGTCCTCAGGTGGTGGTGATATTAAAAGTATTTCAACATCTGGAATGGTGAGGACATAAGACAATCAAACCAGAAGCTTAGGATATAACAGGCATTAACCCTTTAGTTTTTCCATCCTAGGAAGGTAGGTCTGGGGTAGCAGGAGGAAATAGGAGTGGAGATGAGAAGGGTGCTTGAAGCCCTGGCTAATTACCAGTGAATATGGAAATATCTCAATATTCTAACAACCAATATAGCTGGACCGGTACACATCAGATGAGTATCAGCCCTGCTTCCAGATTTTTCTGGAAGTTGTCAGTCTGTCATTCATGACTTTCCCAAGAAGCCCAGCTAGCTGTTATGTGATGGGTGCAGGGCATTGTTGCCACCAGCAAGGGAGAGCCTCTCCCATGGTTACACTGCCTTATCTGGGCATGGCTGTAGTTTCTCCTAGGTTGTTCATCTCTGGAACACTAATTCCCCCACTAGACACTGTAATTGTTTCTGCTATTGCCAGATAGGCCCCGTGGTCTTCAGTGGGCATCAAAGTTGCGTTGGGCATTTCTGGACCTCACCACCAAGGTCTGGAAGCCCTCATATCTGATTTTCCATATATCTATAGTAGAATCAGTGAGAATGTGTCTTGCTCCTTTTAAATTCCTTTTGTGAGAGGATCACCAAATCACTGGACAAATATTAAGCGCAACTATATAGCAGGAATAATTCCAAGTGTTAAGGTTGTGAAAAATATAGGGTCTCTGCTTTCATGAAGTTTATATTCTAGTGGGTAGAAACAGAAAACAGACAAACATATACAATGTTAGTTAATGACTGATGTATTAATAATAAGGAAAATAAAGCAGAGTGATAAGAGAATGGAGGAGGAGGTGGGGATATAGATGCCATCTTAGATGATCAGAAAAGACCTCTGATGTCTGAGGTCTTTTACTTTTAATAAAGTAAAAGAGTCTCCAATAGGGGATATCTTGGGGGGGTTGCGGAGAGTAGCAAATGCAAAGGTCTTGTTGTAGTCTGCATGTGATTTGTGTTTTGCGGTTTTAATGAATCCAGTGTTTTTCACTTTTTACTGAATTCTGCCTTTTGCTGTACATTTGAACTCTCCCTAGTAGACAACTTTTTGTTTTTTTCACCTCTGTTTATCCAGAAAAGGAGAAGGAGAAGAAGAAAGGAGGTGGAGGAGCGTGAGGCAACAACAATGCCTATGGGAGGGGAAGGGAGGGCGTGACTTAACCCTGTTTCACTGTTAAGTGAAACTTAACCCTGTTTCACTGCTTCCTGGCTCCTAGATGAAGGAGGGGGCATGACCTGTGAGTGGGCAGGTCTAGTCTAAGCAGACTCTCAATCTTGTGGGCACATTAGACATGTGTTGTAGGAATCCACACCATTTATAATTGGCAAATTCCCATGTTTTATGCACTCATTTGTGTAGTCCTGCTATAGGAAGTGTTAGCTAGGAACATGAACTGTCAGTCTCAGCTGTCAGACCCTCTGTTCAAGGTGTATGAGTAGGTCTCACCTTCACCATAGGTCTCCACCTGTCTTTTTCCATTCTTTGGAACCCTGCCTCAAGAGATGGCTATCACAGATAATAATGACTTTTTTTTTTTTAGTACAATATCAGTATCTAATTTACACTTAACATTTTTAGCTAAGACCCTTTACCACAGTCTCAGGCAGTATGTAAGGTAAACTTACTATGTATCTATGTACTTAATCTATAAACAATATTTGCGCAGCACTCTTAGCCAGAACTGGAGTCACTACAATGTATTATGGCTGATAAAAGTGTGTGTGTGTGTGGTTTCTTTATTTTTTTATAAAAATATTTGTTTATTTATTTTTGGCCGCACTGAGTCTTTGTTGCTGCTCACAGGCTTTCTCTAGCTGCAGTAAGCAGGGGCTGCTCTCCACACCCTCTAGTTGCGGCGCGCAGGCCTCTCATTGTCATGGCTTCTCTTGCTGAGGAGCACAGGCTCCAGGTGCATGGGCTTCAGTAGTTGTGCTGCACAGGCTTAGTTGCCTCTTGGCACGTGGACTCCCCCTGGACCGGAGATGGCACCTGAATGCCCCGTGTGGGCGGGTGGACTCTCAACCACTGGACTCCAGGGAAGCCACGTGTATGTGGTTTCTGATGTCTCCAAACTTCTCTGTACTATCTCTCCTCTATAAGACCTCAAACATCTGTCTAAGGTGGCTATGGTGGGAGTTGGAGCTAGGACTTAGGAGGCACAGTGTGAACAGAATCGTCACTTTTTGTGACTAAAGCCCTCTGCTTTTGCATTGACTGCATTCTTACCTAGTTTCTTCTTTCCCAGAGAAACAGAAAGCTCTGAATCTTTATTTGGGCCAAAGTTGAATTCCCTAAAGGGATAACAGCTGGGAAATAGTATGGAGAACCTAGGGAATAGGAAGAATCTGAATGATGAGGCTTGGGTTTTAATCCCACCATGGTGGAGGCCCAGGTTTCTCTGTGCTTTCAGGGAAAAAGCATTCTCAGCTCCTGTCCTGTCTTATGGCAGCACCACCTTTAACACTGGCTACTACTACTGCTAGAAGGAAACACCAACAGGGGTGCTTGCTTAGCCATAGAAGGATTGATGACAGGAGATGGCATTCCTACTTTCTAGCACAGTGCCTTGAACCTACAAAGCAATCAATCTCTGATCGAGAGATTTGTGCTTCAGAGCAGAAACCAGAATTCTAGTAACTGGGAATGCTCCCCACTCATAAGTTTAAAATCAGCATAGAGCTTACAGAGTTTCTTTAGTTTAATATTTCAGCACTCTCCGGCCAGTGATTCTTGGAAACACACCTATAGTTAAAGCAAAGTTGGATTTATTATTTGTTGCACCAAGACAGAACACACATCATGCGAAATTAAAGAGTACCTCAGTGGAGAAGGCAATGGCACCCCACTCCAGTACTCTTGCCTGTAAAATCCCATGGACGGAGGAGTCTGGTAGGCTGCAGTCCATGGGGTCGCTAAGAGTCGGACACGACTGAGCGACTTCTTTCACTTTTCACTTTCATGCATTGGAGAAGGAAATGGCAACCCACTCCAGTGTTCTTGCCTGGAGAATCCCAGGGACGTGGGAGCCTGGTGGGCTGCTATTTATGGGGTCGCACAGAGTCAGACACGACTGAAGCGACTTAGCATAGAATAGCATAGCAGTAAGAAGATGTAAGGATCTACAGAATTTGGGCTTGTGTCAAGTGATTTTGCGGAGAAGGCAATGGCACCCCACTCCAGTACTCTTGCCTGGAGAATCCCATGGATGGAGGAGCCTGGTAGGCTGCAGTCCATGGGGTCTCGGAGAGTCGGACACGACTGAGGGACTTCACTTTCACTTTTCACTTTGATGCATTGGAGAAGGAAATGGCAACCCACTCCAGTGTTCTTGCCTGGAGAATCCCAGGGACAGGGGAGCCTGGTGGCTGCCGTCTATGGGGTCTCACAGAGTTGGACACGACTGAAGTGATTTAGCAGCAGCAGCAGCAAGTGATTTTGAGGAAGGTTCAGAGAAACAGGGCTTTACTCTGAATCAGATGATGTCAGGACAAGGGAATAATTCTATGACTGAGTACATTAATGAATCTTATCTAGAAGAATGGAGTGAGGCTAGAGCTATAATTGATAAAACAGTAGCAGTCACCCAAATTAGTTAGAAAAGACAGATGTTTAGTATGTTTATGGTTTGCACAGTAACAGTGTTTCTGTCTGTGCTTAGACAAGTGGTCTTGTTTTTTGTTTCCTCTCATCACAGTCATAGAGTGACCTTGTGTGATGCTGGTGTTCTAAGAAATTGATTATGCTCAATAGGAAAGTATCATGGCATAGCTTCAAGTGACAGGCCAGCTCCTAATAGCGCTGAGGCTTTGTTATTAGTGTCAGACCAGTTTCCTGATCCAGAGGTTTGTTTTCTTAGTGCCCCTTCCCCAAAATTTTGAGTCAGAGGAAAAGTTAGCCCATGGGATGTTAATACATTATATTCAGATTTCTTTTCTTTTTACTATTGCTGAGATTCTGCTGAGTTGGAAAATGGGCTGTGGTTGGACTAGGGTTAATCTCTCCTCATACTCCTGTTGTAGGATAAGTTATTGAATCATATGCTATGACAATGACTGTGTAGTAACATTTAGTACTCTGGACAGGGTACAGTGAACAACTGCAAAAAAAAAAAAAAAAAAAAAGCAGTTACCAGAAACAAAATGCTTATTCACATTCGTTGTAAGTCTGGAAGTCAGAGGCCCAGATTATAAAACCCTGGCAGTGAAAACAAAAGCCCAGAATAACCCAGCTGACTCTGTTTTAGGTTTTATCTTTTAGCCATGTTCTACTACCCTGAAGGGTAACCGATGCAGGAATAAGTATTGCTGAACACAAACTACCCTGTGGCTAGCTATGAGAAAATCAAGGCCTATACGACTGTCCATAAAAACTCTGGCAAATGTATTCAGATTTAATTGGTTGAGCTTCTAAAGTAGAAGTTCGGTCATTTATAATGTCTGCTAAGGTCATGGGAAATGCCGGGCTGGATGAATCACAAACTGGAATCAAGATTGTCCAGAGAAATATCAGTAACCCCAGATATCATCCTAATGGCAGAAAGTGAAGAGGAACTAAAGAGCCTCTTGATGAAGGTTAAAGAGGAAAGTAAAGAAGCTGGTTCGCTTAAAACTCAACATTCAAAAAACGAAGATCATGGCATCTGGTCCCATCACTTCATGGCAAATAGATAGGGAAACAATGTAAACAGTGACAGCTTTTCATTTTCTTGGGCTCCAAAATCACTGTGGACAGTGACTATAGCCATGAAATTAAATGACGCTTGCTGCTTGGAAGAAAAGCTATGACCAACCTAGACAGCATAGTAAAAGACAGAGACATCACTTTGATTGAAAAAGGTCCATCTAGTCAAAGCTATGGTTTTTCCAGTAGTCATGTATGGATGTGAGAGTTGAACCATAAAGAAGGCTGAGTGCTGAAGAATTGATGCTTTTGAATTACGATGCTGGAGAAGACTCCTGAGTCCCTTGGACAGCAAGGAGATCCAACCAGCCAATCCTAAAGGAAATCAGTCCTGAATATTCATTAAAAGGACTGATACTGAAGCTGAAGCTCTAACACTTTGGCCAACTTATGTGAAAAGCTGATTCATTGAAAGAGACCCTGATGCTGGGAAAGATTGAGGGCAGGAGGAGAAGGGGGCAACAGAGGATGAGATGGTTGGATGGCATCACTGACTCAATGGACATGATGAGTCTGAACAAACTCCGGGAGATAGTGAAGGACAGGGAAGCCTGGAGTGCTACAGTTCATGTGGTTGCAAAGAGCTGGACACGACTTTTCAGTCGCCAAGTCTTAATAATAAAGTCAGAGAGAAATGTTTGCAGCATCTTTTTCAGTTGTATTAATCTTGTTGTGGGAATTTCATTCACTGAGGACATACACAGAGAAAGTCAGCTTTCCCTCCTGGGAGTTCTCTCAAGTTGTCTGTGAGTCTCTGCTCGCCTCATTTGCTTGGTTTCTGGGTATCTTTCTCAGGGAAATATGAGCCACTGGAGGCCTGACCATTTTAAGCATCTGAAAACCTCTAACAATTTGATTCAATGTACAGGGTAAGTTAGTAGGAGTGTATAAGCCTGACATTCACGTAAGAAGCAGTACTCTAGTAGGGGTACAGACTATACTGGGAGTACAAGTATTATTACGTGTATCGGGAGCAAGCCAGTAGTTTGTCCCTCAAGATGGGCAGATTTCTTGGTTAAGTAAAATAGGTTTCTGCAAAGTGGGCTCCAGTATTTCTGAAGAGAACAAACTGACTATTGGAGCAAGGATAGCCCCAATATTAGTTGCCATTCCTGATAAGCTAGGTTTTTCTAATAAGGTTGTAATACCCTCAGAGAAGCCTGACAGGTTACAGTACCTGGGGTCGCAAAGAGCTGGACATGACTGGATGATCTTCACCCTCAGAGAAACATTTTGTTGAGGTGTAGATCAAGGTCTGATTTTTACAAGATTGAAGTCTGGGATTAATTACATGAGAAAAGCTTAAGAACCAGAAGGGGCCTATAGAGGAAAATTTACACTATGAAGTGCTTAAAAGTGCAGCTACTGAATTTTGTCAATAGCCAGTTTAATTAAGAGCATAGCTATGGTTTGAGAAATATATACAAGTATTGCTTTTCTTAAGCAGCAGAAAAGTACAGGGAGTCAAAAGTAAAAAGATGCAGATAAGGTAGTGCGGGGAGCCGGTGAGGCATTCTGCTCATGACAAAGGTCATGAGGAAGGAGGCTCGGCATACGCAAAGGCGGGATCGAGCCTCAGGAGTCCCCCCGGATATTCTCGAGCATTTTCCCCCAAAAAACCAGAGTCTGCCTACTTTATTGCTTTGTGCTCTCACCTCTGACTTTACTGGGGGCTGTCCCCTACCACCATCTCTCTCTCTCTGTCAAAGAGTTAACTTACAGCTCCAATTAATAAAGTTCCTGGGCAATTAGGAGTGTTTAAATCCAAACCCCTCAGATGGCTCTCTAACTCGCCTGACAAGTTTACCCAGACTCCTGCAGCTATGCATACGATTGTTTACAGTCTCCTAGCCTCCAGAGGCACGGGAAGCTTAAGATATTCAAATAGCTTAGAGCCTCTCAGAGAGTTAAAAACTGTCAGAATAAACTAGTAAAGGATTTCATTGATGAGTCAATGCTTGTTGCCAAGTTTTCACATCCCCTGAATTGTATCCTTGAATGTGTATTAATTAATAGTTGGTATATAGAAAAAATAAGTAGTGGCCTTGGTGTTAGTAACTTTAGACCCTTAAGGTAATAAATTCTTTTCTTTGTTGTAAGCCCATTACACATCCGCCCTATAGGAATGCAATTTTATCTTTGGAAGATGGTGCCAAACCTTAAAATAATTACTCTTAGAGAAAATAAGTCTTTGTTGATAAGTCCTTGTCAAGAGGCATAAAATGTTAGTAGGCCTTCTGGCCAGAAGATGATGTAAATCACCTAAACCATTTGTATACGATAAATTTGCAGGAAAGAAACCCTGGTTTTTGATAGGGGTCAAAGACTGCTGACTTTGCATCCCCTATTATCCTCTATGTGTAACTTAGGGTATAAAAGCCCCTGTTAAAAATAAAGCTACGGGCCTTGTTCACCAGCGCTTGGTCTCTCCATGTCATTCTTCCCTTTAACTTCCAGCTGAGTCTCCATCTGGAGCGCGGAACCCACCACGCTTACTAATTATGCCTGGGCTTCTAAGACCCACTCGAGAAGGTGTCTAGGGTGAGGCACCTTCCGGTATTCGAGAGGGCGCCTGCGGCCTACGTAAGTGGTGCAAACTTCTTGTCTTGAAGTTTTATTGGTCTCCCGCGTAAACCAAGCTACTCAGCTTCTTTTCTCCACTGAATTTTCCTACTGAGCTATCCTCATTCTATTGTTCTCTATATCTCTAATTAGCATATAAATAGTCACCTAGGCCGTCTCTCCTTCGAATACCCTGGATCAGCTGGGGCTGGTCCCCAGCAAGGTAGATCATATTGAGAAATCATTTTGTTAGTTGTCAAAGTACAATAATAGGCAAGATTAGTGGTAGGGTGAAGGATGCTGAAGAATCAGAAAAGTAATCTTGTTTTGTTGTCATGGGCACAAGCTGTCCACTTCTATAATCAGCAGCCTCTGGAGAATTCCCAAGAATCTTCAGTTTGAGGTCTTCTAATGGAATGGATGTCCTGTAGTCAGGAAAAAATGATGCTTATATTTTTGGCTGAGAAACATGGACCCAAGATCAATGCCTTGGAATTTCACTGCTGGTCCACTTGTTAGCAGTACCTAATCAGGTCTTTTCCATTGAGGTTCAAGGGAAGTTTTCTTCTGATATTTTTTCAGAAAGATCAAATTTCCAGGTTTCAGATCATGCAAAAGTTACTTAGGTGGATGCTTTGGAAATGCAGATTCTACCTATTGTTTATAAAGCAGGAATTATTATGTGGGCCCCTGGAGCAATTAGTCATATCAGATTGTATCAAGGTAGAATTTAGTATTGAAAGTAGTTCCTAAATACAGGAGGCAGTCTATCCTTAATTCAGAAGGAGATACATACATCCTGCTGCTAAGTCACTTCAGTCGTGTCCGACTCTGTGCGGCAGCCCACCAGGCTCCTCCGTCCCTGGGATTCTCCAGGCAAGAATACTGGAGTGGGTTGCCATCTCCTTCTCCAATGCATGAAAGTGAAAAGTGAAAGTGAAGTCACTCAGTCGTGCACGACTCTTAGCGACCCCATGGACTGCAGCCTAGAGAGGTTCATGTTATTGCTATCAAGGTAAATAGAAGTTCTTTGGGCCTTGGAAGTTTGAAGATTTCTGAAAGATTTGATAATTAGTTTTATAATTCCACTAGTTCTCTTTATTTTTCCTGACATTTGTGGATGATAAGGACAGTGGGGTTTCTAGGTAAATGGTAAAGTTTTACAGAATTACTTAATAACAGATTCAACGAAATGTGTGATCCTGTTACTGGAGAGGTACATCGAGATTTCTCAAGTCAAAATATAAAATAAAGCAATTTTTCCCCTATCATTAAAGCCATAGCTCTCCAGCAAGAAAAAGCCAGAACCCACCATAAGAAGAATTGTACTTATATGTACTCAAAGTTCATTTAGAGGTGTTCCAAGGAGTCCTGAGGCTTTGGGCCTCCATATGCTATCTTTATGGTTTTCCCAGGATTGTGTCATTGGCAGATAGGACCTTCAATCTTGGCAAAGCCCCTAAATTATGCCACAACTGTTGGTTGTGCCCTGCCCCTTTCCCTCCTGTTACAATACCGAGAAGAATTTTTGCTGGACTTCACTTTGTGTCTGTCTCCTTAGATAACAACAAGGGATCTCAAGATTCTTTAATTTCCCATTCATTTTATAGGCGTTCTTAAGGGATAGGGAAATCTTTGTTTTTAAAGCATTTAAAAATCATTGACTAACCCCCAAACATCATCTTTCAGGATTTGGAATAGCTCAACCGGAATTCCATCACCTCCACTAGCTTTGTTCATAGAGATGCTTTGTAAGGCCCACTTGACTTCACATTCCAGGATGTCTGGCTCTAGGTCAGTGATCACACCATCGTGATTATCTGGGTCGTGAAGATCTTTTTTGTACAGTTCTTCTGTGTATTCTTGCCATCTCTTCTTAATATCTTCTGCTTCTGTTAGGTCCCTACCATTTCTGTCCTTTATCGAGCTCATCTTTGCATGAAATATTCCTTTGGTATCTCTGATTTTCTTGAAGAGATCCCTAGTCTTTCCCATTCTGTTGTTTTCCTCTATTTCTTTGCATTGATCACTGAAGAAGGCTTTCTTATCTCTTCTTGCTATTCTTTGGAACTCTGCATTCGGATGTTTATATCTTTCCTTTTCTCCTTTGCTTTTCGCTTCTCCTCTTTTCACAGCTATTTGTAAGGCCTCCCCAGACAGCCATTTTGCTTTTTTTGCATTTCTTTCCCATGGGGATGGTCTTGATCCCTGTCTCCTGTACAATGTCACGAACCTCATTCCATAGTTCATCAGGACTCTATCTATCAGATCTAGTCCCTTAAATCTATTTCTCACTTCCACTGTATAATCATAAGGGATTTGATTTAGGTCATACCTGAATGGTCTAGTGGTTTTCCCTACTTTCTTCAGTTTAAGTCTGAATTTGGCAATAAGGAGTTCATGGTCTGAGCCACAGTCAGCTCCTGGTCTTGTTTTTGCTGACTGTATAGAGCTTTTCCATCTTTGGCTGCAAAGAATATAATCAATCTGATTTCAGTGTTGACCATCTGGTGATGTGCATGTATAGAGTCTTCTCTTGTGTTGTTGGAAGAGGGTGTTTGTTATGACCAGTGCATTTTCTTGGCAAAACTCTATTAGTCTTTGCCCTGCTTCATTCTCTATTCCAAGGCCAAATTTGCCTGTTACTCCAGGTGTTTCTTGACTTCCTACTTTTGCATTCCAGTCCCCTATAATGAAAAGGACATCGTGTTTGGGTGTTAGTTCTAAAAAGGTCTTGTAGGTCTTCATAGAACCGTTCAACTTCAGCTTCTTCAGCATTACTGGTTGGGGCATAGACTTGGATTACTGTGATATTGAATGATTTGCCTTGGAAACGAACAGAGATCATTCTGTCGTTTTTGAGATTGCATCCAAGTACTGCATTTTGGACTCTTTTGTTGACCATGATGGCCACTCCATTTCTTCTGAGAGATTCCTGCCCACATTAGTAGATATAATGGTCATCTGAGTTAAATTCACCCATTCCAGTCCATTTCAGTTCTCTGATTCCTAGAATGCCGACATTCACTCTTGCCATCTCTTGTTTGACCACTTCCAATTTGCCTTGATTCATGGACCTGACATTCCAGGTTCCTATGCAATATTGCTTTTTACAGCATTGGACCTTGCTTCTATCACCAGTTACATCCACAGCTGGGTATTCTTTTTGCTTTGGCTCCATCCCTTCATTCTTTCTGGAGTTATTTCTCCACTGATCTCCAGTAGCATATTGGGCACCTACTGACCTGGGGAGTTTCTCTTTCAGTATCCTATCATTTTGCCTTTTCATACTGTTCATGGGGTTCTCAAGGCAAGAATACTGAAGTGGTTTGCCATTTCCTTCTCCAGTGGACCACATTCTGTCAGATCTCTCCACCATGACTCGCCCATCTTGAGTTGCCCCACGGGCATGGCTTAGTTTCATTGAGTTAGACAAGGCTGTGGTCCTAGTGTGATTAGATTGACTAGTTTTCTGTGAGTATGTGTTTGCCCTCTGATGCCCTCTTGCAACACCTACCGTCTTACTTGGGTTTCTCTTACCTTGGGCGGGGGCTATCTCTTCACGGCTGCTCCAGCAAAGCCCAGCCATTGATGCTTTTGAACTGTGGTGTTGGAGAAGACTCTTGAGAGTCCCTGGGACTGCAAGGAGATCCAACCAGTCCATTCTAAAGGAGATCAGCCCTGGGATTTCTTTGGAAGGAATGATGCTAAAGCTGAAACTCCAGTACTTTGGCCACCTCATGTGAAGAGTTGACTCATTTGGAAAAGACTCTGATGCTGGGAGGGATTGGGGGCTGGAGGAGAAGGGGACGACAGAGGATGAGCTGGCTGGATGGCATCACTGACTCGATGGACGTGAGTCTGGGTGAACTCTGGGAGTTGGTGATTGACAGGGAGGCCTGGCGTGCTGCGATTCATGGGGTCGCAAAGAGTCAGACATGACTGAGCGACTGATCTGATCTGAACCCCCAAACATATATATTATCAGTATAAATATTTCTACTTTATTCTTTATTAGCTGTAGGTCTGGGCAAAGGCAATTACTGGACTTACAGAAGACCTGGGATGGCATTGCCAGCCACTTATAAGGTAAGAGACTTTGGCCAAGTTATTCTTCTCAGCCTTAGATTCTTCAAATACAAAATGGTTATAACACTTGTCTCCCAAATCTGTAAGCATTTACCGTTACTATTCAGTAGTCAACAAATAATACCTACCACTACCCCTTCACAAGTTATCTCCCTTAATTATCAGAACCATCCTATACAAGGGCCTATTACCCTCATTTCAAAGAGGGTTAGTCTCAGTGCTGTTAGAGGCCATGTTAGGATTCAAGCTCCCATCTTTTTGATACCAAAGTCCAGTTCTTACTTAACCCCTCTACTGCCTCTGACGCTTTTCCGCTGTTGGGTTCAAGTGCCCATAGTACATTGAAAACTTTGAAGAATTTATAGTTTGCAGGTTTGATTATTTTGGGTTTGTCCCCGAGTCTGATTGCCCCTCGGGGCAGGGGAAAATTCAGTTTTGGCTCGGCCCAGTCGAGGACTAGATTCTTCCCCATTCCGACAGGAGCCCTGTCTGGGTTTATTGTGAGCTTACAGTACTGTGAGCGAGACCACAGCCAGTGACGGGGACTAGGCGTCGGCTTAGCCAGCCCGCCGCTCAGCGCCGCAGGCCTTCCCGCCGGCCCCTTCGGGCGTCCTTAGCAACGGGCGCTCACTCCCTGCCCCGCCCTGTCCTCCCAACACCCAGCCCCGCGCAAGGCGTCGGCGGTCTTTGCGCCTGCGCGCAGCCAAAACCGCCAGTCGTTTATTTTCCCCTCCCTTCCCTCTCCCCTCCCCTCTCCTCCTCCTCCTCCACCTCCTAGAGCGAGACGCCAATATGGAGCCTGAGGACCTACCATGGCCCGGCGAGCTCGAGGAGGAGGAGGAGGAGGAGGGGGCGGAGAACTTGGACGAGGACGAGGTGGTGATGGTGGAGGAGATGGAGGAAGAGGAGAGACGGGAGCCGGAGGCGGATTTTAACTATGAGAGCCAGCGTCGAGAGAGTACGGACGAGGAGGACGACGAGGAGGCCAAAGCCTGGCTGCAAGCGCACCCCGGCGCCACTTTGCCTCAGGCGTCTCTCCCAAGGCACCGCTATTCGGAGAGCGAGCTGACCAGCCCCGGGAAGGTGAGCTGGCCGGGGAGAGGTATGGGCCGCCGTCGGGCAGGTGGTCCCTGAGCGCTTTGCATGTTCCCTGCCGTCTGCCTCCTGCTCGCCGCCCGTCACGGTGCCTGACAATAGTACGTGTGCTTTTAAAGGCTTGTAGGGGCCTTGTCGCTTCCTGGGCCCCGACTCTTGCCGAGTACTCCAAGTCTCCCGTCCTTTCAGGCAAAGATCTCTCTTGTTCCCCCGCCCCAGGCCCCGGGCTTTTTGAATTACACCAGGGGTTCAGAGGAGTCAGTACTGTGGTTTCAGAAACGCTGTTGGGAGGAGGTGGGGCTTGTCCCCTGAGGGAGAGGAAAAGAGCGGTGTAGGAAAGGAGAGAATGGTTGTCCAGGGACTCTGTTGTTTTGGAGACAGAAGATTATCTGCCTGAAGGGCGGAACTCCGCTTGAGAGAGCAGTGTGGATTCTGTACGACAGTTCAATCGCTCAGTCGTGTCCGACTCTTTGCGACCCCATGGACTGCTGCACGCTTCCCTGTCCATCACCAACTCCCGGAGCTTGCTGAAATTCATGTCCATTGAGTCAGTGATGCCATCCAACCATCTCATCCTCTGTCGTCCCCTTCTCCTGCGTTCAGTCTTTCCCAGCATCAGGGTCTTTTCTAAGGAGTCAGTACTTCGCATCAGGTGTTCGAAGTATTGGAGCTTCAGCATCAGTCCTTCCAATGAATATTTAGGACTGATTTCCTTTAGGATTGACTGGTTGATCTCCTTGCAGTCCAAGGGACTCTCAAGAGTCTTCTTCAACACCACAGTTCAAAAGCATCAATCCTTTGGCGCTCAGCTTTCTTTATAGCCCAACTCTCACATCTGTACATGACTACTGAAAAAACCATAGCTTTGACTAGACGGACCTTTTTTCGTCAAAGTGATGTCTCTGCCTTTTACTGTGCTGTCTAGGTTGGTCATAGCTTTTCTTCCAAGGAGCAAGCGTCTTTTAATTTCATGGCTGCAATCATCACCTGCAGTGATTTTGAAACCCAAGTTTTCATTGTTTCCCCATTCAGTAAGCTACCTGAATAGTAATCTCTAGTGGTTTCTGGCCAATTGTGCTTCTTCAGCTTCTTTGTAGCCCTAAAGGGGTCCCTAGCAGGTAGGAGGGGCTTCGAAATACAGGAGGTTTATTATGCTGCAGCTCCCACCAGTCTGGAAAACTAGAAAGAGCTGATTTTTGGGCTGGCTTCTGAAGGTCATTTTGCAAATAACTGCATTTAATTGATTATTTTTTCAGGGAGAAAGGAAAGATATACAATTCGGATATCTAGTCATCAGACATTAAGTTTCTATTCTGTGAGAGGAACATTGTGGGGACAAAAAGAAGTCTAGGGTTTATTGTTCAAGACTGCTCCTTAGATAAGGTGTCAGCTGGGTAGAGTGAAACAAGATGCAACGATTAAAAAGACAGAGAAAAGACTATATAGACCTGTGCTGTTCAATACAGTAGTCATAGCAATGTCTGACTCTTTACATCTTAATTTGTTAAAATCAAGTGAAATTAAAAATTCAGTGCCTCTGTTGTACCAACCACTTTTTCAAGTGCTCGGTAGCCACGCTTGATTAGAGGCTGTGTAATTGGACAGTGCAGATGTAGAATAATTTCATCATTACAGAAAGTTCTACTGGACATTATTGCTGTAGGCTGTTGATAATTAAAGAATAATAGTTGTTTTGCTTGGTAAATATTCCTGTCGGTACTCAATTCGTTGAGCATGTATTGAGCATTCATCATGGGCCACACATTATGCTTTATGCTGTGGCATTTTGATGAACGGAAATATTTGTTTTTTCTTTTTTCCTAGCGTATGCACTTTAAAGAGGGAGGCAGACAAAATTCAGTTGGTCGAAGAAAGAAAAGTAAAAATCGTATGTCCTAACATGCTTTGAAAACATTTAGTAAGGGAATCTGTTTTGTCAGTGAAGTTGGGGCAAGCTTCTCTGAGGAAGTTATGACAAGCTGAGGTCTGAAGACAGATCACAATTAAAGGGAAAAGAAGCTTTCCAGCTGAGGGAAAGCCACATGGAAAGGTACTGTAGGTAAGAGAGTATGGCGTTTTCAAGGAACCAGGAGCCAATAAGGGTTGATTACAGATTTCAAGGCTTTCTGTTCTATGTCAAGGATTTGGAAGCTTTATCCGTGGAAGTCATTGAAATGTTTTTAAACAAAGAAATACAGAATAAGATTTGTGTTTCAGGAAGATCACTTTGTAGCAGAGCAGAGAACAGCTTTGATGCCTGGGCTGGGTGGGGAGCAGCAATAATGTCAAGGATGCTAATTAATTAGGACATTGCAGTATTGCCGGGAACTGATGATATTTTGTAATAGGCACATGTTGGTGGATGTAGAAAAGTAGACTGATTCAAGAGGAATTTAAGAAGTAAAATAATCACAGTGGTACACTAATTTTACATTATTATTACACTAATAATGGATTAGATGTGGAACACGAGGGCAAGGAGGTGTCAGGTTATTGGATAAATGGTTGTGCCAAATATTGAAAAATGGCCAGGTTTATGGTAGAAGTGGTGGCCATGGGGTAGGGTGATGAGATGGTTGGGATGGGTGTTAAGATTATGGGTTTGGCTTTGGAGATCAGAGGAGGGATCTGGGCTAGACATTTCAAATTGTAAGTTATCTATATACATATGGACCAAAACTAAAGCCACACTTGTGGATAAGGTCTCGTAACTTTAATTTTGTTCTATGACTTCTTGTTTGAATAACTGTTAATATTTAATTTTAATATTTCTTGAAGATTTTAATTAAGCCCTTTTACTTCTTTACAGCCAATGTGACGAGATTATTCTTTTGTTTAGCAGTGATCTATCTGTGTAATAGAAGATACTGCTTTTTAGAGCCCGAGTATTTTTTCCGTAGAGGGTTGTTTTTGTTTTTTTTTTTGAGAGAAAGATATTCTCTTGTTTACCTTGGTGGGTTTATGAAGGTGTGGGTGATGTGCTGTATTAAAAGTAGTTTTAAAATGATATAAAATGTATTAAGATAATTTTTTTGCTCACTAATATGTTAAGATTTATTTACTAATATATTAAGATTTACTGGCATAAATTGGAAAAATGTTTAAAGGAGAGACTTCTATATTTCTTGCTAGAAATTTATGAACTATAAGTTTTTGAAAATGAGTTTGTTGTGTAGTATTTAATTCAGTGTCTTCAAAGGATGGGGCTTCCCAGGTGACTCAGTAGTAAAGAATCCACCCGCCAAGCAGGAGATGTGGGTTCCGTCCTTGGATTGGGACGATCCTGTGAAGAAGGAAATGGCAACCCACTCCAGTATTCTTGCCTGGGAAATTCCATGGACAGAGGAGCCCGGTAGGCTACAGTCCATGGGGTTGCAAAGAATCAGACATGATATAGTGACTGAACAGCAGCAGCATTCAAAGGAAGAGACCAAATGATGGGAGACATTAATTTCATTCAGGATAGCCTCAAGTTAAATGACAAAATTGTAATATTTGATTCACTCTCATGTCTCTGACAATAAGGATGTTCTAGTGGTAATTTGTAAGGTACTGATTAAGTTTGCAACTCCAAGTGATGACACCGAGCTAAGGTATGGAACTGTTTTAAGTTCAGTACAAAATGTGACCTGCCTTACAACCAAGTCTTAAAAAAAAAAAAAAAAAGATTTATTTTTAGCTGAGCTGGGTCTTTGTTGCTGTGGGAGGGCTTTCTCTAGCTGTGGTGAGTGAGGGCTAATCTTCATTGCTGTACGCCAACTTCTCATGGCAGTGTGCCGTCTTCTCATGGCAGCGGCTTTTCTTACTGTGGAGCACAGGCTCAGAGTTGGGGGGCTTCAGTAGTTGTGAGCACTGGCTTAGTTGCCTCTCGGCCTATGGGATCTTCCGGGACCAGGAATTGAACCCATGTACCCGGCATTGGCAAGCGGATTCTTAACCACTGGACCACCAGGGAAGTCCCACAACCAAGTCTTTTTAAGAGTTCAGGGAAGTGAGTGATTCAGAGCCTTTACTTTGGTGGTCTTATGCCAGGCCAGTCCTACAGACCATTCAACATGAACCGTTTCAGACGTCTCTGCTTTGTAATTCCTAAACCTAAATTTCTGAACTGTGCTAGGGAAAATAATTCAGTTCTGTGAATCGGTATCATAGAAGTTCTTGGTCTTCAACTTTTTTTGTTTTTAGTGTTATTATTTATTTACGATAGTCTTTTCTTCCAACTATATTGAGATATAATTGACATGAAGCACTTATAAGTTTAAGGTATATAGCATGGTTTGACTTACATACATCATAAAGTAATTATCACAAGTCGTCATTTCATGTGGCTTAGAAACATGAATAGAAAATAATTTTTTCCTGGTGATGAGAACTCAGCGTTTACTGTTAGCAGTGTTCATATATAGCATACAGCAGCGTTAATTTATTTGTCATGTTGTGCATTATATACTTAGTTCTTATTTATCTTATTATTGGAAGTTTGTGCCTTTTGACCACTTGGTCTCCAACTTTTAACTGGATCATCAAGAGTTCTTGGAAATATTTTTATGTTTCCTTCTTCAGATTCTTCTGCATTATCACCCTTATCCTCTGGCCTTCATCTAGTGTTCAGCATTCTCCTGTCAGCAGGTTATCATTTCTTAGGAGAGACGCTTAGGCCTGAACTCCTTCACCTTTCTAGTCCCCATCTCCAAATTTATCTACATTGTACAACTCTTAATCTTTTTTTTTTTTGCCTATTAGTACAGATTTTTTTCTTAGTATTAAAACTTTTTTGAGCTTGGGGATGAAAGCTGTCAGTTAGAATGTGTTTCTCTCTTAAGGAAGTGCTGAATTTTATCTTTAGATATTTGATAAATGATAGTTTTAAGTTAAATTGTTTTCTTGACTTTTTTGGTCAAATTTGAAGTCAGAATTATGATGTTTTTATGTGAGGTACTGGGAAGATTTTTTAATGTCTTGGAACAGTTTAAATAATATAAGACTTTCTTGCATGTTGGAAAAATAATAACTTGTGAAGCTACTGTGCCTATGGATTCCTTTCAGGGTTATAATTTGTATATACTGTCTCACTTTTTTTGAGTTGAAACTCTTAGTTGCTCAGTTGTGTCTGGCTGTTTGCAGCTCCAGGCTCCTCTGTCCATGGGATTGCTATTCCCTTCTCCAGGGGATCTTCCTGACCTAGGGATCGAACCTGGGTCTCTGGCATTGCAGGCAGATTCATTAACATCTTACCCACCGGGTAAGCCCCTTTTTTGGGGGGGGGGGGAGTTAATTTTGATAATTTATGATTTTTCTGGAAAATCATTTCAATAAGGATTTTTAGTTAATTATAATGAAGTGTTACATAGTATTCTTTATTTTTTCCATTGCATTTGTGATTATTTCCACTTCTCATTCCTAATGTTATGTATTTTATTTTCCTCTTGATCTGAATAACTATGGATATATTTTGTTAATTTTTTTCATCCAAGGAAACCGCTCTTATATTTAAGTTTAATTCTGTTGACTTTTTCACCATTTAGTTCGTTAATTTCAGCTCTCATCTTTTACTATTTCCCTAGGTTTATTTGATTTATTTAATTTTACTTAATGTGCTGAATGTTCAACCGGCTTATTTAAAAACATTCTAAACAGTTTTGTTGTGATATAATTTAAAAACCATGCAATTTACCCTGTATTTTACTGCACAGCTCAGTGGTTTTCAGTATATTAATGGATATGTGTAGCCATCACCACAATTTTAGAACAATTTTTTCACGACCTCAAAAAGAAACCCTATACACTTTCGCTATCGCCCCTCTTGCTTCCATTCCTCAAGGCAACTATTAATCTACTTTCCCTGTCTGTAGAGTTGCCTGTTCTGGTCATTTAATATAAATGGAATCATATAATATATGGTACATGTCACACGGATTCTGGATCTTAGTTCCCCCACCAGGGTTTGAACCCTGGCAGTGAGAGCATTGAGTCCTAGCCACTGCACCACCAATTCCAATGTGTGGTCTTTTATGACTGGCTTCTTTCACTTAGCATAATGTTTTTAGGAATCCATGAATATAACATCAATTTTTCATTCCTTTTTATGACTTAATAGTATTCCATTGTATGGATATACTATATTTGTTTATCCGTTATCAGTTGATGGACATTTGAGTTGTTTTCTGCCTGTTGTCTATCTCAAAATATTTGAAAATTCTCTTTGTGATTTTTTTTCATTGGTTGTTTAGAAGTCTGTTGCTTAATTTCTACATGTTTGTGAATTTCCTTAACTTCCTTCTGTTATAGATTTCTAATTTCATTCCATTTTGGCGGAGAATATACTTTCCATGATTTAAATTTTTTAAAAAATGTGAGGCTTGTGTTTATAACTGAATCACTGTGCTGTACAGCAGAAGTTAACACAACATTGTAAATCGCCTATTCATTAATAAAATAAAATTTTAAAACATTGAGGCTTGCTTTGTAACCTAACACGTTGTCTGTCCTGGAGATGTTCCATGTATGCTGAGAAGAATGCATAATCTGCTGCTGTAGGATGGAATATTCTATAATGTAGTTTGCTTATAGTGTGTTCACATCTTATATTTCCTTGTTGATCTTCTCACAGGTGGCTATCCTTTTTTTTTTTTTTTAATTATTAGTATTCTTTTTGGCTGCCCTGGATCTTTGTGGCAGCCCGTAGGCTTTCTCTAGCTGTGGTGAGTAGGGACTACTCTAGTTGCGCTGCTCAGGCCTCTCACTGTGGTGGCTTCTCCTGTTGCAGAGCGTGGGCTCTAGGTGTGTGGGCTTCAGAAGTTGTGGTGCCTGGGCTTAGTGGCCTCCCGGCTTGTGGTATTTTCCCAGACCAAGGATGGAACCTGTGTCCCCTGCTTTGGCAGATGGATTCTTAACCATTGGACCACTAGGGAAGTCCCAGTAGACTTTATTGGGAGCCGTTTTATGTTTAGCAAAAAGTTCAGAATTCCCATGTACCTCTTTTCCCTCCCCTGTTTTCTCTGTTATTAGCATCTTGTATTAGGCTGGCATATTTGTTACAGTTGGTAAGCCAATATTGATACATTGCTATTAATTATAAGTGTATGTTTTTATTAGAGTCCACTTTTTTGTACATTCTTTGGATTTTGACAAATGTATAATGACATATATCCACTATTTTACAGTATCACACAGAATAGTTTCACTGCCTAAAAAAAAATCCCCGTGTTCTGCTTATTTGTCCCTTCCCTCCTTCCTCTGAAACCCTGGCAGCTGCTGCTGTTTTTATTGTCTTTGTAGTTTAGCATTTTCCAGAAAGTCATGTGCTTAGAGTCATACAGTATGTAGCCTTTTAGGATGGCTTCTTTCACTTAGGAATATGCTTTTAAGGTTCTTCCATGTCTTTTCATGGTCTGGTGGCTTGTTTCTTTTTTTCTACCTTGATTTCTTTTTCTTTTCTTAAAAATTGTGGTAAAATATGTATACCATAAAATTTACTGGTTTAAGCTATAAATAAAATATATTTATTTTGGCTGAGCCTCGCAGCTTGCAGGATCTTAGTTCCATAACCAGGGATTGAACTTCGGGCCCTGGCAGTTAAAGCACTGAGTCCTAAACAGTGGGCTACCAGGGAATTTCCCCATTTTAACCAGGTTTAAGTGACATTAAGTACATTCACATTGTTTTATAATCTTTACCACCATCTATCTCCAGAACTTTTGCATCTTTACAAACTGAACCTCCAACATCTCTGCCTTATCTGAGTCTGATTCTGATCCTTGCTGTCTCTTTAACCTGCTTTTGTTTTTTGTAAAACAAAAAAGTTGTTTTTGTCGTTTATGTTTTGTAATTTGTGTGTGTGTGTGGAAAACCAGGCGTGTACCGAATGAATATGATATGCTAGGAACTGAAGTAAATAGCCTTTTAGTGTGAGGTTTCATAAGTTTATCTGGTTAGAGGTGATTTTGTGTTTGTTTGCTATAGCAGTAGGTGTCAAAGGCTAAAATTTCCTCTGATGGCCTTGCTTTTGTTCCGCCTGTTTTCTTTGGATTTCTCTAAGGACCTCTTAAATAAGATCTGGATGTGCTGTTCTTGCATTCGTGTACCATTCTCATCAGGAGCCGCGTTGATGTAGTGGTGAGGTATGGGCGGAGGGGAGGTGTTCTGTAGTCATATTGTGAGGTCTCAGTCTTTCTCTAGGCTGTGAGCTTCACTAGGGTTTCTCATTGGTTTCTCCTTAAATAAAATAAGAAAGCTAGGAGGGGGCTTGGAGTTGAATATTTCCCTTCCCCGGCATCACTTAGTCTCTGGTAAAACCCCAGTCTCTGGTAAAATAGTTTCTTTTGCAGGCAGGTCTTAAGGACAGAATGCTTCTAGACTTATTTCAAAACGACTACTTTTCCCTCTTCTCCTGCCACAGCAAGAGATTTTTCTCTAATCTTAACTGTGAAACCTGGTGCAGTTCCTGGAAGTAAAACTCCAAAAGTGTGGGAGCCCCTCTAAGACTTTCCCTGGACTTTTTAAATCTCAGAGTTCTCTATCCTGAGCCTCTAATAATTTGTCATTTACAATTTAGGCTTTCCTTCCCTGTCCTTCGTGGTGTCTGCTCTGGAACTCTGTCCCGTTAGTTGTGATTGTCTGTATCTGTTTGTCTGTCCCAGATTTGCTGGACTGTTCAGTTCAGTTCAATTGCTCAGTCGTGTCTGACTCTTTGTGACCCCGTGAATTGCAGCACGCCAGGCCTCCCTGTCCATCACCAACTCCTGGAGTTCACTCAAACTCACGTCCATCCAGTCGGTGATGCCATCCAGCCATGCCATCCTCTGTCGTCTCCTTCTCCTCCTGCCCCCAATCCCTCCCAGCATCAGAGTCTTTTCCAGTGAGTCAACTCTTTGCATGAGGTGGCCAAAGTATTGGAGTTTCAGCTTTAGCATTAGTCCTTCCAAAGAACACCCAGGGCTGATCTCCTTTAAAATGGACTGGTTGGGTCTCCTTGCAGTCCAAGGGACTCTTAAGAGTCTTCTCCTACACCACAGTTCAGAAGCATCAATTCTTAGGTGCTTAGCTTTCTTCACAGTCCAACTCTCACATCCATACATGACCACTTGACTAGACGGACCTTTGTTGGCAAAGAATGTCTCTGCTTTTGAATATGCTATCTAGGTTGGTCATAACTTTCCTTCCAAGCAGTAAGCGTCTTTTTAATTTCATGGCTGCAGTCGCCATCTGCCGTGATTTTGGAGCCCCCCAAAAATAAAGTCTGACACTGTTTCTACTGTTTCCCCATCTATTTCCCATGAAGTGATGGGACCAGATGCCATGATCTTAGTTTCCTGAATGTTGAGCTTTAAGCCACCTTTTTCACTCTCATCTTTCACTTTGATCAAGAGGCTTTTTAGTTCCTCTTCACTTTCTGCCATAAGGGTGGTGTTATCTGCATATCTGAAGTTACTGATATTTCTCCCGGCAATCTTGATTCCGGCAGCGTTTTTCATGATGCACTCTGCATATAAGTTAAATAAGCAGGGTGACAATATACAGCCTTGACGTATTCCTTTTCCTATTTGGAACCAATCTGTTGTTCCATGTCCAGTTCTAACTGTTGCTTCCTGACCTGCATATAGGTTTCTCAGGAGGCAGATAAGGTGGTCTGGTATTCCCATCTCTTGAAGAATTTTCCACAGTTTATTGTGATCCACACAGTCAAAGGCTTTGGCATAGTCAATAAAGCAGAAATAGATGTTTTTCTGGAACTCTCTTGCTTTTTCCATGATCCAGAGGATGTTGGCAATTTGATCTCTGGTTCCTCTGCATTTTCTAAAATGAGCTTGAACATCTGGAAGTTCACGGTTCATGTACTGCTGAAGCCTGGCTTGGAGAATTTTGAGCATTACTTTACTAGCGTGTGAGATGAGTGCAATTGTGCAGTAGTTTGAGCATTCTTTGGCTTTGCCTTTCTTTGGGATTGGAATGAAAACTGACCTTTTCCAGTCCTGTGGCCACTGCTGAGTTTTCCAGATTTGCTGGCAGCATTTTCACAGCATCATCTTTCAGGATTTGAAATAGCTCAACTGGAATTCCATCACCTCTACTAGCTTTGTTTGTAGTGATGCTTCCTAAGGCCACTTGACTTCCCATTCCAGGATGTCTGGGACTGTAGTTTGCCCTTAATTTCAGTTCTCTGGTGGATATAAGAAGAGTTGTTGATTTTCAATTTGGTTAGGGTGTTTTCTTTTTGTAGGGATGGGAGTGATGACTTCCTAACTCCTTGCATGCTGGACCAGAGCCTTGTTTTAGTTGTTTTTCAGCAGACTGTGGTTTTGTTTGTTTGTTTGTTTGTTTTCACCATGCTCCATAGCTTGGCTTCCCTAGTAGCTCAGTTGGTAAAGAATCCGCCTTCAATGCAGGAGACCCTGGTTCAATTCCTGAGTCAGGAAGATCCTCTGGAGAAGGGATAGGCTACCCACTCCAGTGTTCTTGGGCTTCCCTTGTGGCTCAGCTGGTAAAGAATCCGCCTGCAATGCTGGAGACCTGGGTTTGATGCCTGGGTTGGGAAGATCCCCTGAAGGGGGGAGCAGCTACTCACTCCAGTATTCTGGCCTGGAGAAGTCCATGGACTGTATAGTCCATGGGGTCGCAAAGTGACTTTCACTTTCACAGCTTGTGGGATCATAGTTCCCCCACAAGGGATTGAACCTGTGCCCTTGGCAGTGAAAGCATGGCGTCCTAACCATTGGACGACCAGGGAATTTCCTCAACAGATCATTTTTTAGAGCAATTGTAGGTTCCAAAAAAAAATTGAGATTTCCCATCTACTTCCTGCTCCCACACATGCACAGCGTCCTCCACTGTCAATTTCCAACGTCAGAGTGTAATACGTTTGTTATGATGAACCTACATTGACATCCAAAGCCAGAGTGTATATTAGGGCTCACTTTTGGTATTGTACATTCTATGGTTTTTGACAAATGTATAATGGCATGTATCCACCAATATAGTTTCTCCATGTCTTTTCATGACTTAGTGGCTCATTTCTTTTTAGTTCTCGATAATATTATTGTCTAAATGAGCCACAGTTTATTTTATCCATTCATCTACTAAAGGATATTTTCGTTGGACTTCCCTGATGAGTCAGACTGTAACGAATGTACCTGCAATGCAGAAGACCTGGGTTCAATCCCTGGGTTGGCAAGACCCCCTGGAGAAGGGAATGGCTACCCACTGCAGTATTCTTGCCTGGAAAATTCCATGACAGAGCAGCCTGGTGGGCTGCAGTGTGTGAGGCTGCAGAGAATCAGACACGACTGAGAGACTAACCATCTTTTCAGTCCATTTGGGTCAGTACCAAGCAGTCTGATGACTCGCTGCATGTGTGCTCAGTGCTGTATGTTGGTTAACAGTCCTTATCAGGTTATGTCTTTTAGAAATATCTTCTCCTCGCCTGTGGCTTGTCTTCTCATTCTCTTGACATTGTCTTTCATGGAACGAAAGTTTTTAATTTTGATGAGTCCAGCTTATCAACTCTTTCTTTCACGGGTTGTGCCTTTGGTGTTGTACCTAAAAAGTGATCACCATAGCCCAGGTCATCTAGGTTTTCTCCTGTGTTATCTTCTAGGTGTTCTACAGTTTTTACAGTTTTATATTCCCTGTTTTGAGTTGAATTTTGTGAGAGCTGTAAGATCTGTCCCAAGTCGCTTTTTGCACATGCGTGTCCAGTTATCCCGGCATCGTTTGTCGAAAAGACGGTCTTGGCTCCATTACGTTGCCTTGTTCCTTTGTCAAGGATCAGCGGTCTTTATCTCGGTCTGTTTCTGGACTTTGTTGTGTCACAGCGATCTGTTTGCTGGTCTTTCACCAGTGCCACATTGTCTTGATCGCTGTAGCTTTACAGGAAGTTTTTAAGTCAGATAGTGTCTGTTGTTTTTTTGGCTTTCTTGGGTCTTTTGACTCCCCATATACACTCTATTTTTTAAGTTCAAATTACTTTTTTTTTTTCCCCATTGGTGTGTTGGTTTCTGCTGTACAACAGTGCAATCAGCCATAACTATACGTACATCCCCTGCCTCCCTAGCGTCTCTCCCCACCATCATCCCCCCTCCACATCATCACAGAGCACTAGATGGGCTCCCTGTGCCGCACAGCAGCTTCTCCCACCTGTCCAGCTTACACTGGACAATGTGTGTATATTGATGCTGCGTTCTCCATTTGTCCCACTCTCTCCCTCCCCCACGGTGTCCATAAGTCCATTCTCTACATCTTTGTCTTCATTCCTTCCCTGCAGATAGCTTCATCAATATAATTTTTCTAGATTCTGTATATATGCGTTAATTACTATATTTGTTTTGTCTTTCTCACTTACTTCACTTTGTATAACAGGCTCTAGCTTCATCCATCTCATGAGAACTGACTCAAATTCATTCTTCTTGATGACTGAGTAGTATGTATGTACTATATCTTTTTTGTTGATTCCTCTGCTGATGGACATCCAGGTTGCTTCCATGTCCTGGCTGTTGTCAGCAGTGCTGCAGTGAACATTGGGGTACATGTGTCTTGAGTTTTGATTATGGTTTTCTCATACTGATTATGGCCCAGTAGTGGAATTGCTGGGTCATACGATGATTTATTCCTAGTATTTGAAGTAATCTTTATCCTGTTCTCCATAAAGTCTGCATGAGTTTGTATTCCCACCAACAGTGTAGAGTTCCCTTTTCTCTACCTCCTCTCCAACATTTATGGTTTGTACAGTTTTTGATGATGGCCATTCTGACTGGCATGAGGTGATACCTCATTGAAGTTTTGATTTGCATTTCTCTGATAATTAGTGACGTTAAGCATCTTTTCATCTGTTTATTGGCCATCTATATGTCTTCAGAAAACGAAGATCATGGCATCTGGTCCCATCACTTCATGGGAAATAGATGGGGAAACAGTGGAAACAGTGGCAGACTTTATTTTTCTGGGCTCCAAAATCACTGCAGATGGTGACTGCAACCATGAAATTAAAAGACGCTTACTCTTTGGAAGGAAAGTTATGACCAACCTCAATAGCATATTGAAAAGCAGAGACATTACTTTGCCAACAAAGGTTCGTCTAGTCAAGGCTATGGTTTTTCCTGTGGTCATGTATGGATGTGAGAGTTGGACTGTGAAGAAGACTGAGCGCTGAAGAATTGATGCTTTTGAACTGTGGTGTTGGAGAAGACTCTTGAGAGTCCCTTGGACTGCAAGGAGATCCAACCAGTCCATTCTGAAGGAGATCAGCCCTGGGATTTCTTTGGAAGGAATGATGCTAAGGCTGAAACTCCAGTACTTTGGGCACCTCATACGAAGAGTTGACTCATTGGAAAAGACTCTGATGCTGGGAGGGATTGGGGGCAAGAGGAGAAGGGGATGACAGAGGATGAGATGGCTGGATGGCATCACTGATTCGATGGACATGAGTCTGAGTGAACTCTGGGAGTTGGTGATGGACAGGGAGGCCTGGCGTGCTGCTATTCATGGGGTCGCAAAGAGTCGGACATGACTGAGCGACTGATCTGATCTGATCTGACCCATTTTTGATTGGGCTGTTTGTTTTCCTAATACTGAGCTGTACGAGCTTCTTATATATTTTAGATTAATCCTTTGTCAGTTGTTTCATTTGCAATTTTCTCTTATTTTGAGGGTTGTCTTTTAATCTTTTTTATTGTTTCCTTTGTTGTGCAAAAGCTTTTAAGTTTAATTAGGTCTCATTTTTTTTTTTTTATTTCCATTACTCTAGGAGGTGGGTCATAGAGGATCTTACTGTGGTTTATGTCAAGGAATATTCTACTTATGTTTTCCCCTAAGAGCTTTATACTTTCTGAGCTTACATTTAAGTCTAATCCAGTTTGAGTTTATTTTTGAGTATGATGTTAGGAAGTCTTCTAGTGTCATTCTTTAGCATGTAGCTGTCTAGTTTTCCCAGAACTACTTGCTGAAGAGGCTGTCTTTTCTCCATTGTATATTCTTGCCTCCTTTGTCAAAGATAAGGTGCCCATACTACTACTACTACTACTACTACTACTACTACTACTACTACTACTAAGTTGCTTCAGTCAAGTCCGACTCTATGTGACCCCAGAGATGGCAGCCCACCAGGCTCCCCCGTCCCTGGGATTCTCCAGGCAAGAACACTGGAGTGGTTTGCCATTTCCTTCTCCAGTGCATGAAAGTGAAAAGTGAAAGTGAAGTCGCTCAGTCATGTCTGACTCTTAGCGACCCCATGGACTGCAGCCTACCTGGCTCCTCCGTCCATGGGGTTTTCCAGGCAAGAGTACTGGAGTGGGGTGCCATTGCCTTCTCCGTATCTGGGCTTTGTGTCTTGTTCCATTGATCTGTATTTGTTTTTGTGCTTGTACCATACTCTTGATGACTGTAGCTTTGTAGTATAGTCTGAAGTCAGGAAGGTTGATTCCTCCAGCTCTGTTTTTCTTTGTTAAGATTGATTTGGCTCTTTGGGGTCTTTTGTGTTTCCATGCAAATCGTGAAATTTTTTTGTTCTAGTTCTGTAGAAAAATACCATTGGTAATTTGATAGGTATTGCATTGAATTTGTAGATTGCTTTGGGTAGTATAGTCATTTTCACAATATTGATTTCTCCAATTCAAGAAAACGGTATATCTCTCCATCTATTTGTGACATCTTGGATTTCTTTCATCGGTGTCCTATAGTTTTCTGCATGGGTTTTTTTTTTCTTTTAGGTAGGTTTATTCCTAGGTATTTTATCCTTTTTTGCTGCAGTGGTGAATGGGATTGTTTCCTTAACCTTTTTCTGATTTTTCATTGTTAGTGTATAGGAATGCAAAGGATTTGTGTGTATTAATTTTATATCCTGTGACTTTACTGTATTCATTGACTAACTCTAGTAATTTTCTGGCAGAATCTTTAGATTTTTCTATGTATGTCATTTGTAGACAGCGAAAGTTTTATCTTTATTTTCAATTTGGATTTCTTTTATTTCTTTTTCTTCTTTGATTGCTGTGGCTAGGACTTCCAACACTATGTTGGATAATAGTGATGAGAGTCAGCACCATTCTCTTGTTCCTAGTCTTAGAGGAAATGCTTTCAGTTTTTCACCATTGAGAATATTTGCTTTGAATTTGTCATATATGGCCTTTATTATGTTGATGTAGTTTCCTTCTATGCTTACTTTCTGGAGAGTTTTTATCATAAATGAGTGTTGAATTTTGTCAGAAGCTTTCTTTGTCTCTATTGAGATGATCATATGGTTTTTATCTTTCAGTTTTTTGATACTGTGTATCACATTGATTTTTTTGTATATATTGAAGAATCCATGCATCCCTGGGATAAATCGCACTTGGTCATGATGTATGATCCTTTTAATATGTTATTGCCTTCTTTTTGCTAAAATTTTGTTGAGGATTTTGATATTGGCCTGGAATTTTCTTTTTTGTGGTGTCTTTGTCTGGTTTTAGTGATGGTGGCCTCCTGGAATGAGTTTGGGGTTTTTCCTTCCTCTGCAGTTTCCTGGAATAGTTTTAGCAGGATAGATGTTAGTTCTTCTCTAAACTTGATGTGGGATTCGCCGGTGAAGCCATCTGGCCCTGCGCTTTTGTTTGTTGAAGATTTTTGATCGCAGTTTTGATTTCAGTGCTTGTAATTGGTCCATTCATGATTTCTGTTTCTTCCTGGTTCAGATTTGGAAGATTTTTCTAAGAACTTGCCCATTTCTTCCAGGTTGTCCATTTTATTGGCATATAGTTGCTTGTCATTGACTCTTAAGATCCTTTGTATTTCTGTGTTGTCTCTTGTAAGTTCTTTTTCATTTCTAATTTTATTGATTTGAGTCCTCTCCCTTTTTTTTCCTCGATAAGTCTGGCTAGTGGTTTGTCAATTTTGTTTATCTTCTCAAAGAATTAACTTTTAGTTTTATTGATCTTTGCTATTTTTCTTTCATTTCTTTTTCATTTATTTCTGCTCTGATCTTTCTAATTTCTTTCCTTCTGCTAACTTCAGGGTTTTTTGTTCTTTTTCTAGTTGCTTTAGGTATAAAGTCAGGTTGTTGATTTTTTGATTGCTGTTGTTTTTTGAGATAGGCTTGTATTGCTATAAACTTTCCTCTTAGAACTGATTTTGCTGCATCCCACAGGTTTTGGGTCATTGTGTTTTCATTGTCTTTTTGTTTCTAGGTATTTTTTTAAATAACCTTTTTGATGTCTTCAGTGACTTGTTGGTTATTTAGAAGTGTGTTGTTTAGCCTCCATGTGTTCGTGATTTTTACAGTTTTCTTTCTTTTCCTGTAATTGATATCAAGTTGCATAGCACTGTGGTCAGAAAATATGCTTGATACAATTTTAGTTTTCTTAAATTTTCCAATGCTTGATTTGTGACCCAAGATGTAATCCATTGTGGAGAATGTTCCATGTTCAGTTGAGAAAAAAGTGTATTCTGCTGTTTTGGGATGGAATGTCCTAGAGATCTCAGTTAGCTCCATTTGGACTAGTATGTGATTTAAGGCTTGTGTTTCCTTATAAATTTTGTCTGGATGATCTGTCCATTGGTGTAATTGGGGTGTTAAAGTCCCCTTCTGTTACGCTGTTACTGTCAGTTTCCCCTTTTGTGGTCGTTAGTATTTGCATTATGTATTGAGGCGCTTCTATGTTGGGTGAATTAGTATTTATAATTGTTATATCTTCTTGAGTTGATCCCTTTTTCATTATGTCATGTCCTTCCTTATTTTTTGTAACAGTTTTTATTTTAACGTCTGTTTTATCTGATATAAGTGTTGCTACTCCCACTTTCTTTTGATTCCCACTTGCATGGAATATCTTTTTCCATCCCTCAACTTTCAGTCTGTATGTATCCTTAGGTCTGAAGTGGCTCTCCTATAGGCAGCATATACACAGGTCTTGTTTCTGTATCCAGTCAGCCAGCTTGTGTCTTGATTGTAGCATTTAATCCATTTACATTTAAGGTAGTTATATATATGTTCCTAATGCCATTTTCTTAATTGTTTAGGATTTATTTTTGTGAGTCTGTTTCTTCTCTTGTGTTTCCTACTAGAGAATTTCCTTTAGCATTTGTTGTAAAGCTGGTTTGCTATGCTAAGTCACTTCAGTTGTGTCCGACTCTGTGCGACCCCTAAGACGGCAGCCCACCAGGCTCCCCCGTCCCTGGGATTCTGTAGGCAAGAACACTGGAGTGGGTTGCCATTTCCTTCTCCAGTGCATGAAAGTGACAAGAGAAAGTGAAGTCGCTCAGTGGTGTCCGACTCTTAGTGACCCCATGGACTGCAGCCTACCAGGCTCCTCCGTCCATGGGATTTTCCAGGCAAGAGTACTGGAGTGGGGTGCCATTGCCTTCTCCGAAAGCTGGTTTGGTGGCGCTGAATTCACTGAACTTTTGCTTGTCTGTAAAGCTTTTGATTTCTTCTTCAAATCTGATGAGATCCTTGCTGGTACTCTTGGTTGTAAGTTTTTATCCTTCATCACTTTAAATATATCCTTCCACTCTCTCTGGCCTGCAGAGTTTCTGCTGAAAAATCAGCTGTTAACCTTATGGGGATTGCTTCGTATGTTATTTTTTGCTTTTCCCTTGCTGCTTTTAGTATTTTTTCTTTGTGTTTAAATTTTTTTAGTGTGATTAATATGTGTGTTGTTGTATTTCTCTTTGGGTTTATCCTGTATGGGACTGTCTGGGCTTCCTGGACTTGGGTGCTTATTTCCTTTCCTATAGTAGGGGAGTTTTCCACTATAATCTCCTCACATATTTTCTCATACCCTTTGTTTCTCTTCTTCTGGAATGCTAATAATTTGAATTTTGGTGCATTTATTATTGTCCCAGAGGTCTCTGAGACTGTCCTCTACTCTTATATTTCTTTTTTCTGCTCCTCAGCAGTTATTTCTGTTATTCTGTCTTCCAGCTCACTTATCCATTCTTCTGCCTCAGTTATTCTACTAGTGATTCCTTTTAGATTATTTTTAATTTCAGTGATTGTGTTGTTCATCTATGTTTATTTTTATTTCTTCTAGGTCTTTAGTAAATGTGTTAAATGATTCTTGTATTTTTTCTATTTTTGATATTTTGAAACTTCTTTACTGTCATTACTTGAAATTCTTTTTCACATAGGTTGCCTGTTTCCTCTTCATTTATTTGGTCTTGTAGTTTTTAACTTGCTCCTTCATCTTTAACATATTTTTTTTGTCATTTTTTTTTTTTTTGATAGTTGGGAGTACGTTCCTGTCTCACAAGTTGTTTAGTCTTAGTTTCCAGCAGTGGAGTTTTCAGGTAGTTGGGTAGAGCTGGGTCTTTGTTTTGAGATGTGGACCTTTGGGAAACCTCACTCTAATTAATACTCCCTGGCACCTGAAGTTTTCTCTGTTACTCTAGCCATTCGGACTCAGCACTCCTGCCTCCTGGGGCTCAGTCCTGAACTGGGATTCCACAAGCCATGGTTGTGGAAAAGAAAAATATAGAAAAGGAAGAAAAGGAAAAAAAAAGGCAGAACAATAACAAAGAATAGAAAATAACCTCAGAAGGGTGAAAGTGGACTCCAGTAGCAAAGTGAGAGAAGAAAAAAAATTATATCTATAAAAATAGAAAATAAGAAAAATCAAGAGGGGGCAGAAAAATAATGAAGATTAAAAAATAATAAAATAAATTTAGAAAACTAACAAATAATAGAAAAAATAAGAATATGTGTGAAACAACCACTGGAGGGTAAAACCGAACTCTGCTGGTAAACAGTAAAAAAAGTATTGGAAAAAAAAAAACAACCTTAAAAACAGAAACAAACCTTGAATGTGAAGGGCAGTGCTTAGGTGGGGGATGACTTATGTGGTGTTGTTTGGGTGGAGATGGGATTTATTGGGGGGATGGGGTCCTGATTCAGGACCTAAGCCTCCAGAGAAGACCCTAGAGAGGGGGCTCTACCCAAACTGAGAAAGCCTCTGCAGTGCCTCTGTGTAGGGCGTGGCAGGTGGCCTGGACTCCACCCAGGTTTCTGCAGTGCTTCTGGCTTCAGGGTGGGGAGGATAAACCTGGGTCTCCAGGAGGCTCCCTGGGGCCGAGTGGGTAGGGGAACACCAGATGGATTCCCCTCTCCTCCCCATCCAGAGGGACCCTTCCCTGCTGGCTCTGCTTTGTCTTCCTTCCCTTCTGCAGTCGCAGGACCTGTGTGGGCAGTGGGTGCCCTTGGAGGTGACCCTGGAGGGAGAGGGGTCCTGAAGAATAGAGGGTGCCCCTGGAAGGAGGAGGGAGCCAGAGGGTAGAGAAAGGGGTCCCAGATGGTGGAGGCCCAGTCCAGAGGGCAGACAGAGCCCCTGGTTGGGGGATGAGGGCCCACAGAGGACAGGGACCTTGGAGGGGAGAGGGAACTGGAGGACAGAGGGGGACCCTGAAGGGTGGGGGGCCACCCGGATGGCTGAGCACTTGGCCTGGAAAGAGGAGTAAGCCCTGGAGGGAGGAGAGGGGCTGGAGGGGGGCCCCCTGGAGGGTGGAGGGGGGCCCGGAGGTGGTGGTCTTAGGAGACGCTCCAGGGCCGAGTGGGCAGGGGAACACTAGGCAGTTCCCTGCTACTGGAACCCTGCAGTTGCCTCCCCCGGCTGGGTGGTCTTCTCTCCCTGCAGGAGCCTCCCTCCCCTGTTTCACATCTACAGGACCCATCCAGGTGGATGAGTCCCTGAAGAGCAAAAGGTACCCTGGAAGGCAAAGAGCTCCTCAGGAGGGTTGAGAGGGTCCCAGAGGCCCTTGGGCCCCATAAAGGCTCCCTGGGGCCAAGTGAAGGGGGAACCCCAGGGCCTTCCACAGTGGGACTTCTTATCCCCTCAGAGGTCCCTCCCCTTTCTGGTAGAGCAGGTATGCAGTTCCCAGCACCCAAAGGCATCCAAACTGTCCCTGGCGTCCAAACTGCTTCTGATGCCAAAACTGCTACCCCTCCCCCCGCAGCCCCTCAGTCTCTGGAAAGTGAAAGGGGCACCCCAGGGGCTTTTCCCAGTGGTTCCTGTGATCCCCCAGGATCCCCACCCCTCCGAGGCAAGCAGGCATGTGGCTTCTAGCACTGAAAGGTGCCCAGACCAGACTGCTCTGGGCACCCAAACCACTTCTGGTTCTAAAACTGCTCCCTCTCCCCCAGCAGCCCCTCAGTCACTGGTCCCCAGGCCTGCACTTTCCCCTGCTTGGCCCTACCTGGTACCTGGTCTCCCCCAGGGCTCCTCCCTTCAGCCTGTCCACAGGAAATCCCCCACCATTGCCTGGTGAATATCCTAGGGGTGGGTAGATGCAGACTGCATGCCTTCCCTCACTGCCGCCTTGGCTCTCTGCCATATAAACTTTAGAACCAGTTTATCGATATCCACAAAATAACTTGCTTGGATTGCATTGGAGTTGTATTGAATATATACATCAAGTTGGGAAGAACTGACATGTTGACAGTATTGAGTCTTGCTAACAATGAAGATGAACTATCTGTCCATTTAATTAGTTCTGTTTTGATTTCTTTCACCAGAGTTTAGATTTGGTGCATATTTGTTTAGATTTATACCTATTTCATTTTTTGGGTGCTAATGTAAATGGGTTTTTTCCTCCCTGTACCTCATGTGGGATCTTAGTTCCCTGACCACATACCAAACCCACCCTTCCTGCAATGGAAGCACCCAGAGTCTTACCCACTAGACTGCTGGGGAAGTCCCAGTGGTATCGTGTTTTTAATTTCAAATTCTAATCGTTCACTGCCGGTGTGTAGGAAACCCATTGATTTGCTCTGGTTTTTTTGTTGTTTGTTTTTTTAAATGTTCAGATCAGATCAGTCGCTCAGTCGTGTCCGACTCTTTGCGACCCCATGAATCGCAGCACGCCAGGCCTCCCTGTCCATCACCAACTCACGGAGTTCACTGAGACTCACATCCATCGAGTTAGTGATGCCATCCAGCCATCTCATCCTCTGTCGTCCCCTTCTCCTCCTGCCCCCAATCCCTCCCAGCATCACAGTCTTTTCCAATGAGTCAACTCTTCGCATGAGGTGGCCAAAGTACTGGAGTTTCAGCTTTAGCATCATTCCTTCCAAAGAAATCCCAGGGCTGATCTCCTTCAGAATGGACTGGTTGGATCTCCTTGCAGTCCAAGGGACTCTCAACAGTCTTCTCCAACACCACAGTTCAAAAGCATCAATTCTTCGGCGCTCAGCCTTCTTCACAGTCCAACTCTCACATCCATACATGACCACAGGAAAAATCATAGCCTTGACTAGACGGAACTTTGTTGGCAAAGTAATGTCTCTGCTTTTGAATATGCTATCTAGGTTGGTCATAACTTTCCTTCCAAGGAGTAAGCGTCTTTTAATTTCATGGTTGCAGTCACCATCTGCAGTGATTTTGGAGCCCAGAAAAATAAAGTCTGCCATTGTTTCCACTGTTTCCCCATCTATTTCCCATGAAGTGGTGGGACCAGATGCCATGATCTTCGTTTTCTGAATGTTGAGCTTTAAGCCAACTTTTTCACTCTCCACTTTAACTTTCATCAAGAGGCTTTTCAGTTCCTCTTCACTTTCTGCCATAAGGGTGGTATCATCTGCATATCTGAGGTTATTGATATTTCTCCCGGCAATCTTGATTCCAGTTTGTGTTTCTTCCAGTCCAGTGTTTCTCATGATGTACTCTGCATATAAGTTAAATAAACAGGGTGACAATATATAGCCTTGACGAACTCCTTTTCCTATTTGGAATCAGTCTGTTGTTCCATGTCTAGTTCTAACTGTTGCTTCCTGACCTGCATACAGATTTCTCAAGAGGCAGATCAGGTGGTCTGGTATTCCCATCTCTTTCAGAATTTTCCACAGTTTATTGTGATCCACACAGTCAAAGGCTTTGGCCCGTTGCAGCCGCCTTTAAATGTTCAAGTATCACCAAAAAATATCCATCCACTACTTTGGGAAACTGGAGTGTTGAATTCTAATTATTGTTGGATTGTCTCTTTTTTCCTTCAGTTCTGTTAATTTTTCCTTAAGGTATTTTGGAGCTCTGATGCGAAGTGAATATATATTTTGAATTATTAGATTATTCTTGGTGGATTGACCCTTTTGTCATTCTGAAATGCTCCTCTTTATTTTTAGTAGCCTTTTTTATTGTAATACATTTTTATATTGCACTAGCCACTCTGCATGTTTTAGATTATAAATCTGCTCTTCATCCTTTTCCTTTCACCCTGTTTGTGTTTTCAGCCTAAAGTGTGTCTCCTGTAGAGAGCGTATAGTTGAATCTTGTTTTTCATGTAGTCTAGCACAACTATATATCTTTGATTGGGTTGTTTAATTCACTCACATTAAATGCTATTGATATGTTTTGATTTATATCTACTGTTTAATTTTTTGTTTTCTATATATTGTGTCTTTTTGTTCTTTTAGACCTTATATTGCCATTTTTGGTTTTAAGTAGATATTTTTCTCTTGTTTTGATTTAATTCTAATGATTTTTAAAGTTATAATTACTGAGTTATTTTCTGTGGCTTACAGTATACACTGTTAATTTATCAGAATCTGCTTGAGATTCATTAGGACTAAATTTCAGTGAAATATAGAAGGTTTATGCCAATATAACCCCATTCCTTACCCTGCCCCTTCAATGTTATTACTGTTAAACATATGTCTGCATATGTTACAGATATATGTTACATACCAAGTGAGGTATTGTAAGAGTTAATACTTTCTGTAATAGGTTTTTTGAAGAATCTGGGAGGAGGGAGAATAACAAGCAGATGTTTTGTAGTTAGTTATATGAACTTTCTTTTGTCTTCTTTTTCTGTGCTCATTTCTTCCTTTCTTTTGAGTTATCATCTGGTATTGTTTCCTTATTTCAGCACAGATCAGTACCTGTTGATCTCCTTTGTGCTCTCATTGTCAAATACGTTTCTGTATGTTTATGTGCCTAGCAGTACAGTTAGATATATATTGTTTCATACAATCGTTCTTTTTTGAAATAGGAAAATTTTCACTTTATTGTCACATTGAATTTTAGTACTTTACTTTTTTTCCCCTTTCCTTCCTTCCTTCCTTCCTTTCTTTCGCTGTCAGGTCAACTGCGGCGTGCGGGATCTTTCGTTGCAACACACAGACTCTGTAGTTGTGGCGTATAAGCTCAGTAGTTGTGGCACGCGGGCTTAGTTGCTCTGTGGTACGTGGGATCCTAGTTCCCGGACCAGGGATCGAACCTGTCTGTGTCCCCTGCATTGCAAGGTGAATTCCCAGTCATTAGCTCACCAGGGAAGACACTGAATTTTAGTGCTTCTCTGTACAAGAGAAAAACAAACTGAGTCATGGTCATGAGTTCAGGATTATATATGTTACATTTTGCCTTGTTATAATACAGTTGTGGCTTTATGATAAACATAAATTGGGGACATAGCTTGTAATCCAAAGCTAATTTGCATAACTCACGAGAGGAAAAAGCATTAAATGCATTTCTGAAATAAGTATTTTCATTTAATTCAGAATGTCAAGACAGCATTAGACATTGGCCTTGTTTCAAAAAAGTTTAAATGCTAAGCTAGCTAAATAACCTTCTTGAAAGGTTTAAACACAGATAAAGAAAATGTTTTCCCTCTAATCTCAATCTTACATAAGAGAAAGAGATGAAGGGAAAAATGTAGACAATTTCTTTAGCGTATATGGCTAAGTACATCAGCCTCCTTAAACTAGTGTCCATTACTGACTTCATTAAAATGAACTGGGCAAATATCGAAAGTTATCCACTTTATAAACCAAAGGCAGAAATTTTAGGGTTACGGTAAGTAAAAAAATTTTGAAACACTTGAAAAATGTTTGACATTAGAGAAATCATCTCTTCATTATAAGAAAGAAAGGCATAACAGAAAGTAAAAAACATTTAAACTAAACTGATTTTCAGTCCTCTTTGAACAAGAGAAATAGAAAATAATGATTACTAAACTTTGTGCTTTAATCGAACTAATTAATTACAGTGATTTTAAATGGCAACTGCCCATCTGACTAGGTGGTGAGCTTGACAGTTTTGAATATTTTTGTAACGAGTATTTTTTAAAACACAAAGGCACTAAAATGATCTGGTCTTGCAGTGTTTATCTTAATGCATTCTGCATTTCTTTGCCAAGCTTGTAGTTAAGGATCTTGTTCCAATCAATCTTAGTGTGAATAATTAGGAACCGTTGATGAAAGTTGTGTCTGACATTGTCTGATAATTTTCACTGATGACAGTTTGATATTCATTCTTTTTAGCCTCTTCAATCTTTATAAATTCATTTGCTGTTTGCACCTCGTTAGACACCGTTAGGGAATCTTGTATATCTTTATGACTCATAGCTGAACCTTAACATTTTCATAATAATGAACCTGAATTCAAGATGCCAGGCACCTGAGTAGTTGAAGGAATGATTGTAAACGTCCACTCTGACCTCCAATGACCATTCCAAAAGTTTTTTGCTTGAAATTAATGGCTTTCTATGCATGCAATAACTGTTTGCTGTCTATTTTTTTTAACCACATACAGTACTGACACAGTCGGACACAACTGAAGTGACTTAGCAGCAGCAGCAGCAGCAGCAGCAGAGAGGAGTTATTACTGAAGTTTGCCATGGTTCAGTTGCGTTTTCTGCTTGTACAGTGTTGGATCAGTTGTGTCCTTTTTTAAGTGATCAAGTTTTTTGGTTCCAAAAACTTTCCGTTTCCCAAGTTACCATGTTCTGTTTTCAGTACCTGATTTTCAAAACCTTCAGTTTTACTGAGGTATGCATGGGTTGCCCCTTCCCTCAGAAGAGTATCATTGTTAAGCAATAACAGAACATCATTAAACACCTCGTTAAATTCTCCAGGAGGGGCATGAATGATGAATTTTGCTGCTATGCATACCTTCTCATCAGACAACTGCTTCTCCAGATCTGCTGTTTTCCTTTCGGTGGCGAACTAGGCTGCCCGTGTTGATGCTGGCGGTGACAGCCTGCCTTGCCCCTTTCCGCCTGGTCTTCTTGCTGCATATCCTGCCAGTGAAGGCTTTTTAGATTGTCAAAGGGAAGAAAGGAGAAGAAATACGCAGTTACACTGTCTTTTGCAGTTAGCTGTGTAATTGCTTTAATTAATTCTCTGTTATTTTGTATAAATTTCAGTTACTCTCTAGTATCATCCTGAAGCGTTTCCCTTAGTATTTCTTGTAAAAGAAATAAATTTTCCGTTTAGGTTTATCTGGGGATTGAAAATTTTTAAGAAGAATTTTAATTGTGATAAAATACAGAGAATATCTTAACCATCTTAACCATTTTAAAGTGTATAGTTTGATCATGTTAAATACATTAACCTTGTTGTACAACTGGTGTCCAGAACTCTTTTCATTTTGCAAAGCTGAAACTCTGCACCATAAACAACTCCCCATTTCCCCTCATCTCAGCTCCTAGCAGCCACGTTTCTGCTTTGTGTTTCTATGAATTTGATTACTCTAGATGCCTCTTTTAAGTGGAACCATGCAGTATCTGTCCTTTGTGACTGGCTTATTTTCACTTTCATCCTCAAGATTCATCCATGTTGTAGTAGTGACCCAATTACCTTCCTTTTACGTCTGAATAACATTCCACTGTATGTATGTACAACATTTTGTTTATCCCTTATCAGCTGATAAGACACTTGGATTGCTTCTGCCTGTTGGCTGTTGTGAGTAGTGCTGCTGTGAGCATAGGTTTGCAAATATCTCTAGACCTGGCCTTCAGTTCTTTTGGATATATACGCAGAAGTGGGATTGCTAGAACATGGTGGTAGTTCTATTTTTAGTTTTCTGAGGAACCTCCCTACTGTTTTCCATAGTAGTTGTACCATTTTATAGTTTCACCAACACTACACAAGGGTCCCCGTTTCTCCACATGTTTGCCAACATTTGTTATTTTTTTTCTTTCTCTTTTTCTTTTTTTTTTGATAGTAGCCATCCTGATGAGTGGGCTTCCCTCATAGCTCAGTTGGTAAAGAACCTGCCTGCAATGCAGGAGACCCTGGTTCGATTCCTGGGTCGGGAAGATCCGCTGGAGAAGGGATCGGCTACCCACTTCAGTACTCTTGGGCTTCCCTTGTGGCTCAGCTGGTAAAGAATCTACCTGCAATGCGGGAGACCTGGGTTCAGTCCCTGGATTGGGAAGATTCCCTGGAGAAGAGAAAGGCTACCTACTCCAGTATACTAAACCTGGAGAATTCCATGGATACAGTCCATGGGGTCACCAAGAGTTGGACACGACTGAGTGACTTTCATTTTCACTATCCTGATGAGTATGAGGTGATGTCTTACTATTTTGATGAGTGATGTTGAACATCTTTCCCTGTACTTAGTGGCTATTTGTATATGTTTGGAGAAATGGCTCTGCAAGTTCTTTGCCTATTTGATAATAGGTTAATTGGGTGGTTTTTGTTTTGTTTTTGAGTTTTACTGCTGCTGCTAAGTCACTTCAGTTGTGTCCGACTCTGTGTGAGCCCATAGACGGCAGCCCACCAGGCTCCCCCGTCCCTGAGATTCTCCAGGCAAGAACACTGGAGTGGGTTGCCATTTCCTTCTCCAATGCATGAAAGTGAAAAGTGAAAGTGAAGTTGCTCAGTCATGTCCCACTCTTAGCGACCCCATGGACCGCAGCCTACGAGGCTCCTCCATCCACGGGATTTTCCAGGCAAGAGTACTGGAGTGGGTTGCCATTGCCTGCTCCATTTTGAGTTTTAAGAGTTCTTTATATATTATGGCTATTAATCCCATATCAGGTATGTGATTTGCAAATATTTTCCCCCATTTTGTGGTTTGCGTTTTTACTCTGTTGGTGGTGTCTTCTGATATACAGAATTTTACAATTTTCATGAAGTCCAGTTTGTCTGTTGTTTCTTTCGTTGCTTGTGCCTTTGCTGTCATATCCAAGAAATCATTGCCAAACCTACTGTTGTACAACTTTTGCTCTGAATTTTCTTCTAAGAGTTTTATAGTTTTAGGTCTTTAAGTCTTTGATCTGGCCTCTAGAACACTAAAGGAATGCTGCTGCTAAGTCACTTCAGTCGTGTCCGACTCTGTGCGACCCCATGGATGGCAGCCCACCAGGCTCCTCCATCCATGGGATTTTCCAGGCAGGAGTACTGGAGTGGGGTGCCGTTGCATTCTCCGGTTTTGGACAATACTGCAGCATGAATTCAGACTGAAAACCTGAATCAGTACTGGCTTACCGATCAGATTCTCAGGGAAGTTCTTTTTAACTCCCTCCACTCAGTGCCAAGGTTGAGAAGTGGAAGTTTCTTTTCTGTCCTTTTCTGTGGGAAAGTTTATTTCCCTTTTAATTTTATATTTGTTGAAAAGACCATCCTTTTCCCATTGAATGAACTTTATACTTTTATTGAAAATTATTTGATCATATATATGTGAGAATTTATTGGGGTCTCTTTGCTCTGGCTGATACTCCCAATACTGTGTTGATTAGAAATGGCAAGAGTAGGCATTCTTAAGCATTGTTCCTGGTCTTAGAGGAAAAACTTTCAGTTTTCCACCATTGAGTATGCTATGAGTTAGTTGTGGGTCCTCATAAGTGGCCTAGGTCATGTTTGACTGTTTGCAACCCTGTGGACTGTATCCCACCAGGCTCCTCTGTCCATGGGAGTCTCCAGGCAAGAATACTGGAGTGGATTTATGCCCTCTTCCAGGGGATCTTCCCAATTCAGGGATTGAACCTGTGTCTCCTGCATTGCAGGCAGATTCTTTACCTACTAAGCCACCTTTGGGAAGTCCCATTATATTGATGAGTTTCCTTCTGTTCCTCATTTGTTGAGTGCTTTTATCATGCAAGGGTATTGAATATTCAGGTGCTTTTTCTGTATCAGTAAAGATCATCAGTGGTTTTGTTCTTCATTCTGTCAATGTGAAGTATTGATTGATTTTTATGAGTTGAATCATCCTTGCATTCCATGGTTAATCCCCACGTGATCATGGTGTATACTTTTAATGTGTTGTGAATTCTGTGTGCTAACATTTTTGAGGGTGATTGAAGTGATTTGGTCCTTGGCTTTTCTGTGTTGCCAAGTTTTTGATTACTGATTCAATCTCCTTGCTAGTTATACATTTCAGATTTTCTGTTTTTTCATTGTTCAGTCTTAGTAGGTTGTGTCTTTCTAGGGATTAATGTGTGTCCTGTTTGTTGGTGTGCAGTTGTTCATAATGTTCTCTTATGGTCCTTATTTGTGGCATTGGTTGTAATGGAATATTACAACTCTTGCATTTCTGATTTTATTATTTGAGTTTTTTTTTTTCTTTCTTTGTCTAGCCTAAGGGGTTATCAATTTTGTCAGTTTTCTGAAAAATCACTTTTAGTTTCATGATTTTTTTCCTTGTTGACCATTTCATTTATCTGTACTCCAGTTTTTGTTATTTTCACTTTTAGGTTTTAGTTTTTCTTTTAGTTTCTTGAGGTGCAAGTTAGATTGTTACTTGAGATCTTACCTTTTTTTAAGGCATGCCATTTATAGCTTAAACTTCCTTCTTAGTACTTCTTTAACTGCATCCATAAATTTTTTTGATATTTTGCATTTTCATTTGTGTCAAGGTATTTTCTAATTTCCTTTATGACTTCTTGTTGTTTAAGAGTGTAGTGTTTAATTTCCACATATTGTAAAATTTCCAGTTTTTTCTTAGGCTGTTTATTTCTAGTTTCATTACATTGTGATTGGAAAAGGTACTGTGTATTATTTCAGTCTTCTTGAATTTATTCAGACGAGTTTTATGGCCAGACATGTGTTCTGTCCTGAGGAGTGTTTCATGTGTAATTGAGAAAATGTATTCTGCTGTTTGTGGATGGAGTCTTCTATATATATATCTGTTAGGTTTGATTGGTCTGTAGTGTTGTTCGATTTCTGTATTTTCTTATTCTTCTGATTGGTTGTTCTATGCATTATTGAAAGGACATTATTCATTATGTTGTTGTATATTTCTCCCTTCAGTTCTTTCAACATCTGTCTCATTAATTTAGGAGCTCTGAGGTTTGGTGCAGAAATATACTTTTCATATTTTCTTGGTGAATTGTCCCTTTTATCATTATATGACATACTTCTTTGTCTCTTGTAACAGTTTTTGACTTAAAAGTCCATTTTGTCTGAAATTAATACAGTTGTTCCTGTGTTATTTTGGTTACTGTTGCATGAAATATCTTTTTTTAATCCTTTTAATTGATATGCATCCTTAGATCTAAAATGTTTCTTTGATAGGTAGTATGTAGTTGGAAGACCACTAAAGACCACAAACTTTTAATATTAAAAGCTAATCAGGGAAGGACTCTGAAACTGTTTATACCAGAAGGCATTTAACCTCAGATCAGAGTTGCTGATGACACCTGCTTAGTTTTAAAGCATTCATCTTAAGAATTCTCTTTCAAGTGTTTGGGTTATACCAATACCTGAGGCACCTGTGGGAAAACTGATCAAACATACGGGAATGTATTAGAAATTAATTTCCTTAATGAAGTCTATAAACCATTGGGTAGGTAATAAAAATAAGTTCTGGGAAATGTATTTTTTAATAAGAACTTTTCCAATGAGCCTACTTTCTGGAAAAGACCCTCATGCTGGGAAAGATTGAGGGCAGAAGAAGGGAGCGACAGAGGATGAGATGGTTGGATGTCATCATGGACTCAATGGACATGAGTTTGAGCAAACTCTGGGAGATAGTGAAGGATAGGGAAGCCTGGCGTGCTGGAGTCCATGAGGTCACAAAGAGTTGGATACAACTGAGCGAATGAAAAACAATAAGAACTTCTAACATTTAATTTTAACTTTTAAGGTTTTTTTAGCTGATAAAAGTGAGAGTGTGTTCTTTTTTCTCACACACTGGGTTAGTTTGTCAAAGTGTTGGTTTTCGTAATATTGTATCATTAGTGTTCTACAAATGTCCTAGGGAATTGAACTTTTTTTTGTAAGCTAATATGAATCAGCTATTTTCAAAGGCAAGACCCTGTGCAGTACACCCAGCATTATTTAGTTGCAGTGAATAGCCATTATGAACATTCATTTTGGCATTCTTCGTTCCTGGAGGGCTCCAGGAATACTAACTGTGCCAGAACATTGGCTCTATTTTTATTTATTTAGGGATTTCAAATTGCCAAAATGAATTTGCAAAATGCCTTTCTTTGCTTTTTGTTCGTTACTCCTCAGAAAATGCCACTGAAGCAAGGTGGGTGTGCCCCATGCTGTTCTACCTTTTGAGAAAAACCTCATGAAAGAGTCTATACCATAGGAATCTCTTTAGTTATTGAATAGAATCTCTTTAGTTATTGAATAGATTTTTGAGTTAAGCTTGCCTTTCTCATCAAAAGCACATTGTTGTATGTGCTCTGTAAAAATGTTTTGTTAGTGTAGTAACTGTTTTAATTATGGGGGAAAAAATTACCTTATGATCTTGAGTTTCCTTCAGAGGTTCTTTGACATTTGTGGGTTTGTGAGCATGCATCTTTTCTTGACTCATAGCTGCCTGTTTTATTTTTATCAATCTCTTCTTTTTTTATGGACATTATGTCTCTTTTTATTTTATTTTTTAACTTTACAATATTGTATTGGTTTTGCCATGTATCAACATGAATCTGCCACAGGTATACACGTGTTCCCTATCCTGAACCCTCCTCCCTCCTCCCTCCCCGTATATGTCTCTTTTTAAAAAGTCTCTTTAAGAGTCTGAGGTATTCTCATTTTGAAGTCTTTTGAAATACCTTTGAAAGTATAGTTTGTAATTTCATTTTTAGCAGGAGTGTTGCTTTGTTTTGTCCTTTGGTACATTCTTCTCTTCCTGGTGTTCTTCTCTATTCTGGTTGTCTCCGCCTTGCCCCTTGCATCTTCTTTAAAAGGAGGTTTTACATTGGAAGCTTTGGGTTCTTACACTCCAGGAATATTGGGGGAAATCTCAGTAACCCATCCTGAACCAGTAGATGACTTGGCGTGACTGAAGTCATGTTTGTTTGATTGCCTCTGATCTTTTCCGTGTACACTGCTTCAGTTTTTATTGCCTTCTTTCACAAATAGGAGAGCCCTGCTTCAACCTCTGATTATGCAAAATGAGCCCAACTTTGTCCCCATTTTCCATGCTCTCAGATGATTTTAATTCCTGTTATTTGGGTTAATTTCTTAGATGTCTCAAATAGTAAGATTGTGAAATAGGTAACTTGCTTGCTTCTACTTGCTTCTTTTACTTCTACAAGTATGTGTGCGAAGTCACTTCAGTAGTGTCCAACTCTTTGCGAGCCTATGGACTGTAGCCCACCAGGCTCCCCTGTCCATGAGATTTTCCAGGCAAGAATAGCAGAGTGGGTTGCCATTACCTTCTCCAGGTACAAGCATAGGTTAAAGAACTGGTGTGGTTTGTTGGAATATATCAAGTCCTTACTGTGTAATCAAAATCACTATTTCCTAATTTTTTTAAATTAATTAATTAAAAAATAATTAACTTTGGCTGCACTGCGTTCTGTGCATCGGCTTTCTCTAGTTGTGGGGAGTGGGGCTACTGTCTGGTTAGGCTGTGCAGGCTTCTCTTTGTGGTGGCTCCTTTTGTTGTAGAGCACAGGGGCTCTAGAGCTTGGGCTTAGTAATTGTGGTGCCTGGCCTTAGTTGCCCTCTGGCATATGGGATCTCCTTGGACCAAGGATCAGACTCATGTCTCCTGCGTTGGCAGATGGATTCTTAACTACTGGACCACCAGGGAGGTTGAAGATAGTAAGTTGGACAGTGATTATGAAGTCTAAATGTTATATTTGTGAAAGTGCTTTATAAACTGACAAACATAATTTAAACGTTAAATTTGTTTATTGTTTAGTCATAGGGATTGTGTTATTACTCTCTTTAAATCTGCCTTTGATTTTCAGGTTGTTCCATTGACTTGTCATCTGTGGCAACAGCCATTATATCACAACAATAGTGGAACACAAATTTCTGATACTAACGTGGCCTCTTTGGAAAATATAGCTCCGTGGGGTTCTGGCGATGATCAGGTATGTCTTCTGTAACTGGAAAACTTTCTTTTGATAAGCAGCATGAGAAATTCTGATTTAGCTATGAAGAGCAGAAAGAGGTGAATTAGTTTAATATTCCACTTTTCTAGTAGATCTTTGGCAGCCTTAATTATATAGGACAACAGTTTACTTTTTTTTGGTCTCAGGATTCCTTTACATTTTTCAAAAGTGTTTTAAAGAGTTTTTGTTTATAAGGGTTGTCTATATCAATAACCTCAGATATGCAGATGACAGACACCACCCTTATGGCAGAAAGTGAAGAGGAACTAAAAAGCCTCTTGATGAAAGTGAAAGAGGACAGTGAAAAAGTTGGCTTAAAGCTCAGCATTCAGAAAACGAAGATCATGGCATCTGGTCCCATCACTTCATGGCAAATAGATGGGGAAATAGTGGCTGACTTTATTTTTTGGGGCTCCAAAATCACTGCAGATGGTGATTGCAGCCATGAAATTAAAAGACACTTACCCCTTGGAAGGAAAGTTATGACCAACCTAGACGGCATATTCAAAAGCAGAGACATTACTTTGCCAACAAAGGTTCGTCTAGTCAAGGCTATGGTTTTTCCAGTGGTCATGTATGGATGTGAGAGTTGGACGGTGAAGAAAGCTGAGTGCCGAAGAATTGATGCTTCTGAACCATGGTGTAGGAGAAGACTGTTGAGAGTCCCTTGGACTGCAAGGAGATCCAACCAGTCCATCCTAAAGGAGACCAGTCCTGGGTGTTCTTTGGAAGGAATGATGCTAAAGCTGAAACTCCAGTACTTTGGCCACCTCATGCGAAGAGTTAACTCATTGGAAAAGACCCTGATGCTGGGAGGGATTGGGGGCAGGAGGAGAAGGGGACGACAGAGGATGAGATGGCTGGATGGCATCACCAACTCGATGGACATGAGTTTGAGTGAACTCCGGGAGTTGGTGATGGACAGGGAGGCCTGGCATGCTGCAATTCATGGGGTCGCAGAGTTGGACGCGACTGAACTGAACTGATGTCAAGTTATTAAAATTAAATCATTCTAAGAACATTTATTTAAAAATACAAATCCATTATATATTAACATAAAAATATGTTTTAAAATGAAAATTTACTGTTTTCCAAAGCAAAAAAAAATTGGTTGAAAGGATGGCATCGTTTTACATTTTTGCACATCTCTTTAATGTTAGCCTTACTAGAAGACAGTTGTTATATTAGACAGGGTTCTCCAGAAAAATAGAACCAATAGGAGATAATACATGTGTATTTACAATAGTGTTAGTTGCTCAGTTGTGTCCAACTCTTTGCAACCCCTTAGACCGTAGCCCGCCAGGCTCCTCTGTCCATGGATTTCTTTAGGCAAGAGTATTGGAGTGGGTAGCCATTTTCTTCTCCAGGGGATCTTCCTGACCCAGGGATCAAACCAAGGCCTCCTGCATTGCAGTCAGATTCTTTACCGTCTGAGCCACCAGGAAAGCCCACATATATACAGTATGTATATATATGTGTGTGTGTGTATGTGTGTATATATATATATATATATATATATATATATATATATATGTATTTGTGTCTGTGTGTGTATTATAAGGAATTTGTTGCAGGAGTGGAGACCCCGTCTATGGCCCCAAAGTGGGCGCTTGTCTAAATACTTGGATATTAATTATCCAGGGAGACACACATGCAGACAAAGCAAGAGATTTTGTTGGGGAAAACCCAGGTGGCAAGCAGGAGGGTAAGGGAACCCAAGAGAACTACTCTGCCATGAGACTTGCAGTCTCTGGATTTATGGTGATGGGGTTTAGTTTCTGGGTTGATCGTTCTGTCTCAGGGTCCTTCCTGGTGGTGTGTGCATAGCTCAGCCAAGAGAAGGATTCTGGGAGATTGGTAGGATGTTTGGGCTGGTGTCTCCTATCTCCTTTTGACCTTTCCCAAATTCTTCCTGACGGTGGTAGCTTGTACTTGCACATTACTTACCATGGACCTCCTATTGTTAAGATAACTCATGCAAGTGGCTGGCCACTTGCTTGGTCATGGCGGGCAGTTTCAGTCCGCATTTCCCTTAGCAGATTGGCTCATGTGATTATGGAGGCTGAGAAATCCCAAGTTCTATAATGTGGGGACCCAGGAGCGCTGATAGCTTAATTCCAGTCTGGACCTAGGAGTTGACTGATGGTATATGTTCTAACCCAAGTCTAAAGGCTCAATGACAGGCCAGCGGATGGTGTAAGTTCTGTGCCAAGTCTGATTCCAAAGGCAGAAGACTGATGTCCCAGCTTGAAAACCATCAGACAGAGAGAGCGAATTATCTTTTGTGTAGCCTTTTGTTCTATTCAGGCCTTTAGTGGATTAGGTGAGGCCTGCCCACATCAGGAAGGGCAGTCTGCTTTACTAAGTCTGTGGATCAAATGTTAATCTCATCCAGACATGCTCTCACAGTGCCCAGATTGTTTAACCAAATATCTGGGCACCCTGTGGCCCAGCCAAGTAACACATAAAATTAACTGTCATAACTAAACTTTCAGATTTGCTTTCTGCATTTAGTCCATTGGGATATATTGTTTTGCTTAAATTATATGAAGAAAATCTAGCCTTATATAGGTACATAGTTAGAAAATGGAGGCCCATGTCACTTCCCTGAAAGGATGTCAGTGACTCCTAGGGATCTTCGGACCAAATTTTGGGAACCACTAATCTAGAACATAGTAATAAACTTAGAGGAAATGGAAAAATTGTGAGCAGATAGGAAAAAGCTCTTATATGTTTGTAGGAGGAAAAAAATACAGTCTTACTCATAATGATTAAATATTTAAAGGTGATTATGTAATAACTTAGGTATCAGATTTCTTCTGGTTCCTGCAGTTTTCTCTGAATTGCAGTTACTATCCATTGAATGCAAGATACAGAGGAAGGAGATATACTGTCACCAAGCTAAAAGGGTTACGAGAAACCCTAACAAGAAAAAGCATAGTAATTGTGACCGTTAATGGAAGGGAGATTGTTATTTGTTGAATTGTGTCCCCTCAACTTATTTGAATTTTTGACTTCTGTTTGTTGGAATATTTTGATTCTCATGTAGATCTGGGGCTTTAAATATACCTGTATACTTAAAGATTGCAAATTTGTATCTCCAGCCTTTACTTCTCCTTAAAAATTTGTTTGTATTTATTTTGTTGTCATCCCTCTCCATATCAATCAAAAATATTTAGAGATTTGAGGGTCTTTTTATATTAATTAAAAGGATATAACACTCAGGATCATAGCAAAATAAGCAGAAAGAAAAGAATGGTCAACAGATTTTTTTAAAGTTTTATTTTATGATGGGAAATTATTGGAGTATGTTTGCATAAAGAGAAGAATTGTTCAGTAGGAAGGGAAATTGTGTGAAGGAAAGCGGGAAATCACATATAGGAAAGAAATCATTAGAAAAAATGGAATGAGATGGGTAAGCCATTGATAGGTTAGAGGGAAAGACAGTTTAAGTCATAAAATGAAAATCTGGGTTAGGTAATAGGGCTGTAGATCTTGTGATAGGAAAATAAGGGAGCTCCATCGCCTGCTGTTTGCTTACTGAAGTGGGAAATGAGGTCATCAGTTGAAAATGAGGAAGGAGAGTTCAGTAGTTCTGAGGAAAGTATAAAGTAATCATTTTGGCCAGTCAGCTTGGCAGGAAACTATAGTAGAACTTCCAGGCAGGGCTGAGTGCCTTTGAGGTTTAATGTTATCAATCTAAAGCAAATATTGTATGCTAATGTATATATATGAAATCTAGAAAAACTGGTATAGGTGATCTTATTCATAGAGCAGAAATAGAGACACAGACATAGAGAACAAATATATGAATACCAAGGAAGAAGGGAGAGTGGTAGGATGAATTGGGGAATTGGGATTGACATGTATACACTATTGTTGCTAAAGTGAAGTCGCTCAGTCGTGTCCGACTCTTTGCGACCCTGTGGACTGTAGCCTCCCAGGCTCTTCCCTCCATGGGATTCTCCAGGCAAGAGTACTGGAGTGGGTTGTCATTTCCTTCTCCAGGGGATCTTCCCGACCCAGGGATTGGACCCAGGTCTCCCACATTGCAGGCAGAGGCTTTAAGCTCTGAGCCAGCAGCTCACATTGTTGCTAAGTATAAAATAAATAACTAATGAGAACCTACTTTGTAGCACAGGGAACTCTACTCAGTGCTCGGTGGAGACCTAAATAGGAAGAAAATCCAAAAAAAAGATATATGTATACATATTGCTGATTCACTTTGTTGTACAGCACAAACGAACACATTGTAAACCAACGGTTCACCAGTGCATGTGTGCTCAGTCACGTCTGACTCCTTGTGACCCCTTGGACTGTAGCCCACCAGGCTCCTCTGGCCATGGGATTTCCCAGGTGATAAAACTGGAGTGGGTTGTCATTTCCTCCTCCAGGGATTGAACCTGCATCTTCTGTGTCTCCTGCAGTGGCAGGTGGGTGTTTTTTCTTTTTTTCCACTAGTGCCACGTGGGAAGCAAGATTTTTAAAATAAAAAAAATCAACTATACTCCAGTAAAAATTCATTTTAAAAAAATCTAAAGGAAATCCAGTCTGAATGTGTGTTTTGTTCAGCAGTGTGCTGTTGCTTGGATTAAGACAAGGAGAGGTTCAACTAGAACTCAACTTTTGCTAGGCAGATAGGATGGTAGGGGAAAAGGGTAAGAAAGTCAGAAATGTTTGTGAAACAGTGTTTATAAAGATGACTGTGAACACTCATAGTGTTCATGGGGTTCTCCTAGGCAAGAATACTGAAGTGGTTTGCCATTCCCTTCTCCAGTGGACCACATTTTGTCAGATGTCTCCACCATGACCCGTCTGTCTTGGGTAGTTTAATTGAGTTAGACAAGGCTGTGGTCCATGTGATCAGTTTGGTTAGTTTTCTGTGATTGTGGTTTTCATTCTGTCTGCCCTCTGATGGAGAAGGATAAGAGGCTTATGGAAGCTTCCTGATGGGAGAGACTGAGGGGGAAACTGGGTCTGTTCTGATGGGCTGCGGGGCCTTGCTCAGTAAATCTTTAATCCAGTTTTCTGTTGATGGTGGGGGGACGCTGTGTTCCCTCCCTGTTGTTTGACCTGAGACCAAACTATGGTGGAGGTGATGAAGATAACGGCGACCTCCTTCAAAAGGTGCGGGCACGCACTGCTGCACTCAGTGCCTCTGACCCTGCAGCAGCCACCGCAGACCCACGCCTCTACTGGACACTCCTGGACACTCACAAACAAGTCTGGGTCAGTCTCTTGTGGGGTCACTGTTCAGTGGTGACTGTGGCTCAGATCATGAACTTAGTATTGCAAAATTCAGACTTAAATTGAAGAAAGTAGGGAAAACCACTAGACCATTCAGGTATGACCTAAATCAAATCCCTTCGCGTTATACAGTGGAACTGACAAGTAGATTCAAAGGATTAGATCTCATAGAGTGCGTGAAGAACTATGGACGGATGGACAGAGGTTCATGACATTGTCCAGGAGGCAGTGGTCAAGACCATCCCCAAGAAAAAGAAGTGCAAAAGGCAAAATGGTTGTCTAAGGAGACCTTACAAATAGCTGAGGAAAGAAGAAAAGTGAAAGGCAAAGGAGAAAAGGAAAGATATACCTATTTGAATGCAGAGTTCTAAAGAATAGCAAGGACAGATAAGAAAGCCTTCCTCAGTGATCAATGCAAAGAAATAGAGGAAAACAATAGAATGGGAAAGACTAGAGATCTCTTCAAGAAAAGTAGAGATACCAAGGGAACTTTTCATGCAAAGATGGGCTCAATAAAGGACAGAAATGGTATGGATCTAACATAAGCCGAAGATATTAAGAAGAGGTGACAAGAATACACAGAAAAACTGTACAAAAAAAATCTTCATGACCCAGATAATCACAATGGTGTGATCACTCACACTCACCTAGAGCCAGACATCCTGGAATGTGAAGTCAAGTGGGCCATAGGAAGCATCACTACGAACAAAGCTAGTGGAGGTGATGGAATTCCAGTTGAGCTGTTTCAAATCTTAAAAGATGATGCTGTGAAAGTGCTGCACTTAATATGACAGCACATTTGGAAAACTCAGCAGTGGCCACAGGACTGGAAAAGGTCTGTTTTCATTCCAATCCCAAAGAAAGGCAATGCCAAAGAATGCTCAAACTACCACACAATTGCACTCATCTCACATGCTAGCAAAGTAATGCCCCAAATTCTCCAAGCGAGTTTTCAACAATACGTGAACCATGAACTTCCAGATGTTCAAGCTGGTTTTAGAAAAGGCAGAGGAACCAGAGATCAAATTGCCAACATCCGCTGTATCATTGAAAAAGCAAGAGAGTTCCAGAAAAACATCTATTTCTGCTTTATTGACTATGCCAAAGCCTTTGACTGCGTGGATCACAACAAACTATGGAAAATTCTGAAAGAGATGGGAACACCAGACCACCTTATCTGCCTTCTGAGAAATCTGTATGCAGGTCAAGAAGCAACAGTTAGAGCTGGACATGGAATAACAGACTGGTTCCAAATCAGGAAAGAAGTACGTGAAGGCTGTATGTTGTCACCCTGCTTATTTAACTTATATGCAGAGTACATCATGTGAAATGCTGGGCTGGAGGAAGCACAAGCGGGAATCAAGATTGCCAGGAGAAATATCAGTAACCTCAGATATGCAGATGATACCACCCTTATGACAGAAAGCAAAGAAGAACTAAAGAGCCTCTTGATAAAAGTGAAAGAGGGGAGTGAAAAAGTTAGTTTAAAGCTCAACATTCAGAAAACGAAGATCATGGCATCTGGTCCCATCACTTCATGGCAAATAGATGGGGAAACAGTGGCTGACTTTATTTTTGGGGGCTCCAGAATCACTGCAGATGGTGATTGCAGCCGTGAAATTAAAAGACACTTACTCCTTAGAAGGAAAGTTATGACCAACCTAGACAGCATATTCAAAAGCAGAGACATTACTTTGCCAACAAAGGTTCGTCTAGTCAAGGCTATGGTTTTTCCAGTGGTCATGTATGGATGTGCGAGTTGAAGTATAAAGATGGGAAAGTATAAAGTATAAAGATGTGAGAGTATAAAGAAAGCCGAGTGCGGAAGAATTGATGCTTTTGAACTGTGGTGTTAGAGAAGACTCTTGAGAGTCCCTTGGACTGCAAGGAGATCCAACCACTCCATCGTAAAGGAGATCAGTCCTGGGCATTCATTGGAAGGATTGATGTTGAAGCTGAAACTCTTAATACTTTGGCCACCTGATGTGAAGAGCTGACTTGGAAAAGACCCTGATGCTGGGAAAGATTGAGGGTAGGAGGAGAAAGGGATGACAGGATGAGATGTTTGGAGGGCATCACCGACTCGATGGACATGGGTTTGGGTGAACTCTGGGAGTTGGTGATGGACAGGGAGGCCTGGCGTGCTGCAGTCCATGGGGTCGCAAAGAGTTGGACATGACTGAGCGACTGAACTGAACTGACAAGCACTTAAGAGTGATAAAGAGGAAAATGCAGTTAATAAGTGTTACTCAGTCATGTCCAACTCTCAGGCTCCTCTGTCCATGGAATTTTTCCAGGCAGAATACTGGTGTGGGTTGCCATTTGCTTCTCCAGGGGATCATCCTGACCTTGGGATTGAACCTGGCTCTCCTGCATTGCAGGCAGATTCTTTACCAACTGGGCTACCAGGGAAGTGTAAATGTGGTAGGATAGTTGTCTTCATAAGGTTGCAAAATTATTGCAGTTTAGGAGCTGAGTGATCTGTGGAGGTCAGAGTATGGACAGGAGAACAAATGCATATATCTTTCATCTGTAGTGAAGAATAAACTATGGGACAAGGCTCAAACCCTGGTCAGAGGGGCTAAGAGATAAGTTGGGACCCGAAATTTTGTTGTAGTGAAAATCCCAAGATGATTGGAATTCCCTTGCTTTCAAACCTATTCATTGGCCCACTATTCCCTATTGAATTGAATACTCTCAAAAGAAAAAAAAATCATTCTCACATTCCTTTTTATTTTTCAAGTATGAAAAATGTATAAAGCATGTTTCCAATAGCAATTTGATGTTACGGATTTGACTAATTTATCTGACATAGATGGGATTGGTATATTTTGGAATGCCAAAGGTCTATTATCTGGTAAGCCATAGATGGATAGTGTTAATATTTTAGAATATTATTCTCCAGGATTATTTTTCTCCGTATATTTATTTTTTTGTAGCTGATATTAGAAAGTGGATAGTTGTGTATCTTTTTTTTTTTTTTTTTTTAAAGCTTACTCTTAAGCACATTTGGTTAGAGGATTTTAACTAATGGAAATAATCCTTTAAAGTTTTGTTGAAATTGTGAAATCGTCCTAAATTATAATACATATTTTTATATGTGGGTCATTTGGGAATTAAAAAAATTTAATTTGGTTAAGGAATAAAATAATGAATATCAGTACATCATATGTCTAAGCCTGTTGATAGCCATCAATATAATGTCATTGTCTCATCTTTTTAAACAGATAGGTTAAAATAATTCATTGTTTAATAAAAAATTTTGTTTGTATAATTAATGAAAAGCTGAAAGTAGAGGAAACATGGTAAAGAGAAAAGCAGAAATAAGTTAGAAAGTAGAACTGTTACACTGAAGATAGAAAAAATGTATACATTCCTAGCAAATCCAATCAAGAAAAAAAAACCCCACCTTAATGAGGTAGACTTAATACAAACCTGTCAAAGCTTATGGAGTTGAACTGAAACTAAGAAGAAATCAAGAATGTTATAATAGTACCAACTATCAAAAAGGTTTTTGGATCTAATGAATTCAACCATGAAGTCTTTTATATTTTTTAAAAAATTTCCTTGTATTAAAATATACAGAACAAGGTTAGAGAACAAAAGCATTTAAAAATACTAATGAATCTTAATCACTGAGAATGTTAAAGACTGCTATCAAATCTAGTTAAAGGTCTCATCTACCATCTGCCTACTACTGTGAAGTTGTTACATTATGAAGAAATTTATTGCTGTATTTTATCAGATGTAATTGGGGAAAAATGATGCTCTAATGCTGTTTGATCAAATTTCGTGCCCATTCCTAATCAAATTAATTTAAAGTGAAAATAAAGGAATACTTTAATAGCATGACAGGAAGAATATTCTTAATAGCTAATACTAAATTTGTTTTTTAAATAACCAGATTTAAACAGAAAATGCCTATAAAACTGGTTACCATTAGTCTTTAATTCAACTTTAGTTCAACATTGCTGCTTAGTGTGGTTTGTAGATTGGTGCCAGTCCATGAATTGCCTGTTACTGTCAAGAAATAAAAAGAATCGAGAGGAAGTGTTTAGAAACTTTTATAGCAAATTGATGTTTTTTAGTATCAGAAAATGACACTTAGACATGTGTTTTGTATTTTGGGTTTATATACCTTTTCAGTTTCATTTTCCTAGTTTTTTTTTTTTTTTTTTTTTTTAGTTTGTAAATTTATTTTTTATTTATTTGTTACCTATTAATTTTTATTAGTATTAATAAAATGTTATTCTGTAATGAGTTGGAAGTAGGGAGAACTGACCATAGGTATTTTGAGAGACATTGCTCTGAATCATGCCACAAGTAAAAGAGTTAACGTTTGAAAGAGACAAATGTACCACTCACGACTCATGAAACCACATGTTTTGTACCAAGAAGTCCACTAGAAACTAGTATAGCAAATAAGAGTTAGTAAAGTGGTCATGTGTAAAGAATATTGTAGCTTTAGATTTGGAAATTTTTTTTCAGTTTTATGATATTGTAGGATTTCATCATGAAGAACCAAATTTATTGTTTTAATGATGAGAAGTAATATTAAAGAATAGCAGAAATGCCAGTGGTTCAACACGTTAAAAGATGTGTAATAATGGGAAAAGGTAAAAAATCTTATTGTGAAAAAAATTTTGATGAAAATGTGAAATAGAAAGCTATATGCTAATGTAAATGGACATTTTAATCTAAATGTTAATATGTATGGTAACTCAGTTAATGATTTAGCATATTTTCCTTTAAAATTCTTGTTTTAGAGAACAGAATCTTGGCATTGTCTTCCTCAAGAAATGGACTCATCCTGCACCTTGGATACAGCCCAGACTGGGTTTAATATGAGAGAGAAAGGGACTGAAGTGACCGACTTCACCTCTTTGGAGGAAGGTATATTGACCCAATCAGAAAATCAAGGAAAGGATCCCAACAGAGACCTCTTATGTTCTCCGTTGCTAGGTAATACCTCTTTATTTTTAGCTAGTAGTAATACCTCACATTTACAAAATACACACGGGGGACTCCAAATCTTGCGTCCGAATCCTTGAGTTGAGCTCTGTAGAACTGTACTCAAATGTGTTAGTTTATTTCTGGTTTTTCACACTGGCCAGCTGGTCTAGTTACATTAAATATGCAATTGTTCCTCATTTTATCATTCTCTGTTGCTCTCAGAAGGCATAGAAGCTTTCTTTCATGGATATGCCTCCTCAGTCCTGACTCTGGGGTTTTTCCTGGGGGTAACCACATGTGTTATCTTTTGACTGCTTCTCTCAGCAATGGAGGCTCCATGATGTATGAAAACCAAACAGAAAACAAATGTTCATGCTTACCTAATTAGCTTCTTAGAACTAGTTAAGACATTTATCATTATCCTAAGTTTTTAGATCCAAACATTGAGATAAAGAGGTTAAATGACTTGTCTGAGGCAGATCTTCCTGCTTTCTTCTGTTTAATATGGAACTAATTTATTAGCTCTTTACAAAAGATAAACTTTAAGTCCTTTTCAAATCATCAAGGTAGGAGATAGAATTATACTCTCATTACTTTAGATTGCTGCACATATATAGGAAAGCTTAGGCAGTATGATAATTTCAATTTTTTTATGCCTAATTCATAATTCAAATATTATTTTGTTTTCCTTCTGTTTTCTTCAGATTTTTAGTTTCAAAAATTGAAGAAAATGCAACCATCACAGATTTTATAGTTAACCTTTGTCAAGGGTGTGGGATTCAACCATAGAGGTGTCTTAACAGAATTTTGTAGAGGAGCATGAATTAGCAGTTAATCCAACAAGTTCTTTTCAAATGCTATCCAAGTAAAAAGTATCAGTGCCAATATATTCAGTGATGTAGATCATCAAAGTCAATTTTAGTTTTATATTTAAAGAAAGACGTTGACAAGAGTTAGAGTTCCCTTGAAGAGGAGGTAACATTGATAGCATATGAACGAAAAGACTTTGCTATGATCAGATGTTTGAAGGACTGTCATGCTAAAGATGAAGCAACTTATTTTTCATTTATTCATTTATTTAGCAAATATCTAAGTGCCTTTTGTGTGTTATACACTAGGAATATATAGAGGAAAGCTGTGTTGTCTTTTGGAAAGACAGTACAATAAAAGGAAAATAATAGTACCATAGGCTGAGTTAGATAATGGTCTACAGCAGGGGTCTGAAAGCTACTAGTCACAGGCTGAAGCCTGATTTTGTACTGTCTGTGGGCTAAAAAAGGTTTTAGCATCTTAGAGGATTGTAAAAAACAAATGAACAAAAGAATTACATGGGGCAGAGACACCATGTGTGATCAACAAAGCCTAAAGTATTTACTCGCTGACCTTTTATAGGAAATGTTTGCCAATTCCTAGTCTAGAGTTGAAAATCAGAGAAAGCAGTGGCACCTCACTCCAGTACTCTTGCCTGGAAAATCCCATGTATGGAGGAGCCTGGTGGGCTGCAGTCCATGGGGTTGCTAAGAGTCAGACACGACTGAGTGACTTCACTTTCACTTTTCACTTTCATGCATTGGAGAAGGAAATGGCAACCCGCTCCAGTGTTCTTACCTGGAGAATCCCAGGGACGGTGGAGCTTAATGGGCTGCCCTCTATGGGGTCGCACAGAGTCGGACATGACTGAAGCGACTTAGCAGCAGCAGCAGCAGAATTGAAAATGAGACTACAAAACTTGTAGGGAGGCTGTTTTCAACTAGTAGAGCCATTTAATAATGGGATATAGCTAATAATAATAATATAGCTAATAATGTTATATAGCTATATAACAAAAAAAGGTGAGCATTATGTCACAGCAAATAAGTGAAGTTCTCCAATAGAATAGTTTCAGCATTGGGTTGGAGATTCTGCTACATAGCTTGAGTTATACAGCTCCAGTTTCTCATTTACTGTAGATACAATAGAACATTTTAATAATTAGATCAGATCCTGGGATCTGATGACCAGAGGAAATTTCATCACTGTGACTTTGTTAGGCTGGAATCCAGTCATTGTAGAGTGGATCTCATCAGTGGCAAATGTCATGATGATGACTGTGGCCGGAACGGTTAGATATTTCAAAAAAGACTATCCAGGCCAGCAACAGTTGTCCAGGTGTGAGGAAATGTGGGGTCTTTGTTGAAAAATCTTCACGATTCTTAGAGGAATGAAAGATTTCTGTTATGAAGGTTTAAGACTGAGCTTATTGGCCAGAGCCAAGGAAGAGTTGTACCAATTAGTCCTTGGTGGTAAATGTTACTGTTATCTTTCAGTTTCCCATTTTTTATTAATCCATTTATTAAATAAATAATTGTATTCTGAGTGCCTACTAAGTGTAGGAGGTACTTTGTAGCAGGTATTTTGCTAAGCACTGAGGATATAGCTCTGAGTAAAGCAGACATGGAATTGGTAATCAAAGTGGGAAGCAGACAGACTGAAGATTAAAACAAGAGTGTGACAGTTATGATAGGGAAGGAATGCAGTTTTATTATAGGCATTGTGAAATCAAGAAGGTATACTGTAGTCACAGTATTACATTCATATTTAAAGCACATTTCAGTTTTAGCAAAACATCACTTGTCTAGTTAAATTAATATGAGATAGAAGACTATTGGTTTCATAGATTTGTTTCTGCTAGTGTTTACTTTTTTGTTTTTGTAATTGTATAAATACTATAAGGAATAGGAGTTTATACCTAGTTGTACATATTTAGGGATGTTAGAACTTATTTAAGGTGACATTCAGGTATTCACAAGCATTTTTTTCCCTTTAAATTAGCAGTTTTCAAACATTTTGCCCACAGGATTTCCTTGACACATTTAAAATTACTGAGAACTTTTGTTGACGTGGCTTATTGATGTTTTCCAATATTAGAAATTATTAAAACTGAAAAACTTTAAAAATGAGTTTATCAATTCATTCAAAAGTAGCAACTCCATTGATGTTATAAATTAACCTGGTTTATTAGAAAAATAACTTTCAAAATCAAAAATATTTAGAGGACTAGTGTTGTTTTACTTAAAAATATGTAATGTCTGACTTATTAGAAGACAAACAGGTTCTGATATCTGCTTCTGCCTTCAGGATGTTGCTCTATCATATGTGATGTAGCTCCTGGGAAATTCCATGGTATCCTTATGAAATAATGAGAGTGAAAAAAGCAAATGATATGTTAATATTATTTTGAATATCACTTTGACCCAGGCATCTTCTGGGAGTATCTTAAGGATGCTTGGGAGCCTGTGAACCACATTTTGATGTAAGATGGAAAGAAACGATCGTAATTGTTAGGAGCATTTGCTAAAAAATATAGTGTTTAGGTCTAGATTGTACTCTGGCATATAAGCTATTTGAATGTGGACAGATTACTTAATATTTTTTAAGATTTATGGTCATGTCTCCCCAACTATAAGATGACTGTAATAATACCTATACTTCAAGGTTGTTATGAGGATTAAATAAAATATTAGGTTAAGTGCCTGCATCTTGTTGTTGTTTAGTCGCTCGGTTGTGTCTGATTCTTTGTGGTCCCATGGACTGTAGCCCGCCAGGTTCCTCTGTCCATGGTATTTTCCAGGTAAGATTGCTGGAGTGGTAGCCATTTTCTTCTCCAAACTTGGATCTTAATAAATGGTATTTGCTGCTGTTGTTACATTATCATACTAATGCTTGTAGAAAGTTCCAGATGGCAACATTTAGGTTCTTTAAAATATTATATAAGCTAAGCAGTTAAATTATCAGCATTCCCAACATTTTTATATTTGAAACTTTGCAGTCCTACAGGACAATTTTGCTTCTCCTGATTTGCCTTTGCTGACATGTTTGACAGAACGTCAAGAGTTTGGGCCTGATTCCTTATTTCATCAAAGTGAACTAGATTTTGCACCTCTGAGGTAGGATGATTTATTTTTGTACTTGCATATAACCTTTTTACTCTTTCTTTTCTTGTTCTAAGTTGTTACTAAATTAATGACTTGTAGTGAGACTTTGGGTGACAAGGCCTTAAGACACGGTACATGTTAATTTGGCAGAATAACGTGTGTAAAGATGAGGCAGGGGAGTGTAGTTTATTTAAAAATAATTTCTAATGTATTCTAGCATACTAGGCATATTTTAGTTTAGAAAGCACACTCGATTTTCTTCTTTATATATCTGCTGATTTGCTATCCATCAGCCCACTCCTATTCTGTGAAAAGCATTCATTTCATGGTCACTAGCTTGTTTGGCATTCTCATTTTTGTCAGCCAGTATTGAGTGAACCTAGTTATCTCTCTTTCCTGTGTAGGAGATGCAAATAGGAAGTAATGAAGTAGCATGATTTTTCTAATAGATGTATCTAAATTAAGTTATTCCAAATTAATGTCTTTTAGTCATCATGAGAGACAAGTCTCGAATTCTTCAAATCATATTTGGAATTATCCAAGAATATGTTTTCTTCTTTTAGAAATAAAAAAGACAATGTAAATGAAAAACTATAAATGTTTACAGAGTTAAAAACCTCTGCCCTTATGCTGTGTTTTACTTTAAAATTACTTTTATGAAAAGTGTTCTGTACACAGTAGTCAACCAATGATTAGGTTATGTTTTGTTTGAAGAGTAGATCACTTAAGTGGTTTTTAAGAACATAATAACTAGTAAAAGAATTAATTAATGCATGTTAAATGAATATTAAATTATGGTAGGTAATAAATTGCATATTTTAAATGGTAAAGTTTGAAATTTTCATTTAAAGAATCATCTTTGGGGCATAGTATTGTTTTGAGAGAAGCCTGAGAAAATATCAGGTCATAGGATGGTAGTTCATCTTCTGTCTACAAAAAATTTGCTGCATTCAATCATCAGCCACTCTAAAGGAATTTGAAATTAGAACTTTTTCAACATACTTTTCAAATAACCTCAATTTTAGTAACATCAGTTTTGCATTTTTTTCATATTAGTATTTAAAAAAGATAAATGTTTTTAATGTGTTATTTATTTATTTTTAACTGTATATTTTCAGGGGAATTCCTGGTAAGTCTGAAGACACTGAATGGTTTTCTCGACCGTCGGAAGTTAGTGAAGCTTTATTCCAGGCAGCCTCAGGAGTAGCATCAGACTTAGTTAACAGTTGCTTTAGTAGATCTCAGCACCCACTTATAGGTAGTACAGCTGTTAAGTCTCAGCACTCTTTATTAACTCCTGAACAAGGGACTAAAGAAGAGACTGCTTCATCTAATACACTTGATCTGAAAACCTGCGAAGACTCTGGTAATTATGATGCTGTTTATTCATATATGTCATGGGAGACACAACAAGTTATGCAGGAGCCAGCAACCAATTTAGCTGATAAAGATCACGTTTCTTTTTCAACTGCATCTGATATAAGTGATGAATACATAAATCCTAGAGGAAGTGACAATTTTGATGCTTCTTATTTATATGCACAGTATGGGAACCAAGGAACTTTACAACAATCAGAAAAATATTTAGCCAGTAAGGACCATGATTCTTATTCAGATTCATCTGACACAATTGATAGAAATAAAATTCCTAAGGAAAGTGACAATTTCTCTTTTTCAAATATGCCGTGGAGCAAGCAGGGAGCTTCACACCATCCAGAAATATATCTAATCAGTAAGGATCATGTTTCTTTTCCACATGAAGTTGCTCCTCATTTTAATAATAAAATGCCACATTCTTTCTGGCATTGTTTGTTGGGATCAGGAGGAAGCGAGGTTCCCTTGATGTCTGATAGTCATTATTTTGAGAGTGTTTGTTTAAGGGCTCCTGTTGAGAATGAGGTGAAACAAAAGGTGGATTCTTTGGAGAGTTATAAAAGCAATGAAGAAGATCTGGGGAAAGGATTATCTCAGTGTTTTGAAGTAAAGGAGAATAGAAATACTTTAGTGTTTTCAGAGGTGCATCCCAGATCTTCAGAAATACAATATATTGAGAATGTTGTAGTTCCTGATAATTCTGTAGAAGTTTCAGAAGCACATATACTCTCCCGGGGGCTTGATACCTCTACGATGGAGATTTCTGGTGGTCCTCTTCAGACTATTAAATTCAACTCAAATGAGACATCAGAACAACTGTATTTTCAAGAAGAAAGAAACCAAGAGGCAACTTCTGTTTTTGATGGGGAAAATGTTGGTGCTATGAAAAATGTAGCTTTTCGGGCAGTTATTGCCTCTATTGAACCTTCCAAGAAGGAGAGTACAGTAAATGAAATCCAAACTGACATCAACAAATCTTTAACAAATGACAGCCAAGAAAGTGAACCAAAAAGTCCAGATCCTTCCCTGTTAAATTATGATGAAAACCTTTTATTTGATAAACTTAAACGTCCACGCTATCAGTCTACTCCTGGGGTGTTTGAATCAGGAGCTTCAAAATCATTGTATAAAAAAGATGATGGTGATAGCTCCCTGTACTGGCATCACAATTTAAACTCAATCCCCAGTGCTTCTCAGGAAATACTGATTAAGCCACTTTCTCTTAGTCCAGAGCTTAAGCCATCATCTTCTTTAAGTGAAAAATCTCTCAAACAGGCTGTTGGTCTTGGCAGAACATGGTCAACTTTATTTCAGTATGGTATAGACAATGAACAGTTTCTTCCCCTTGGGAAGATAAAGTCTGTTTCTGCTCTTGACCTTGCAGAGAAGTTAGGATCTTCAAACATTATTTACCCAATGAAAGTATGGACTTCAGATTCTTTGGTTTCACAAGATTTAAAGCAGCACAGCTTTGAAGAAGCAGATTCCTCAAACTGTATTTTGGGTAAGACTGTAAACTCTAGTTACATCATTGAAGGTCCATCTGCAGCTGTAGGAAGCGGCTTTTCAGCAAACTTGGTGGCATGTGATGCAAAGTCACAAGGTGCTTTACCAGTGATGAGTAATGCACCGTTAATTGCAGTCGGCCAAAAGACATTGCTGAAAGCTGATACGGGCCAAGGGGAAATTCCTCGGCCTTTGGGAGCCAGGTCCAGTTTTACTATACATACAATTATGCAAAATGACTCGTATTTTGTAGAGGGCCTGCAGGGGAAGGCTGAATCTGACATCTGTACTCTGGACGATGATACTGAATGCTGTAGCGTAGATGAAAATGCTGTTGTATGCAGTAAAAGACAAGAGGTAAGGCAATAAAATGAGTATTGGGGAGAGACATGGTCTTCTTCATTATTGTTTTAGGAAATGGTATTGTTTGTTTTTTTTACTTTTTGCTGTTTCCCAGATATGTGACCAAGGTGACTTGACCGGTGAGTGCGTTGAGCTAGCAGGTTTAGAGAATTTGCTTGATGATCTAGAGATTTGTGACAGCTCCCTGCAGTGGCAATCTACTGTACGGCTACCATCTAAGGAAGACAGCAGTTTTGAAGATTCTGTAAGTCTTTCTACTTGACATTTCTTGTTTGGTGGGGAAAGAAATTTTAGTTGAAAAACGGGGATGAGAATAAAGGTCTATTTATATCCTCTGATACCAAATTTTGATGTGTAATCTGGCTTTCATATGATATCCAGGAGTATGCTGCATTAATTTATTAGAGGTTGGCATAAAAGAAATGTTTGTGATTTGTAGACCATGAGACTCACTAAGTTCTATGGTGCTTTGGGAAAAAAGGTCAGCCTTTGGAGCATCCAGGCCCTTCATATTGAAATATCTTAACGCTTTCCAATTGTGCTAGCAAGAACCTCTGGGATGGTGTTAAGATTAAACTCATTCATGGAGATACTCAATTGTGCTTTTTCTACCCTCTGGCCTTCAGTGTAACAGCCCTTGGAATAGGCCTGGAAATATTCATGTATTTCTGTTTAGAAGCCCCTGAAAGATTTTAATTTCAGAGATATCTTAAAGTCAAAATTTTGTTTTATACAAGGCTTGATTTGCTTGGACCCTTGGCTCTTCTGACTTTAATGGTTCTCTGGTCCCGTTGCCCATCTGGTTTCATCTGACACTGTCAGCCCCGCCCTGAGTCCTGTTACCTGATGATATATCCTTACATTCTATTAGTCATCAAATATAGTTAGGTTACATATATATGGTTACACATATATATACACATATATATGTACTTAATGTTACTTTCCTTTTCCTATTTTCCCATGTGTAAGATAAATATGTCATTGGAAAGCTGCTAGTTTGAGTTGCAATTATATTTTGACCTCTAGGTTCGGGTAGTTAAAAAGACAAAATGAACAAAAATATTGTGATAAGCTTTTCCTTTTATTTCAGTTTATTGAATTTATTTACAGATAGTAGAATTTATTTATAGGTAGTTTTATTTTCTTCAACATTCTAGACATTTTTACTTCTATTTTTCAATTTAATAACAATGGGGATGATAATGATAGCTAATGTTTTGCGCTCAAATACTATGCTAAGAGGTTTACTTTATATATGATACCTCAATTCATTTAGTCCTTTGGTCAGTCCTATCAGGTAGGATTATAGAGATACCAAGGGAACATTTCCCTTGATACCAAAGATGGGGCAATACCAAAGATGGGCTCAATAAAGGACAGAAATGGTATGGACCTAACATAAGCAGAAGATATTAAGAAGAGGTGGCAAGAATACACAGAAGAACTGTACAAAAAAGATCTTTACAACCCAGATAATCACTGTGGTGTGATCACGCACCTAGAGCCAGACATCCTGGAATGTGAAGTCAAGTGGGCCTTAGAAAGCAACACTACAAACAAAGCTAGTGGAGGTGATGAAATTCCAGTTGAGCTATTTCAAATCTTAAAAGATGATGCTGTGAAAGTGCTGCACTCAATATGCCAGCACATTTGGAAAACTCAGCAGTGGCCACAGGACTGGAAAAGGTCCGTTTTCATTCCAATCCCAAAGAAAGGCAATGCCAAAGAATGCTCAAACTACTGTACAATTGCACTCATCTCACATGCTAGTTAAGTAATGCTCAAAATTCTCCAAGCCAGGCTTCAGCAATACGTGAACCATGAACTTCCTGATGTTCAAACTGGTTTTAGAAAAGGCAGAGGAACCAGAGATCAAATTGCAAACATCCACTGGATCATCGAAAAAGAGAGTTCCAGAAAAACATCTACTTCTGCTTTATTGACTATGCCAAAGCCTTTGACTGTGTAGACCACAACAAACTGGAAAATTCTGAAAGAGATGGGAATACCAGACCACCTGACCTGCCTCTTGAGAGACCTGTATACAGGTCAGGAAGCAACGGTTCGAACTGGACATAGAACAACAGACTGGTTCCAAAGAGGAAAAGGAGTACGTCAAGGCTGTATGTTGTCACCCTGCTTATTTAACTTATTCGCAGAGTACATCATGAGAAACGCTGGGCTGGAGGAAGCACAAGCTGGAATCAAGAGTGCCGGGAGAAATACCAATAACCTCAGATATGCAGATAACACCACCGTTATGGCAGAAAGTGAAGAAGAACTAAAGAGCCTCTTGATAAAAGTGAAAGAGGAGATGGAAAAAGTTGGCTTCAAGCTCAACATTCAGAAAACTAAGATCATGGCATGCGGTCCCATCACTTCATGGCAGATAGATGTGGAAACAGTGTCAGACTTTATTTTTTGGGGCTCCAAAATCACTGCTGATGGTGATTGCAGCCATGAAATTAAAAGACTCTTCCTCCTTGGAAGGAAAGTTATGGCCAACCTAGACAGCATATTAAAAAGCAGAGACATTACTTTGTCAGCAGAGGTCCATCTAGTCAAGGCTATGGTTTTTCCAGTGGTCATGTATGGATGTGAGAGTTGGACTATAAAGAAAGCTGAGTGCCAAAGAATTGATGCTTTTGAACTGTGATGTTGGAGAAGACTCTTGAGAGTCCTTTGGACTGCGAGGAGATCCAACCAGTCCATCCTAAAGGAGATCAGTCCTGGGTGTTTATTGGAAGGACTGATTTTGAAGCTGAAACTCCAATACTTTGGCCACCTGATGTGAAGAGCAACTCATTTGAAAAGACCCTGATGCTGGGAAAGATTGAAGGCAGAGGAGAAAGGGGATGACAGAGGATGAGATGGTTGGATGGCGTCATTGACTCGATGGACATGAGTTTAGGTGAACTCTGGGAGTTGGTGATGGACAGGGAGGCCTGGTGTGCTGCAATTCGTGGGATCCCAAAGAGTCGGACATGACTGAGCAACTGAACTGAACTGATTATCATCCCCATTTTACAATTGATATTTAGAGGGTTAAGGAACTTGCTGGTAATCATTTAGCAAGTAGAGGAACTAGTATTTGAAACTATCCTTGTATATATACTTAAGGAATATACCATAAATTGCCTCCCTGTTTAACTGTTCTTCAGTGACACCAAAGCCAAGATTTTGCATTATTTTGGCAAGAATGAAGGTCAAAATTAGTTTTAATAAGAATGAGAAGCAAAATATCAATTTTAAACTTAGAGTTTCTTTTTGTTGTTTTTCTTTCAGTTTTATTGAGGTATAATAAGTTTAAGGGATACAGTGTAATGACTTGACTTACATACATTATGAAATGATTACTGCAGTAAATTTAGTGAACACCCATCATTTCATAAACATATTAAGGAAACAAAAAAATTTTTTCCTATTATTAGAACTCTTAGGATGTACTCTTTTAAAACAGCATTGTTAATTATATTTACAGTTGAGTTTCTAATTTTTTTTGATAGAACTACTTTTGCAACGTATGTCAACTTTTCATATAGATAAAGTATATTTGAAGATGTGAAGATATATATTTACTTAGTTAATAGTGATGTGCGGAGATTAACTCTGACACAGCTCCAAATTGTATTTGCCCTTAACTGTAACCTTAAGTATATTTTTTTTAGTCCAGGGTGGATGCTGTTTTCTCTGTTGTCTTTCATTCTTAGGTCTCTGCTATAATCTGGGACTTACATCATGCTAAATATGAGAGAAGCAATGAGCCAGACATGGTAATCATCTTTCTACATGGCTCAGCTTGCTCTCAGGAGGTCTGCCTACTGCTTAGTTTCTTCCTTATTCTCATCTGGGTCTCAGAAGAGTCGTTCATACTTGTTTGTCTCACTTTGGTACCCATCCATCATTCTCTGAATGATTATTTGGGTATCCACTTACATATGATGTAGGCTGGGGCTGTGAAGAGAGTGTGGAGAATTGGAGTCAAAACCCTGTTCAGTTACTTTATTGGCCTTGTACCTTGGTCAAATGATTTTGGAGGTTTATTCTCCTTCCTTGTCTACATAAAGAAATAAGCAGTAATAATCAACCTCAAACATTGTTATATTGAACGGGGAAAGGTATGTAGCCTGTATATAGTGCCTGGCTGTTAGTTCCCTTTATTTTAGTGAAAGTAGATCAGTCTATTACCAGGGGTTTCCTACTCTAATTTGTTATTTTGTTCTTTCTCTTGCCTTGTTCCTGGAAGCATACTACATTCTTTTATCCTCTATAATAAAATACTGTTTTTGTATCCCTTATTTTGGCCGTATAACTCTTAACTATTATTTAAGGTTGACTCCTTAGATCTCTTTCTTTTTTGTCTTGTTGGTTCCCTGTCCATCCCATGGGCTTCCCTGTAGCTCAGATAGTAAAGAATCTGCCCACAGTGCAGGAAACTGGGTTCGATTGCTGGGTCGGGAAGATCCCCTGGAGAAGGAAATGGCAACCCACTCCATTGTTCTTACCTGGAGAGCCCCATGGACCGAGGAGCCTGGTGTGCCCCCGTTCAGGGGGTCGCAAAGAGTTGGACACAACTGAATGACTGACACTTAGCAAATTTCAAAGAATTTGTTTCCACTCAAGATTTTCTGTGTGGATGATCATCATCTCCATTTTTAGACCCTAGTATTTTTCCTACATAGACCCATATACTATCTTGTATGACATTTTCTTGTGAATATTCCCATCATCTCAAAATTTACCTTGCAAATCAGAATAACTTATCTTTTCTCTAAAGTCAGAGTGACTTACAGATTTTCTGTTCCTCTAGAGGTGTTAACATTTCTTGGTTTCTTTATTGTCATTGATTCTATCTTCATTGTTGATTATAAACTAGGAGATAAACCAATCTTGATTTTTTTTCCCCTTCTAACTCCCCTAATTTTTAGTGATAAATATTTGTTGATCTCTTAAATATGTCTCATCTTTTTCATTCTACATTTTATTACCTACTCTGATATCTGTATATTTTGAAGCTTTGAAATTTTATTAAAGTTAAAATTGGAATAGAAATGGTTTTCCCTATGTTTAGAAGCTTTAGGGGGAAACTGCTATTAAACACAGTGTGCACACACGAGTATTCATCTATCGCATATGTGATGTATACAGTTGACCTTGAACAATGTGGGAATTAGGGGCACTGACCCTTTGCAAAGTTGAAAATCCATAGTTGGCCTCCTGTATCCCCGATTCCACCAAATCTAGGATTCTTCCACATCCCCAGATTCATCCAATCTTGGATCACGTGTAGTACTGTAGTATTTACTGTTGGAAAAAAAAAACATGTATAAGTGGACTGCTGCTGCTGCTAAGTCGCTTCAGTCGCGTCCCACTCTGTGTGACCCCAGAGACGGCAGCCCACTAGGCTCCGCCATCCCCGGGATTCTCCAGGCAAGAACACTGGAGAGGGTTGCCATTGCCTTCCCCAATAAGTGTACTGCTGCTACTGCTAAGTCACTCCAGTCGTGTCTGACTCTGCGACCCCATAGACAGCAGCCCACCGGGCTCCCCCATCCCTGGGATTCTCCAGGCAAGAACACTGGAGTGGGTTGCCATTTCCTTCTCCAATGCATGAAAGTGAAAAGTGAAAGTGAATTCGCTCAGTCATGTCCAACTCTTAGCGACCCCATGGACTGTAGCCCACCAGGCTCCTCCGTCCATGGGATTTTCCAGGCAAGAGTACTGGAGTGGGGTGCCATTACCTTCTCCTAATAAGTGGACTAGTACAGTTCAAACCTGTGCTGTTCAAGGGTCAACTGTACATTAGTGAGCTGCATGTCTCCTTCAGCAGTAGGAGAGTTGGAAACTAAGAACTTTGTGTTATGTTTAGGGTTTCTCCACATTATTGGTTTGGGGTTGGCTAATTCTTTGTTGTGTGGGGGTGTTCTGTGCATTTTAGGATGTTTAGTAATATCCCTGGCCTCTATTCGCTGAGTAGCATTACCTCCACTAAAGTTGCTGCTGCTGCTGCGTCACTTCAGTCGTGTCCGACTCTGTGTGACCCCATAGACGGCAGGACGGAGAAAAATGTCTCCAGGCCTTGCCACATATTCCTTGGTGGGGGAGGTGAGGGAGTACAAAATCTTCCCCAGTTAAGAACCATGGGTCTAGAGAAACGATATAGGCAGTAGAAGTAGAATTATTTTCACATTCTGCCAGCTTCATAAGAATGTTTGTTACTACACAATGAAAAAACTTTCATGAAGAGAATAGAAAAATTCATAAAGAGGATAGAAAAATTTCAGACTCCGTCCTGGGAGGGCAGCACTGGAATAATATTTTAGGAAAATAAACCTAAAAGTGGTATGCTGTTTGTATCGAGAAAGTGTATGTATACTCATATATGAATATATGGCAGTACACTATGCATTTGGTGAAGAGTTGTGTATATTTATGTACCAACATCACTAATAATAGTTTCTAATTTCCTTTTTAGCAAGGATTTGCTGGAATGCCATGAAACTTCAGGGACTTCTTTTTCAGCATTTAACTTTTATTTCATCAATTTATATTTCCTACTATTTTTGTTTCAAGAAATTTGAGGACTTATGTTTTTTGGTAACTGATCACAGATCCAGTTCTGTGGTGCTTTTATTTTTCTTCTAAACATTTGTGGATTTCTTGAAAATATTTCTGTTCTCATCTCTTTCCTTACCCTAGCATATCTTTCCTACTTAAGGAAAAAAAAGTCCTTGAGCTTGTCAAGAGTATTGTAATAGTTCAAATCCTGCAGTGTTCATACAATTATTGTAAGGATCAAACTTCTGAGTAATAGAATACTATTATGTCTCCTATCTGTAATATTCTGTACAGGTTGACTTGAAAACCCTCAGAATAATTTGTAGAGCCATCTTGGAATTAACCAAATAAGATATGACCTATATATGAATTCAGGAGACTTAAGAGTATGATCTTAAGGAACTGGTATAACTGTTTAGCATTCATTTTCATAAAATGAGGTTTATTTTTTGGTAGATGTGAAGTCTAAAATTAATCTCCTCTTTTTCATAGGTATGTCCTTCTAATACGGACATTAATGAATCTTTTTCATCTGTGTTGCCTCCATTTGTTCCTCATGAGCCAACTGGAGATTTGGAATATCACTCTTCAAATCTCAGAATGTTGAGGGTATCTCCTGACACTGTGTCAAGGACTGTCAGACATTTAACAGGTACGTAGAGAAGGATACATTGTGTCTTTATAACTAGCTTGCTATGCCTAATTAATTTTCAACTTTTGAACTGCAATGATGTTAACTTTGGATTACGTATATTTATAAATCCTCAGATATTTTATTAGATGAACCGTTTGATTTTTCATTGAGTTCTTCATGACAGTGTTTAGACCTGAATTACGTGGAGGAGTCTGATATTAAAGTCAGTTTGTTTCTATATTCCTTTTTGAGACTTGAAGGGAAAAGGAAACTGAATGAACACAGGAGCAGATATAAGTTTATAGAGAGGAGACTGAGAAATTAATTTTGAGGTAGAAAGCAAGATTGCCCTGGGAGTTGGTGATGGACAGAGAGGCCTGGCGTGCTGCGATTCATGGGGTCTCAGAGAGTGACTGAACTGAACTGAACTGAATGGCTAATGATGTTGAACATCTTTTGTTGTGTTTATTGGACAGTTATATATCTTCTTTGGAGAAATGTCTGTTAAAATTCTCACTCACTTTTTAATTGGTTTATTAACTTTTTGTTACTGCATTTTAAAAGTTCTTTGTATATTCTGGATACAGGTCCCTTATTAGATATGTTATTTGCAAAAATTCTTCCACTCTTGTTGAGTTATGGGTTCACTTACTTGATGGTATTGACTTCACAGAATTTTTAATTTGATAAAGTCTTATTTTATCTTGTTTTTTTTTTTTTTTTTTTAAGTTAGTTTTAAATAGTGGTAAAATACTGATAGTTTCATCTTAGCTATTTTTACATATATAGTTCATTGGCATTAAATACATTTACATTGTCATGTAAACAATGTCATGCATTCACAAAGCTCTTTCATCTTGTGAAACTGGAACTCTTTATCTAAATATTAAAGAATAACTCCCCATTCCCTCCTACTTCCCCATCAACCATGGTTTTACTTTTCACCTCTGCTGTGAATTTGACTACTCTAGGTACCTCATATAAGTGTTTATCTGTGACTGATTCATTTCACTTGGAATAATGTTTTTTAAGTTTTATTCATGGTGTAGCAGGTGTTCGATTTCTTTGAATTTGTAGATTTTTTTGAGAATATTGCCATATTAATAATATTGCATATTTTGATCTGTGCCTGTGGGATTTCTTTTTGTTTATTTAGGTCTTTATTTCTTTCAACAGTGTTTTGTAGTTTTCAGCATACAACTCTTGTATGTCCTTGTTAAATTAATTTCAAGTATTTAAATCTTTTTGATGTTACTATACATGGAAAAGTTTTCTTAATTTCATTTTTGGAATAGTCACTGCTAGTGTATAGAAATAAAGTTTAATTTTGTATGTTCATCTTGTAGCTGGCAACCTTGCTGACCTACCTCTTTGTTATTCCTATAATTTTTTGTGTGGTTTTCTTATTTTTGTATATAAGCCAGTGTCATCTGCAAGTAGAGATGTCTTCTTCCTTTCTAGAATGTATTCTTTTTTCTATATTTCCTAGTTGCCTTGACAAGTACAGTGATAACCTTCAGTACAGTGTTGCCTATAGGTGGCAAGAGCAGTCTTGTGCAGGTCTTTGTAGGAATGTCTTTTATCATGTTAGCTGAGGGGTTTTTGTAGATGCCCTTTATCAGGTTGGGGAAATTATTTTTTATTTGTAGTTTCTAGAGTGCATTTATCACATAAAAGGTATTAGATTTTGTCAGATGCTTTTTCTGTATTTTTAAAAGGATGGTTGTGTGTATGATTTTTGTTCTTTATTCTAATATTATGAAGCATTATTAATTAATTTTCAGATGTTGAGTCAACCTTGCTTTCTTGGTTATAAGTGCTACTTGGTTGTGGTGTATAATCCTTGTGTGTGCTGTTGGATTCATTTTACCAGTGATTTTTTGGGGGGAATTTTGTGATTCATAATAGATATTGATGTGTAAATTTCTTGCCTTTTTTTTTTTTTTGGTTAGGTTTTGGTACAAAAGTAACAGTAGTGTCATAAGTTGTGTTAGAAGTAATTTGAGTTTTCTTTCTCTGTCTCTTTTTGTGAGTCTAGCTAAATTTTGTCCCTGTTGTTGATCTTTTTGAAGAAATTTTGATTTCTTCTCTTTTTCTAATCTCTATTTTTTCTACTTCTTAAATCTATTTGCATTTTAGTTTCTTTTTATTTCCTTTCTTTCATTTGCTTCAGTTTTAGTTTGTGCTTTTTATTGTTTCTTATGATGAAAGGTTATTGATTTGAGATTTTTCTTTTTAATATAGGTATTTATGTTGATAGATTTCTAAAGACTAACTGCATGCATTAACTTTTGGTTTGTTGTGTTTTTGTTTTAATTCATCCAAACTGTTTCCTAGTATAATTGTAGGAGTCCTTTTACACTTTGTTGAGGCATGCTTTATGTCCTACGGCATAGTTTATCCTGTAGAATGTATGGTTTGCACTTGAGAAGAATGTGCATTCTGTTGTTGTTAGGTGGTGTGTTCTATACATGTGTCTTCGTTCCAGTGGGTTGATAGTGTTCAAGTCTTCTGTATCCTTGTTGATCTTCTGCTAATTTTCTCCATTTTTGAAAGTAGGGTATTGAAATCTCCAACTATTATTATTTCTCCCTTTTCTGTCAGAATTGCTTCATATATTTTGATATTAAGTGAATCTATGTTTCTAATTGTTATGTAGTCCTGATGAATTGGGCCTTTTGTTGTTATACATTGTCCCTCTTTAATTCTAGAAACATTTTTTGTTTTGTTTTGTTTTAAAGTCTGTTTTGTCTATATCAGTGTTGACATCCCACTTCTTATGGTTGCTGCTTGAATGTCATGTCTTTATTCATCCCTTTACTTTTAGTCTACTTATATTTTTGAAGCTCAGGTTTATGTCTTATAAGTAACTTACAGTTGTATCTTTATTTCTTAATTCCAGAATGATAGTCTTTGCCTTTTAATGTGATTATATAATCCCTTCACATTTAATGTAATTATTGATAAGATTGGGTTTATATTTGCTGATTTACTTTTTATTTTCCATCTGTCTCATGTCTTTTTTTTTCTTTCCTCTTTTACTGGCTTTCATTGCATTAAGTGAATATTTTCCAGTATTTTAACTTCTTTAATAGTTTTCTAGCTAATTGTTAAAGTTATATTATTAGTGGTTGTTCTAGGACTTAGAAAATTTATTTTAACATACCAGAATATGCCCCAAATTTATACTAACTGAATTCTAGTGTAATAAAGAGGTGTTTCTGCTATATAGATCTGTTCACTCCCTGTATTTGCTATTCTTTTGATATATAATATACCTATATGTTACAAACCAAGGAGTACATTATTACATTGTCATAATTATTTATATAATTTTATGGGTTTTAAAAAAACTTAAGTAGAGAGCACAAACATTTGTTTATTAGGGCGTATTGCATTTGTATTTGAATTTACCATTTTTTATTCTTTATTTGTTCCTGTGGACTTGTTATCATCCAGTGTCATTTCCTTGCTGTACTCTAACTTTGTTCTCATGTACCTCCTTTTGTTATTGTCAAATATGTCACATTTCTGTGTCTTATAGCTCCAATAATACAATTACATACGTTGTTTTATGTAAACTTTTTTTAAAAAATTGTTGGAAGAAAGGAAAGTATGCAAGTATCCTGTTTTTTTGTAATTACCTAATATAATTATCTTTCCTAGCACTATTTGTTTTGTTATGTAAGTTCAAATTACTGTTTGGTATCACTTGCTTTCAACCTGAAGAACTTCCTTTTGTATTTCTTGTAAGATGGGCCTGCTACCAACAGTTGCTCTCAGTTTTTATATATCTGGAAATATTTTTATATTTTTGGAAGTGTTTTTTGCTGGATTTTGAATTCTTAGTTGACAGTTATTTTCTTTCAACACTTTGAATATGTCTTTCCACTGTATTCTACCTTTATTTATTGTTTCTGATGAGAAATCAACTGTTACTCTTATTAATGTTCCATTGTATGTGACTTCGTTTTTCTTACTGTTTTTAGAGTATCCTCTTCCAACATTCTGATTATGATGTGTCTGTTTATCTTACATTGAGTTCACTTGGATTATCAGATACATAGGATGTTTTTCATCAAATTTGGGAAGTTTTCAAACATTATTTCCTTTGAGTATTTTTTTTTTTTTTTTGCTCTTTTCTGCCTCAGATGATCCCCCATTATACATGTGTCAGTGTACTTAATCTTGTTTAATAGCTCTCGGAGCCTTTGTTCATGTTCATTTGTTCTTTTGGGGGGCTGTCCTTCATCCTGCGTAGTCTCTGTTACCATCACGTTCACTGATTCTTCTGTCTGTCCCTATTTACCATTGAGCCTCTAGGAAATTTTTCATTTCAGTAGTACTTTTCAGCCCCAAATGGAAGTTGAACTTCCATTTGGTTCAATTATAAGTTCTATAACCTTACTTTATATTTGATGAGACATTGCCATTACCTTCTTTTAGTTTTTAAGCATGATTTTCTTTTCTTCTTTGAGCATATTTATAATAACTGCTTTGAAATCTTTGCTGGCTAAATCCAACATGTGGGTCTCCTTAAAGGCAGTTTCTGTTGGTTACTTATTTTTTTCCTATAAATAGTTCACTTTTTCTTTGTATGTCCCAATATTTTTATAAACTGGACATTTTAGATAATATATTGTTGCAGCCCTGGATACTAACAGCTTCTCTGGTGCTGAGAATATTTGTTATTGTTTTGCTTGTCTGATTATTAAAATTTTTCTTAAAAATGTATTTATTTATTTTTGGCTATGCTGGGTTTTTGTGGGTGCACGTGGGCTTGTCTCCAGTTGTGGTGTGTAGGCTTCTCATTGCAGTGGCTTCCTTCTACAGCTGCGGAGCACTGCCTCTGGGACATGTGGGCTCAGTAGTTGTAATTCAGGGACTCAGTGGTTATGGAGACTGGGCTCAGTTGCCACATGACCTGTGAAGTCTTCCCAGACTAGGGATTCAACCTGTGTCCCCTGCATTGGCAGGCAGATTCTTAACAACTGGATCACCAGGGAAGTCCTGTCTAGTAGTTTAAATAAATCTAATGATCCTCCTGCAGTATGGACCTTCCACATTCACTGGAAACCAGAGGCTTTGGTGTGTGTAGAGCCTGCCTTACTGTGATCTCTATCCATTCTCCCCTCCTCTGCCTATGGTTTTAACTCAGTTCTCTTTTACTGTCTCCTGTTTTCATCATCTTGTGCAATTCAGTTCATTTGCTCAGTTGTGTCCGTCTCTTGGTGACCCCATGCTCTGCAGCACGCCAGGCTTCCCTGTTCATCACCAACTCCTGGAGCTTGCTCAAACTCATGTCCATCCAGTCGATGGTGCCATCCAACCATCTCATCCTCTGTCATCCTTTTCTCCTCCTGCCTTCAGTTTTTCCCAGCATCAGGGTCTTTTCCAATGAGTCAGTACTTCCCATCAGGTGGCCAAACTGTTGGAACTTCAGCTTCAGTATCAGTCCTTCCAGTGAATATTCAGGACTGATTTCCTTTAGGATGGACTGGTTTGATCTCCTTGCAGTCCAAGGGACTCTCAAGATTCTTCTCCAATGCCACAGTTCAAAAGCATCAATTCTTCGGCCCTTAGCTTTTATTATGGTCCAGCTCTCACATCCATACATGACTACTGGAAAAACCATAGCTTTGACTAGACAGACTTTTGTCGGCAAAGTAATATCTCTGCTTTTTAATATGCTGTCTAGGTTTGTCATAGCTTTTCTTCCAAGGAGCAAGCGTCTTTTAATTTCATGGTTGCAGTCACCATGTGCAGTGATTTTGGAGCCCCCCAAAATAGTCTTTCACTGTTTCCATTGTTTCCCCAACTATTTCCCATAAAGTGATGGGACTGGATCTTGGTTTTTTGAACATTGAGTTTTAAGCCAGCTTTTTCACTCGCCTCTTTCATCAAGAGGCTCTTTAGTTCTGCTTTGCTTTCTGCCAAAGGGTGGTGTCATCTGCATATCTGAAATTATTGTTATTTCTCCCAGAAATCTTGATTCCAGCTTGTGCTTCATCCAGCCCAGCATTTCACATGATGTACTCTGCATATAAGTTAAATAAGCAACTGGACAATATACATACTTGATGTACTCCTTTCCCAATTTGGGACCAGTCTGTTGTTCCATGTCTGGTTCTAACTGTTGCTTCTGACCTGCATACAGATTTCTCAGGTCAAGTGGTTTGGTATTCCCATCTCTTGAAGAATTTCCCACAGTTTGTTGTGATCCACACAGTGAAAGGCTTTGGCATAGTCAATAAAGTAGAAATAGATGTTTTTCTGGAACTCTCTTGCTTTTTTGATGATCCAGCAGATGTTGGCAATTTGATCTCTGGTTCCTCTGCCTTTTCTAAAATCGGCTTGAACATCTGGAAATTCTTGGTTCATGTACTATTGAAACCTGGCTTGGAGAATTTGGGGCATTAATTTGCTAGCGTGTGAGATGCGTGCAATTGTGTGGTAGTTTGAACATTCTTTGCTATTGCTATTGCTAAGTCACTTCAGTCGTGTCCGACTCTGTGTGACCCCATAGACGGCAGCCCACCAGGCTTCCCCATCCCTGGGATTCTCCAGGCAAGAACACTGGAGTGGGTTGCCATTTCCTTCTCCAGTGCATGAAAGTGAAAAGTGAAAGTGAAGTCGCTCAGTCATGTTTGACCCTCAGCGACCCCATGGACTGCAGCCTTCCAGGCTCCTCCATCCATGGGATTTTCCAGGCAAGAGTACTGGAGTGGGGTGCCATTGCCTTCTCCTGAACATTCTTTGGCATTGCCTTTCATTGGGATTGGAATGAAAACTGACCTTTTCCAGTCCTGTGGCTTCTGCTGAGTTTTCCAAATTTGCTGGCATATTGAGTGCAGCGATTTCAAATAGCTCAACTGGAATTCCATCACCTCCACTAGCTTTGTTTGTAGTGATAATTCTTAAAGGCACACTTGACCTTTAGGAAGTCCCTAAGTACAAACTATCTTTCCATTTCTTTGGGTCTTCCATTACTTTTAACTGTGTCTTATTTACAGTTTTCAGTGTACAGAGCTTTTACCTCCTTGGTTAAATTTATTCCTAGGTATTTTATTCTTTTTGATGCAATTGTAAATATGATTGTTTTCTTAATTTTGTTTTCTGATCATTCATATTTAGTGCATAGAAATGTAACTTTTGTATAGTGATTTTGTATCTCACAACTTTACTGAATTCATTTTTTTGTTGTTGTTGGAGTCTTTAGGGTTTTCTACATATAGCATCGTGTTATCTGCAGTAGAGACAGTTTTTCTTCTTTTCTGACTTGGATACCTTTTATTTCTTTTTCTTACCTAATTACTCCACTAGGACTTCCAAAACTAAGCTGAGTAAAACTGATGAGAATGAGCATCCTTGTCTTCTTCCCAGTGTTAAGAGGAAAAGCGTTTAGCTTGTCACCCTTGAATATGATGTTAGCAGTTCTCTTGTTGTATATAACCTTTATGCTGAGGTGCATTCCTTGTATATCCCTTTTGTTGAGAATTCTTATTATAAATGGGTAGTAAATCTTGTCAAATGCTTTTTCTTTGCATATTGAGATCATATAATTTATCCTTCATTTTGTTAACAAGGTGTATTTCATTGATTGATTTGTTAATGTTCCCTGGAATAATTTCCACTTGATTATGGTATAGCACCCCTTTCATGTATTATTGAATTTGGTTTGCTCATATTTTGTGGAGGATTTTTAGGTCTAAATTTATCAAGTCTTCAATTTAGATCTAAATTTATCAGGCCTGTAATTTTCTTTTTATGTAATGTCCTTTTCTGAGTTTGGTATTAGGGTAATGATGGCTTAGTGAAATGAGTTTGGAAGTGCTCTCTTCTACTTTTTAGAAAAATTTGGTATGTGTTGGTTTTAATTCTCTGAATGTTTCATAGAATTCAGTTCTATAAATTCTGGACCTGGACTTTTGTTTGTTGGGATACTTTTGAGTACTGATTCAATCTCCTTACTAGTCTGTTCAGATTTCTTGTTTCATGATTGAGACTTGGTAGATTGTATTGATATGTTTCTAGAAATTTATCCATCTCTTCTGGGTTGTCAAATTTGTTAGTCCATAATTGTTCATAGCAGTCTCTTATCCTTATTATTTCTGTGCTATTATTTGTAACATCTTTTTCATTTCTTAGTTTATTTGTGTCCCCTTTTTTCTCTTTGGAATCTAGCTGAAGGACTGTCAGTTTATCTTTTTAAAGAACAAGCCCTTAGTTTCACTGATCTTTTACACTGTCTTTTTAGTCTCCATTTTATTTATTTCCAGTCTGATCTTTGTTATTTCCTTCCCTTTTAACTTGGAGCTTTATTTTTCTCTTTCTAGTTCTTTGAGTTGTAAAGTTCAGATGTTTATTTGCTTGTTTTTCTTGCTTCTTGACGTAGTTATTTGTTGCTATAACCTTCGCTCTGAACTTTTTTCTGTATCCTCTTAAGTTTTAGTATGGCATATTTCCATTTTCATTGGTCTGCAGGTATGTATTTTTTAATTCCTTTTTGATTTTTTTCTTTGACCCATTGGTTGTTCATTTTGTCAGTCTGTGTTGGTTTATTATTTTCTAGCTGTTTTTTTTCTTCACAAAGATTTCTGTAACCCATATTCCTTTTCAAGTTACTGTGTAGCTTATATTGTTCCTTTTTATTAGTTCTTTGCAATCATTAGTCATTAACTCAACCTGTTTCATGATGTATTCAACTACTATTTTTGTTTTAAAACTCATTAATGGTTTTAGAATGGCAATTCATTTTAGTGAAAGGAGTTCAGAATTTAGAGTTAGAATTAAAGGGTTAAAAGGCCTGTTTTTGTCAATTAAGGTACAACTATTCAGAATGTAATCTGAGGGTCAGTAGTATTGTGCATTATCAGGGAGCTTGTTAGAAATGCAGGATTTCAGCTTTCATCCCAGACCCACTTAGTCAGAATCTGCAAGTTAACAAGATCTTCTCAATGAAAAGCACTGTTGCTTCATCATCTTTGAAACTTACTTTCCCTCTGTGTAAGGTATAGATCATGTTTGCTGTATATATTAATCATCTCATCACCATCTGTCATACCAAGTTTTAATAATTTATTGTCTGCTTTCTTCTAGTAGAATGTAAGCTCTGTGAGGCAGAATTGGAATGCAAGCTTTCTTTGTTTGCTGCTCTATTTCCTATATCTAGAACAGTGGCTAGAACAGAGTAAACATTGATTTTTTTGAATCACCAAATGAATGTCAAATCTTGTTATTTTTATTGCAGTTATTTATTTTTCACTGCTACTCAGAACTACTTTCATTTAGAATTACTCTGTTAGATAATCCAGTATCAGAATTTGCCTTCAATGCAGGAGACCCCAGTTTGATTCCTGGGTCTGAAGATCCCCTGGAGAAGGGATAGGCTACCCACTCCAGCAATGTTGGGCTTCCCTGGTGATTTAGACGGGAAAGAATCCACCTGCAATGCAGGAGACCTGGGTTTGATCCCTGGGTTGGGAAGATTCCTGGAGGAGAGCATGGCAAGCCATTCCAGTAGTCTTGCCTGGAGAATCCCTTTACAGAGGAGCCTGGTGGGCTGCAGTCCCTGGGATCACAAAGAGTCAGACGTGACTGACTGACTAAGCACAGCACATTAGATAATACAAATATGGCATGTTTCCATTGTTGCAGAAAGTTCTTTTAGATAGTACTGCTTACCCTTTTATTCCTTCCACTCATCCTGAATCTGTTTCTGCAGTATTGATCAGATCAGTCAACAACTCCCCATGTCATATAGAATTAATTTCATACTTTTTAGTGTAACCTTTAGAGTCTTTAGAGTTTCATGTAGTTAAAAATACATATTTTATTCACGGTGTGTTTATTAGGAGAATCATTTAAATCCATTGCATGTATAGCATCCATCTGGGCTATATTGCTTTGCCCTCATATAACTTAGGGGAAAGGGAATTTCATGAAAATAAGTTGATTTTCCTTTACTATCCCATGGAATAACGTATTTTGTCTTTGATTGAGGAGTCTTTTGTCTTCTAACAACATACATGACACAGTAACAGGCTAACTTATTAGCTTATAAGTAGCATGAAATCAGATGCCATAGTAGATACGATTTGTTCATCATAATGAAAATTCTTTAAAATCTAAATTTTAAGCTCCACATAATATTCCATAAAATATATATTCTGCTATTTAAAAAAAATTACTCTCATTGCATATTTATTTCCACATTAGTTTGTTGTTATAAATCACTTTGTAATTAACATCTTTATCTGTAAATCTTTATTTCTTCTGATGGTGAGTTATTTCTTTTGGAGTCCTTTCTGGTAGCATAAAGGCCAGAAGAAGAAAAGCTTGCCTGATTTCTTTTAATGCATAAAAAGAATACATTTTAATTCTGTATATATAAATGTGTGTGTGTGTGTGTGTGTGTATTTATTTATAATATTAAAAATATTAACAAATCCCTTTTTCTTTAGGGGATACTTCTAAAGGAGGCATAGCTGAAATTCCTCAATCTACCTTTAAACCAGGCATCACTACCTTTCCTGAAGATTCAGACACTGTATCTCCTTTATCCTTGTCCCCTGAGGACTTTCCTCAATTGGCTGGAAGGTCTCCTCAAGTGAAGAATATTGGTGAATATACTGATACTGTCAACCAGCAGACATTAACAGACAGTCGTCTAACTGAAGAGACTTTAAAAATTTCAGCTATTCCTGGCCTAGCTGACCAGAAGACTGGAATAGCAGCAGTGTCCTCTAGTTCGTACTCACAAAGAGGGAAGCCAAATATCTTCTACCCACAAGCCTTGCCAGACAGTCATCTAACTGAAGAGGCTCTAAAAGTTGGAGCTGTTCCTGGACTTGGTGACCAGAAGACAGGTGTATCTACAGTTCCTCCAAGTTCCTACTCACTTGGAGAGAAGCACAGTATTTTCTACCCACAGGCATTGCCAGACAGTCATCAAACTGAAGAGTCTCGGAATGTTTCAGTTCTTCCTGGACTAGCTGATCAAAAGACTGGAAAACCAATAGTACCTGCTAGTTCTTACTCAGTTGGAGAGGAGCCTGGTATTTTCTACCATCAAGTCTTGCCAGACAGTCAGCCACCTGAAGAAGCTCTGAAAGTTTTGGCTTCTCCTAGACCGGTTGATCAAAAGAGTGGGTTGCCTACTCCATCCTCTACTTACTCATATGGAGAGAAGCCTCATATTTTCTATCAACAGACATTGCCAGATACTCATCCAAGTGAGCAGACTCTGAAAGTTTCAGCTGCTCCTGGATTGGCTGAGCAGAAGACTGGGGTTCCTGCTGTAACCTCTGCTTCTTACCCACATAAAGAGAAGCCCAGTATTTTCTACCAACCAGAATTGCCAAACAGACGTCTAATTCAGGAGGCTCATCAAGTTTCAGCTGCTCCTGTATTGGTTGAGCAGAAGGCTGGGATATCAATAGTACCCTCTACTTCCTATTCACATAGAGAGAAGCCTCGTGTTGTGTACCAACAAGAGTTGCCAGAGAGTCATCTAATTCAAGAAGTTCAGCAGGTTTCAGCTGCTCCTGGATTGGCTGAGCAGAAGACTGGGATTCCTACAGTACCCTCTACTTCCTATTCACATAGAGAAAAGCCCAGTATTGTGTACCAGCAAGAATTGTCAGACAGTCAACTAATTGAACAGTCTCAAAAAGTTTCATCTGTTCCTGGACTGGCTGAGCAGAAGACTGGGATTCCTACAGTACCCTCTACTTCCTATTCACATAGAGAGAAATCCAGTATTTTCTACCAACAAGAATTGCCAGACAGTCATCTAACTCAAGAGGTTCAGCAAGTTTCAACTGCTGCTGGACCCCTTGAGCAGAAGACTGGGATTCCTACTGTGCCCTCTACTTCCTATTCACATAGAGAGAAACCTCATATTTTCTACCAACAGGAGTTGCCAGAGAGTCATCTAACTGAACAGGCTCATAAAGTTTCATCTGTTCCTGGATTGGCTGAGCAGAAGACTGGGATATCAACAGTAGCCTCTACTTCCTATTCGCATAGAGAGAAGCCCAGTATTTTGTACCAGCAAGAGTTGCCAGACATTCATGTAATTCACGAAGTTCCAGAAGTTTCATCTGTTCCTGGATTGGCTGAGCAGAAGGCTAGGATTCCTGTCATACCCTCTACTACTTACTCACATAGAGAGAAACCCAGTATTTTGTACCAACAAGAATTGCCAGATAGTCATCTAACTGAACAAGTTCAGAAAGCTTCAGCTGCTCCTGGACCTGCTGAGCAGAAGACTGGGATTCCTATAATAACTTCTGCTTCTTATTCATATAGAGAGAAGCCCATTATTTTCTACCAACAGGATTTGCCAGACAGTCATCTAACTAAAGAGGCTCAGAAAGTTCCAACTGTTTCTGGACTAGCTCACCAGAAGAGTGGAATACCGATAGTGCCCCCTGCTTTCTACTCACATGGAGGGAAGACCAGTCTTTTCTATCAGCAGGAGTTGCCAGACAGTCATCTAAGTGATCAGACTCAGAAAATTTCAGCTATTCCTGGACCAGTAGACCAGAACACTGGCATACAGACAGCACCCTCTAGTTCCTACTCATATAGGGAGAAGCCCATTGCTTTTTACCAGCAGGAGTTGCCAGGCAGGCTCCTAACTGAAGAGGTTCTAAAAGTTTCGGCTCTTCCTAGAACAACTGACCAGAACACTGGGATAATAACAGGGTCCTCTCAGTCTTACTTATTTGGAGAGAAGCCAAGTGGTCTTTTCTATCAGCACGTGCTACCAGATGGTAGTCTAACTGAAGAAGCTCTGAAAGTTTCACCTGCATCGAGACCAAGTGACCAGAAGACTGGCGTCCTCTTACTGCCTGCTAGTTCCTACTCACATAGAGAGAAGCCCGGTATTTTCTACCCACAGGCCTTGCCCAGCAGTCACTTATCTGAAGAGACTCTGAAAGATTCAGCTGTTCTTGGACCAGCTGACCAGAAGACTGGGACATCAGAACCTTCTGGTTCCTATTCACATAGAGAGAAATCCAGTATTTTCTACCAACAGGAGTTGCCAGATAGCCATATAACTGGAGAGGCTCTGAAAATTTCAGGTGTTTCTGGAACAGGTGACCAGAAAACTGGGATACCCATAGTAACCTCTCCTTCCTACTCACAGAGAGAGAAGCCCATTGTTTTCTACCAGCAGGTCTTACCAGATACACACCTTACTAAAGAGGCTTTGAATGTTTCAAATGCTCCTGCACAGGCTGACCAGAAGACTGGGATACCCATAGTAACCTCTCCTTCCTTCTCATATAACGAAAAACCCATTATTTTCTACCAACAGGCCTTGCCTGACAGTCAACTGACTGTGGAGGCTCTGAAGGTTTCAGATGTTCCTGGACCATCTGACCAGAAGACTGGGATACCTACAGTACCACCTAGTTCCTATTCATATAGAGAGAAGCCCATCATTTCTTACCAGCAAGAGTCACCAGATCTTACTCAGGTGGCTTTGAAAGTTTTTGAGGTTCCTGGCCCAGCTGACCAGAAGATTGGGATACCACCAGTAACCTCTGCTTCTTACTCATATGGAGAAAAGCCCATCATTTCTTACCAGCAAGAGTTGCCAGATGCTAATGAAAATGCTTTAAGAGGTTTAGGGGTTCCTAGACAAGCAGACCAGACCGTTGGTGTGCGAATTGTGCCCCCTGCTTCCTATTCACATAGAGAGAGTCCCATCTTTTCTTACCAGCAGGAGTTACCAGATCTTACTGAGGAAGCTTTGAAAGTTTTTGCTCTTCCTGGACCAGCTGATCAGAATGCTGAGATACCAATAGGACCTTCTAGTTCTTACTCACATAAAGAGAGACTCAAGACTTCACCAGACGATCAAAAGACTGAGTTACCATCAACTCCCTCTGGTTCCTACTCACATAGAGAGAAGCCCAAGACTTCAACTATAATTGGACCAGCTGACCAGAAGACTCCATTATTGACAGGTTTTCCTAATTCTTATTCTCAGAGAGTAAAGCCTAGTATTTTCTTTCAACAGCAGTTGGGAGATAGACATCAAAGTGGAGATATTCTGAAGATTTCATCTGTTGCTGAGCCAACTGATGTGAATTCTCAGATATCAATACCTCTTTCTGCTTCCTATTCACACAGTGAGAAATCTAGTGTTTTCTACCCAAAGGAATTGCCAGACAAACATCTAAGGGAAGATTCACTGAAGGTTTCAACAGTTCCTGGACCAGCTGACAAAAAAACTGTGTTACCAGCAGTTCCTCCTAGCTCCTTTTCACATAGAGAAAAACCAGCTATATTGTACCATCAGGATTTCCCAGAAAGACATCTAACTGAAGATAACCTGAAGTTCTCAAGCAGTCTTGAGCAAGCTGATCAGAATAATGGGTTATCAACAGTTCCCCCTGGTACTTACTCACATAGTGAGAAGCACAAACCTGTTTCACATCATGTTCAAAGGCTAACAGATAATTTGGATTCTTCTCACACCAGTGTTATCTCAAACAATATGCCTTTAAATTCTCAGGCTGATGGTAGAGTTGTAATAAATAAGCCAGAATCTTCTGGTTTTGAAGATGTTGGCTCTGAGGAAATCCGGGATACAGAAAACAGTTCCAGAACTCTTAAAGAGATTCAGACACTTTTAATGGAAGCAGAAAATATAGCACTAAGACGATACAATGTTCCTGCTCCCCTTGTCCCTTTCAGAGATGTTAGTGATATTTCATTTATACAATCTAAGAAGATGGTTTGCTTCAAAGAACCCCTCACAACTGATGAATCTAATGATGATTTGTCTCAGAGACAGCCATTCACAGAAGAAAGCTCAAGCAACAAGTGTATACAGAAGGATATTAGCACACAGACGAATCTGAAATGCCAGAGAGGCATTGAAAATTGGGAGTTTATTAGTTCAACTACAGTTAGAAGTCCTTTACAGGAAGCAGAAGGCAAAGCCAGAGTGGCATTTGATGAAACCTTTAAACAATATAAAGCAGCCAGATCTGTAATGAGATCTGAACCTGAAGAGTATAGTAGAACCATTGGGAATAAGATTGTTATCCCTATGATGACTATCATTAAAAGTGATTCAAGTAGTGATGCAAGTTCTTGCTCATGGGACAGTAATTCCTTGGAGTCAGTTTCTGATGTACTTCTAAATTTCTTTCCATATTCTTCACCCAAGACAAGCATGACAGATAGCAGAGAGGAAGAGGGGGTGTTAGAGAGTGACGATGGTGGTGGAAGCAGTGTAGACTCACTGGCTGCACATGTGAAAAACCTTCTGAAATGTGAATCCTCATTGAACCATGCTAAACAAATACTCAAAAATGCAGAGGAAGAGGAATCTCGGGTACGAGCACGAGGTAGGAAAAGATAATTTGTTATAAAGGCAGGTCAGACTCAAGCATTATAGTTTAATAATTTGCTTAAAGTTAAATATTTGATGCTCTAGGTAATTTTCCTGTAGAACTGTTCTTGTAGAACTGTTAAAATGATTGCATTATCTACTGGCAACCCAGAATAAACTCATTTAACCAATAATGAAGTCACAGTATTAATAGTGCTAGTTTGAGGTCTTAAGGAACTGTAAGTTCTGATGTCTGAAGAAAAGTAAGAAAATTTGGGTTTTCAAACTCCTAAAGCTTGAATGTTTTCCTAATCTTTTCTTTGTACTGTCCTCATTGTGGAGGCAATGAAATACTCATTCGAGTATTTGACTCTCTAAGTCACTGTGTTTCATAAAAACGTATATTTTCTATCCCCTTCTCTATTAAGATTCTTAAAGCAGATCTTAGATAGACATTAGGAAAAACTGAATGAAAGTATTTAACACTAAAACTTGGGTTAGAGTTAAATTCCATTAATCTCTAAATTGTAGAATTCCATTAAAAAAGAAAACAAAATCTTTACAATAACATGGCGAATAAATATATTTTAGAAGGCAACTTTTAAGCAATTCAGGTCTACCTGGAAATCTCTTGAGGTCAGCTTCCTATGCCATTTTTTTGATCATTTGTGCTTATTTTGATTCTCCAGAAACTCCCAGGTTTTATTTATTATTTTAAAATATTAACAACTGTGGAAGTGGCAAAGATTGTAGCAGGAGCTAATAGGGGAGACAAAGGGACTCTTTTGATTGGAAGGAAGATTAAGATGAAATAGGCTAAATACTATATTTCAAGTGGCCTCATTGGAGAAATGTCTGTAGAATATGTTTTTATTTGTTTTTAAATCTGACTTTTCAGTGAAATTATCTCTCTCAAGAACTTCGAATAGTTTGTTATAAAACTGAGAGCGCACACTGTTTACTAAGCACTGTGGTAGGCATTAAATTGGCTATATTGATGATGATCTCTGCTCTTGTAATCACTGATAGTTTTGCACTGTATTGTCTCGAATGCTTTTATCTTTTCTCTCCAGCCTGGAATCTGAAGTTTAATATGGCTCATGACTATGGCTACTCCATTTCAGAATTAAATGAAGATGACAGGAGAAAAGTAGAAGAGATCAAAGCAAAGTTGTTTGGTCAAGGGAGAACAACTGACTTGTCCAAGGTATAAAAGAAATCTAAAAACTAAGAGACAAAATGTGACAGAAAGGGTGTGTAATTTGAATCTCTTACCTGGGCATTGATGACTCCTGCTGAGTCACTGATAGTCTTTGGCTAAAGTGTTGGGAGTCTTAAGTCTTCAAAAGTTAAGATTTAAGAATTTGATTCTATAGATTTTGTCTGCTATTATGAATAGTAATGGGACATATCTCTCTTACAGGGTTTTGCTATGGCTTACATGAGATAATGCCTATAAAATGCTGGGGTGTGTGATATCTAGGTAGTACTCAATAATTGACAACTGTTACTATTTTAACTTTTAATTTTATACTGAAGTATAGCCAGTTAACAGTGTTGTGTACGTGTATCCATTCTTCCCCAAACTCCCCTCCCATCCAGGCTGCCACACAACATTGAGCAGAGTTCCCCTGTGCTATACAGTAGGACCTGTTGTTATCTATTTTAAATCGATAACTGCTATTATTAATTCTATAAAAATTGATATAGCTATCAGATATGTACACTTAATGACTTAATTCATACAGTGTCTTAGAAAATTGTCAGTGATATAGCATAATTATTTGGCTCATCAATTTTGGAAAGGTTATCAGTTTTTGAAACTATGAATTAGATTGGATTTTAGTTTTACATAGCTCATCAGTTTTGAAAAGGTTATCAGTTTTTTAAAGTATAAATTAGATTGGATTTTAATTTTACATGCTGGTATATTCCTTCTATGTTGTACATTTCATCCCCATGACTCATTTATTTTGTACATCTTAGCCTTCCTCACCTATTTGGCTCTTCCCTTCCTGCCAGTGGTTCCCTCTGGCAACCACTTGTTTGTTCTGTCCATGAGACTATTTCTGTCTTGTTACGTCTGTCCATTTATTTTTTAGATTCCCCATGTAATCGAAATCATACAGTATTAGTCTGTCTTTGACTTATTTTACTTACTGTAGTACCCTCTAAGTCCATCCATGTTGTTTCAAATGGCAAGATTTCATTCTTTTTTATGGTATATTAACCATGTGGTGTATATGTATGTACATACTTAGATTACTTCCATATCTTGACTATTAGAAATAATGATGAAATGGATATAGGGGTGCATATATCTTTTTGAATTAGTGTTTCATTTTCTTTGGAAAAATACACATAAGTTAATTGATGGCTCATGTGATTTTGGTTATATTTTTAATTTTGTGAGGAACCTCCATACTGTTTTCCATAGTGGCTGCACCAATTTACATTCCCAACAACAGTGTGCAAGTGTTCCTTTTTCTTCATATCCTCATCAACACGTCTTATATGTTGTCCTTTTCATAACCATTCTAACAAGTATGAGTTGATATTTTAGTGACTTTTTAAAATTTACATTTCCCTGATGATTAGTGATGTTGAGCATTGTTTTGTGTGTCTGTTAGCCATCTATGTGTCTTTTTTTACGAAAATGTCATTCATATCCTTTGCCCATTTTTTCACTGAGTTGTCTGAATTTTTTAGTTGAGTTGTATGAATTCTTTGTATATGTTGGATATTAATCCCTTGTTAGATACATTCATTGTTTGCAGATATCTACTATTCAGTAGGCTGCCTTTTTGTTTTATTGGTAGTTCCCTTTGCTGTGTGGTAGCTTTTTAGTTTGATGTAGTCCATTTGCTTATCTTTGCTTTTGTTTCCCTTCAGTTCAGTTCAGTCAGTTCAGTCGCTCAGTCGTGTCCTACTCTTTGCAACCCCATGAATTGCAAAATGCCAGGCCTCCCTGTCCATCACCAGCTCCCGGAGTTCACTCAAACTCATGTCCATCGAATCAGTGATGCCATCTAGCCATCCCATCCTCTGTCGTCCCCTTCTCCTCCTGCCCCCAATCCCTCCCAGCATCAGAGTCTTTTCCAATGAGTCAGCTCTTCACATGAGGTGGCCAAAGTACTGGAGTTTCAGCTTTAGCATCAGTCCTTCCAAAGAACACTCAGAACTGATCTCCTTTGGGATGGACTGGTTGGATCTCCTTGCAGTCCAAGGAACTCTCAAGAGTCTTCTCCAACACCACAGTCCAAAAGCATCAATTCTTCGGTGCTCAGCTTTCTTCACAGTCCAACTCTGATTGTACCTTTCTAAGAATTTGTCCATTTCTTTCAGGTTGTCCATTTTATTTGTATACAGTTGCTGGTAAAAGTCTCTTATGATCCTTTGTATATCTGTGGTGTCATTTGTAACTTATCCTTTTTCATCTCTGATTTTATTGATTGGAATCCTCTCTGTTTTTTAATTGATGAGTCTAGTAAAGGTTTGGAGAAGGTGAAGGCACCCCACTCCAGTACTCTTGCCTGGAAAATCCCATGGACGGAGGAACCTGGTAGGCTGCAGTCCATGGGATCACAAAGAGTCAGACACGACTGAGCGACTTCACTTTCACTTTTCGCTTTAATGCATTGGAGAAGGAGATGGCAACCCACTCCAGTGTTCTTGTCTGGAGAATCCCAGGGACGGCAGAGCCTGGTGGGCTGCCGTCTATGGGGTCACATAGAGTCAGACACGACTGAAGCGACTTACCAGCAGCAGCAGTAGTAAAGGTTAATCGATTTTGTTTATCTTTTCAAAGAACTAGCTTTTAGCTTCATGTATCTTTGCTGTTGTTTCATTTATTTTTGCTGTGATCTCTATGATTTCTTTCCTCCTACTAATTTTATGTTTTGTTTCTTCTTTCTCTAGTTGTTTCAGGTGTGAGGTTAGGTTATTTCAGATTTTTTGTTTTTTTAAGATAAGATTGTATTGCTGTAAAGTTCCCTTTTAAAACTCCTTTTGCAGCACTGCACAGATTTTGGGTTGCAGTGATTTCATTTTCACTTGTCTCTACGTATTTTTTGAGTTCTTTTAAAAAAAAGTTATTTATTTTGATGGACTGGGTCTTTGTTGCTGAGTGCAGGCTTTCACTAGTTGCAGCAAGCGAGGGCCACTCTTCATTGCAGTGTGGTGGCTTCTCATCGCAGAGCAATAGTTGCAGCACATGGGCTCAGTGGTTCCTGCTTGCGGGTTCTAGAGTGCAGACTCACTGATTGTGGCTCACGGGCTTAGTTGCTGTGCAGCATGTGGTATCTTCCTGGACCAGAGATCAAACCCATGTCCCTTGCATTGGCAGACAGATTCGTAACAACTGGACTACCAGGGAAGCCGCTGAGTTCCTCTTTGATTTCTTCAGTGATCCATTGGCTGTTTATTAGCAAACTGTTTAGTCTCCACCTGTTTGTGTTGTTTTATAGTTTCTTTTTCTTGTAGTTTATTTTTAATCTCAGTTGTGGTTGGAAAAGATGCTTGATATAACTTGAGTCCTCTAAAATTTACCCACAGCTCCCTTTGTAGTGCAGATTGTGATCATTACTGAGGCTATTCTGTGTGGACATGAAAGGAATGTTTATTCTGCTTCTTTGGGATAGAATGCTCTATAATTATCAAATCCATCTGATTTCATGTATCATTTCAGGCTTGTGTTTCCTTATTGATTTCTCTCTGGATGGTCTGTGCATTGATGAAAGTGGGATGTTACAAAGTCTCCCACTATTGTTGTGTTACTATTGATTCTCCCTTCATGGCTGTTAGTGTTTGCTATATATATTGAGGTGCTCCTGTGTTGGATGCATATATATTTATAATTGTTATATCTTAATTCTTGCATTGGTCCCTTGATTATTATGTAGTGACCTTTGTTTTAGTAGTCCTTGATTTAAAGTCTGTTTTGTCTGATAAGAGCATTGCAACTCCACCCTTTAGAGTTCCATTAGCCTGGAATACGTTTTTCCTTCCCTTCACTTTCAGTGTGTACATATCCCTATGTCTGAAGTGAGGTCTCTCTCTTTTTTTTTTTAAATAATTATTTATTTTTGGCTGTGCTGGGTCTTTGTTGCTTCACACAGACTTTGTCTAGTTGTAGAGAGTGGGAGCTACTCTCATTGCAGAGCATAGGCTTCAGTAGTTGTGGCACATGGGCTTAGTTGCTCCTTGGCTTGTGGGATGTTCCTGGATGGGGGATTGAACCTGTGTGCCCTGCATCGGCAGGCGAATTCTTATCTAATGTGCCAGCAAGGAAGTCCCTGAAGTGGGTTTCTTATAGACAACTTTTCAGTTCAGTTCAGTTCAGTTGCTCAGTCGTGTCCGATTCTCTGCGACCCTGCGAATCACAGCATGCCAGGTCTCCCCGTCCATCACCAACTCCTGGAGTTCACTCAAACTAATGTACATGGAGTCGGTGATGCCATCCAGCCATCTCATCCTCTGTCGTCTGCCGGGGTCCATCCCCGGCTGATCCAGGGTATTCGAAGGAGAGACGGCATCGGCGACCTATTTATTTAAATATTCATCAAAGATATAAAGAGTAATAGAATGAAGATAGCTCAGTGAGGAAATTCAGTGGAGAAAAGAGGCTGAATAATTCAGCCAGAAGGTGAGAGAAAGAACGACATGGGGAGACCAAGTTTCAGTGAACAAGGGCCGCACTTTATTTTCCAAAGTAGTTTTTATACCTTAAGTTATGCATAGAGGATAATGGGGGAAGGGGTAGAGTCATGCAGTAAGCCAGGCTTTCTTCCTGCAAACTTATCATATGCAAAAGTTTAGGTGATTTGTATCATCTTCTGGCCCAGAGGCCTGTTAACATTTTAAGACCCTTTCTTCAGAAAACTTATTTTTCTCTAAAGGTGATTAGTCAGGTGCCACCCTCCAAAAGCATTAAAGTTGCATTCCTATAGGGCAAAGGTGTGGTGGGCTGTAACAAGAAAAAGGATTAACTCAAGGGTCCAAGGTTACAAACATTAAAGCTACTACTTACACCAATTATATTAATCAATACACTGCCAGGGACACAGCAGATAAGGGATATGGAGACCTAGCAGCAAACATTGGCGGAACAAGTGAAAAACCCTTCACCAATACAATTTCTAATCAATCTTTTAACTGCTCAAAGGAATCTGTACTTAGACAGTTTAGAACATCTCATGCCTCTCACAGTTGGGAGGCTCTGAGCAATCACATGTGGCCGGAAAAACCTATTCAGGCAGGCTAGAGGACTTCCAAAGGAGTTTGTAGGTTGAAACACTGTCACACCCAGGAACTTTATTAACTGGAGCTATAAGTTAACTCTTTTTTCAGAGAGAGGTAGTGGGGGACAGCCCCCCATAGAGTCAGAGGTGTAGGCGAGAGCACAAAGCAGAAAGTAGGCAGACTCTGGTTTTGGGGTTAGATGCTCGAGAATTTCCAGGGGGACTCCTGAGACTCGATCCCGCCTTTGCGTATGCCGAGCCTCCTTCCTCATGACCTGTGCCGTGGGCTGAGCTCCTGCTCCTGGCAGTTGTCCCCTTCTCATCCTGCCCCCAGTCTCTCCCAGCATCAGGGTCTTTCCAGTGAGTCAACTCTGGCCAAAGTATTGGGAGTTTCAGCTTCAGCATCATTCCTTCCAATGAACACCCAGGACTGATCTCCTTTAGGATGATCTGTTTGGATCTCCTTGCAGTCCAAGGGACTCTCAAGAGTCTTCTCCAACACCACAGTTCAAAAGCATCAATTCTTTGGCACTCAGCTATCTTCACAGTCCAACTCTCACATCCATACATGACCACTGGGAAAACCATAGCCTTGACTAGACAGACCTTTGTTGGCAAAGTAATGTCTCTGCTTTTCAATATGCTATCTAGGTTGGTCATAACTTTCCTTCCAAGGAGTAAGCGTCTTTTAATTTCATGGCTGCAATCACCATCTGCAGTGATTTTGGAGCCTCCAAAAATAATGTCTGACACTGTTTCCACTGTTTCCCCATCTATTTGCCATGAAGTGATGGGACCAGATGCCATGATCTTCGTTTTCTGAATGTTGAGCTTTAAGCCAACTTTTGCACTCTCTTCTTTCACCTTTATCAAGAGGCTTTTTAGTTCCTCTTCACTTTCTGCCATAAAGGTCATGTCATCTGCATATCTGAGGTTATTGATATTTCTCCCGGCAATCTTGATTCCAGCTTGTGCTCCTTCCAGCCCAGCGTTTCTCACGATGTACTCTGCATATAAGTTAAATAAGCAGGGTGACAAGATACAGCCTTGACGTACTCCTTTTCCTATTTGGAACCAGTCTGTTGTTCCATGTCCAGTTCTAACTGTTGTTTCCTGACCTGCATACAGGTTTCTCAAGAGGCAGGTTAGGTGGTCTGGTATTCCCATCTCTTGAAGAATTTTGCACAGTTTATTGTGATCCACACAGTCAAAGGCTTTGGCATAGTCAATAAAGCAGAAATAGATGTTTTTCTGGAACTGTCTTGCTTTTTTGATGATCCAGTGGATGTTTGCAATTTGATCTCTGGTTCCTCTGCCTTTTCTAAAACCAGCTTGAACATCTGGAAGTTCATGGTTCATGTATTGATGAAGCCTGGCTTGGAGAATTTTGAGCATTACTTTACTAGCGTGTGAGATGAGTGTAATTGTGTGGTAGTTTGAGCATTCTTTGGCATTGCCTTTCTTTGGGATTGGAATGAAAATTGACCTTTTTCAGTCCTGTGGCCACTGCTGAGTTTTCCAAATTTGCTGGCATGTTGAGTGCAGCACTTTCACAGCATCATCTTTCAGGATTTGAAATTGTTCAACTGGAATTCCATCACCTCCACTAGCTTTGTTTGTAGTGATGCTTTCTAATACCCACTTGACTTCACATTCCAGCATGTCTGGCTCTAGGTGAGTGATCACATCATTGTGATTATCTGGGTTGTGAAGCTCTTTATAGGGGTCTTATTTTTTTATCTGTTCAGGCAGTCTGTGTCTTTTGGTTGAAGCATTTAATTCATTTACATTTTTGGTATATATTCCTATTGCCATTTTGCTAAGTGTTTTGGGTTTGTTTTTGGAGGGTATTTTTCTTCCCCTCCTCTTTTGTTCCTGTCTCTTGTTTGAGCACCATCTTTAGTGTATGCTTGGGTTGCTCTTTCTCTTTTGTGTGTGTATCTGTTGTAGTTTTTGTCTTTGCTGTTCACCATAAGGTTTTGATATAGCTGTCTGTATAATGTACAAGGTTGTTTTAAGTTTCTGGTCTTTTCCTGCCTAGAGAAGTTCCTTTAGCACTTGTTGCAAAGCTGGTCTGGTGGTGTTGAATTCTCTTAGCTTTTGCTTCTCTGTAAAGCTTTTGATTTCTCCATCAAGTCTGTGTGAGAGCCTCACTGGGTAGAGCATTCTTGGTTGCGAGTTCTTCCCTTTCATCACCCTAAATATATTGTGCCACTTTGATCACTTAAATGTATATATTGAGTTTAATATATATTAAATTCTGGCCTGCAGAGTTTCAGCTGATAATGGTAATTCTCTTGTATTGGTTGTTATTCCCTTGTTGCTTTAAGTATTTTTTCTTTGTCTTTTCAGCTATTATCTCTTCAAATATCTTCTCAGCGCCTTTCTCTTCTCCTTCTGGGACTCCTATAAATGAACATTGGTGCATTTAATGTTATCACAGAGGTCCCTTTGACTGTCTTCATTTCTTTTCATTTTTTGTTTTTTTGTTTATTCTTTTCTGAGGAGTGATTTCTGCTGTTCTGTTGTCCAGGTCACATATCCGTTTTTCTGCTTCACTTTCTCTGCTATTGATTCCTTGTAGTGTATTTTTCATTTCAGTTATTGTATTGTTCATCTCTGTTTGTTCTTTAGTTTTTTAGGTCTTTGTTGAACATTTCTTGCATCTTCTCAATCTTTGCATCCATTGTTTTCCTGAAATCTTGGATGATCTTCACTATCATTATTCTGAATTCTTTTTCCGGTAGGCTGGCCATTTCCTCTTAGTTGTTTTTCTGGGGTATCATCGTGTTCCTTCATCTGGGACAAATTCCTCTGCCATCTCATTTTTACTAAGTTTTCGTTGTTGCAGTTTGTGTTCCATAGGCTGCAGGATTGTAGTTTTACTTGCGCTATCTGCCCTCTGGTGGATGCCTTTCATGATTTTAGTTGAGCATCTATGTGAGTACATTTTCGCTCTTTTCTTAGCATATATGTTATAGGGTTTTCTTAAAAAAAAATTTTTTTTTTGTAATTGTCCTAGAATTTGTAAATTATGTTTGTACCCAGTTCAGGTATACTTTCAAATAACACTACAGCATTTCATAGGTAGTACGATTACTTTCCAGTAACAGAACAGCCCCAATTCTTTTGTTTTATTTCTTTTATCATTGCTACCATTTTCCCTCCCATCTCCAAAAGAGTTTTAAAATTTACTCAATTATTTACAGTAGTATATAATCAAGTTCAGTTCAGTTGCTGGGTCATGTCTGACTCAGATATTATGAAGACAAAAAATAAATAGGCAGTTGACTGGATTCAGCCCACAGACCATACACAGTTTGAGCTACAGTGTAGTAGAGTATAGTATCTCATAGATATACCTTCATTTACTTGTTTTCTTATTTCTGGGCATTTGTTTTTTAATTTATTAGAAAAACTTTGGGGAATTCTATTTAACTTAGAATATTGTGTTAATTTCAGGTGTACTGCAAAATAATTCATGTATCTTCATTATACGTTTGCATTATGGAATCTTTTTCAGACTCTTTCCTATTGTAGGTTATTATAAGATACTGACTATAATTCCCTGTACTATGCAGTAAACCCTTGTTGTTTATATAGTTTCTATATAGTGATGTGTTAATCCCATACTCTTATTTTATCCCTCCTCTCCTCCTTTCCCCTTTGGTAACTGTAAGTTTGTTTTCTATGTCTTTGAGTTTGTTTCTGTTTTGTATGTTCATTTCTATTATTTCTTAGATTTAACATGTAAGTTGTACCATATGATATTTGTCTTTCTCGTCTGACTTACTTCACTTAGTATGGTAGTCTTTAGGTTTATTCATGTTGCTGAAAAGGACAATATTTCATTCTTTTTGGTGGTCAAGTAATATTTCCGTGTGTGTGTGTGTGTGTGTGTGTGTGTGTGCGCGCGCATGTGCCACGTCTTTATCCCTTCATCTGTCTGTGGACACTTAGGTTGCTTCCATGTATTGTAAATAGTGCTGCTATGAAAATTGAGGTTTATATGTCTTTTTGAATTAGAGTTTTCATCTTTCTGGACATGCACCCAAGTGAGGGGTTGTTGGATCATGTGGTAACTCTGTTTTTAAAGGAAGGTCCTTGTTGTTTTCCATAGTGGCCGCACCAATTTAAATTCTCATGACCAGTGTAGGAGGGTTCCCTTTTCTCTACAGCTTGTGCGGTATTTATTGTTTGTAAAATTTTTGGTGATGGCCATTCTGACTGTTGTGAGGTCATTGTAGTTTTGATTTGCATTTCTCTAATTAGGATGTTGAGTATATTTTCATATGCCTCTGGCCATGTATGTCTTTGTAGAAATGTCTATTTAGGTCTTCTCCCAGTTTTTTTGATTGGTTTGTTTGTTTGATACTGATTTTTATTACTATGTTTTAGAAATTAATATCTTTTTTGATGCATCATTTGCAGATATTTTCTCCCAGTCCATAGGTTATTTTCATTTTGGTTATGGTCTCTTTGCTGTGGAAAAGCTTATAAATTTGATTAGGCCCTGTTTGTTTAAATTTGCTTTTATTTCTTTTGTCTTGCAAACCTGATCTAAGAAAATGTTGCTGTGTTTTTGTTTTGTTTTCAGGGAGTGTTCTCTTCTAGAAGTTAAGCCTCTAAGTCATTTTGGGTTTATTTTTGGTGTGATGGACTCTTCTAACTTTATTGGTTACATGAGGCTGTCCCTCTTTCCCAACACTACTTGCTGAAAAGACTGTCTTTTCTCCATTGTAGCTTTTAACCTCCTCTTTTGAAGGCTAATTGAGTGTAGGTTTCTGGGCTTATTTCTGGGCTCTCTATTCTGTTCTGTTGATCTGTATGTCTGGTTTTGTCCCAATATCCCACTTGTTTGATTTCTGAAGCTTATTTTCTTTGATTCAGTGTGGAATAGGATTCCGTTTTTACTTTCTCTCTCTAGCATTTCATAGTTCAGTGTAAAATAATGCAGCAGATTTATGTGTGTGTGTGTGTGTGTGTGTGTGTGTGTGTGTGTGTGTGTGTGTATGTATATAAATCTTGTATTCTGCCGACTTGCTGAGTTCATTTATTAGTTCTAATAGTTTTTTTGTGGAATCTTTAGGATATTCTATATAGACTATCATGTCATCTGCATCTAATGATAATTTTACCTCTTACTTTTCAATTTGGAAACCTTTTATTTCTTTTTCTTGTCTGATTGCTGTATCTAGGATTTCTAATACTGTGTTGAATAGAAGTGGTAAGAGTAGGCATCCTTGTTTTGTTCCAGAATTTAGCAAGATGGCTTTTAGGTTTTCACTGTTGAGCATTATGTTGACTGTGGGTTTGTCATAAGTGGCTTTTATTATGTTGATGTGTCTTCCCTTTATACTCACTTTGGTGAGAGTTTTTATCATAAATGAATGTTGAATTTTTTGCATCTGTTTAGCATGAGGTGGCAATGGCACCCTGCTCCAGTACTGTTGCCCAGAAAATCCCATGGATGGAGGAACCTGGTAGGCTGCAGTCCATGGGGTCGCTAAGAGTCAGACATGACTGAGTGACTTCACTTTCACTTTCCACTTTCATGCATTGGAGAAGGAAATGGCAACCCACTCCAGTGTTCTTGCCTGGAGAATCCCATGGACGGAGAAGCCTGGTAGGCTGCAGTCCATGGGGTCGCAGAGTTGGACACGACTGAAGTGACTTAGCAGCAACAGCAGCATGAGGTTTTGGTCTTTTCTTTTGTTGATATGGTATATCACATTGATTGATTTGCATATGTTGAACCATCCTTGTGACCCTGGTATTAATCCAACTTGGTCATGATGTATGATCCTTTTTATGCATTGTTGAATTTGGTTTGCTGATCTTTTGTTGAGGATTTTTACATCTATATTTATAAAAGATATTGGCCTGTATTTTTCTTTTTTGGTAGTGTGTCTGGTTTTGATATTAGGGTGATGGTGGTGGTTTCATAGAATGATTTTGGGAGTCTTCCTTCCCCTTTAATCTTTTGGAAGAGTTTCAGTAGTGTAGGTTTAAGTTCTTTTCTTCTTTGTTGTTTGGTAGAATTCCCGAGTGAGGTCATTCGGTCCTTCCTTTTGTTTGTAGGGAATTTTTTTTTTTCCCAGTTAAAGATTCTATTTCACTTCCAGTGAGTGTCTGTTCAGATTATCTGTTTTTTCTTAATTCAGTTTTGGCAGGCTCTATATCCAGTAACTTGTCCATTTCTTCTAGGTTGTCCATCTTGTTGTCTTAAAGTATTATAGTTGTTCATAGTATATTCTTATGATTTTTGTATTTCTGTTATGTCCCCCCCCTTTTATTTTTCATTTTATTTTGTCCTCTTTGTTCTTGGTGAGCCTTTCTAGAGGTTTTTTGATTTTATCATTTGAAAAACCCATCTGTTGCTTTTATTGATTTTTTTTATCTGTATTTTTTTCCTCTCTGATCTTTATCATTTCCTTCCTTTGATGACTTTAGGTTTTGAATGTTCTTCTTTTTCTGCTTTTTATATTGGTTTATTTGAGATTTTTCTTGTTTTTTAAATGAGGCCTATATTGCTATAAACATCCCTCTTCAGACTGCTTTTGCTGCATCCCGTAGATTTTGTGTAGTTATATTTTTGTTGTCATTTGCTTCAAGGTATTTTTTATTTTCTTTTTGATTTCATTGTTGACTCAATGAAAGATTTTTTTGTAGCACATTGTTTAGGCTCCGTGTAGTAGTTTTTATCCTCTGTTTCTTTCTGTGGTTGATTTCTAGTTTCATGCCATTGTGGTTTAAAAAGATGCACAAGAAATTTGTTGAGTAAGCTATTGAGACCAATTAAGGATAAGGAAAAGAAGTTGTGTTATTTTTTTTTTAATCCTTTCCTTGTTTCCTCTTTTGACGATCTTACTATCTTTATATAGATCTCAGTTTCTAAACTATATTTTCTCTTCTTTAGTACTTCTGTTAAGTTATTACATGGCAGTCCTACAGGTAACAAATTCCCTCGATTTTTGTTTTTCTGAGAATGTATTTCTTCATCAATTTGAAGGATAATTTCATAGGGAGAGTTTAGAATTCTAAGCTGGTGCAGTTTTTCTCTTAACATTTTTAATATTTCAGTCTATTTTGTTTACATGGTTTTGTGGGAAAGTTGGAAGTAATTCTTTGCTTCTCTTTAGATTTTTCTCTATCTGGCTTCTTTCAGGATTTATTTTTCTTTGATTTTCTGTACTTTGTAAATGTTATATTATACTTAGGCTTAGTGATTTTTTTCTTCACATTTACTCTGCCTGATGTTCTTTGAACTTCATGAATCTGCAGTTTGGTGTCTGACATTAATTTAGGGGAAATTCTTAGTCATTGTTGCTTCAGTGATTTTTTTCTGTCCTTTTCTTTGTCCAGTATTTTCATTCTCATATGTTAAACCTTTTGTAGTTTTCTTAGAGTTCTTTGAGATTCTGTCCTGCTTTTCCTGCTCAGTCTATGTTCTCCTTGTTTTGTATTTCCAGAGCTTTTTGTTGAGATATTCTTTTTTTTTTAATTATTTATTTTAATTGGAGGATTACTACTTTCCAATATTGTGATGGTTTTTGCCAAACATCAACATGAATTAGCCACAGATGCACATGTGTCCCCTCATCCTGAAACCCGCTCCCACCTCCCTCCCCACTTCATCCCTCTGGGTTATCCCAGAGCACTGGCTTTGAGTGCCCTGCTTCATGCATCGAACTTGCACTGCTCATCTGTTTTACATATGGTAATATATATGTTTCAATGCTAAATCTCAGGTTTCTTGTCTTGAATCCTGTGCAATCTAATAATTCCTTCAGAGGTATTCTTCATTTCTGCTACAGTGTTTTTGATCTCTAGCATCTGTTTTTTATTCTTTCTTCACATTTTCATCTTTCTGCTTATATTGTCCCTTTATTCTTGATGAATGCTTTCCACTTTATTCATTAGAGCCTTTAGCATATTAGTCATAGTTGTTGTAAATTTCTGATCTCATAATCTCAGCATCTTCTCCATATCTGGGTTTGATACTTGCTCTGTCTCTTCATGTAATTTTCTTTTGCTTTGTAAATATGTTCTGTTGTGGGGCCTATAACTTCTGTATTAAATTAAGAATACTCACATTATAACTGGATGAATTAGTAGGCACAAGCCATTCACATGGGGTTGACATACAGCTCTGTTAGCACCTGAGCTTTCACTTTGAGGAAGTGTAAACACTCAGTCATTTTGATTGAAGACACAATGGCACTACACTTTACAAGGGAGTAAAGTCACGTTTATTCTTACAGATCGCAGAAGGGGGATGGGGTGTCCAGTAGCCTAGGAAAGGCAGTCCTCTGTCCCAGTCACAAGTGAGCAGAAGAGCACATATTAGTTGAAAAGTGTTTCAGGGGAGATTTTGCTACCTTTTTGTGAATTCAACTGTATGTGGTTATTTTTAAAGGAGCTCTGAGAAAAAGGAAACAGGAACTTGTCACAGGAGTCCTAAGCTCAGGTCCTTACCTGTCCAGGCTCTGGGTGTGAGCAGGGTTGTCATACTGTAAAATGCTTATGTAGCAACTCAGAATAGCTGTTTTCTCATCACAATTGACCCTGTGATGCCTAGGCATTAGTCTTTAGGGGAAATCATGGGCACTGTCTAGATGGTGGAGATATTAAAAGCTGCTGGCAGGATTTTGGTCACCCAGCACATGAAACATCTAAGCAAAGCAAAATGCCACTCAACAATATAAATAGACAAATGGTGGTTTGAAATCCTGTCTGTAACCATCTCCTCCCATTTTGGGGGGTTCAGCCCAGAAAATAAAGCTCATGGATAAGATTAAGGTAGGTATTTGATTTAAAACTTGGGTGGGATTATGAAATACTTGTACCTGTTGGGATATCATTTGTAAATGTCTAAGTTTGTCCAGAATTATTAATAAACATGCAACAAGAGGTACCCTTTGCAGGTTCCCCTTCCTTGGCCAATAGTAACCTAAAGCTAAATCGTTGTCCAAAACCATCTACACTAAAGAATTGTACTGTTACTGCATTAAGGCTGGGCTTTGGTGTAACAGCCCAATGTTTTTAGACAGGGGAGTTGAAACTTTGGTGTTTGCCTTAACAATTTAATTTAATAATTTGTTGTTGCTTGGCTGTTGTGGTTGTGCCTAACTCAGTTCCCATGAAGGATAGTAGCAGACCTATTCCCAACATAATGGGGATGAGTACTGAACGTTTTTGACATGAGGTGGTTTAAAAAGAGACATTTTGGGGATCCTATTCAGTGATTTGTAAGGATAGTCCCAGGGAGACTTAACTATCTTGGTGTTAACAGACAGGACTTAGCAGGGAGCTGGCAAGGAGGCAGATGCATTGGTGGCTGAGGAAGGGAGAAGCACATAAATGAGGAACCATGTATATATGTTTGCTCCTGGGTACTAAACCCACAGTGGACACCGACTGTTATACTGGGTATATCCAAATAAGTTGGGGTTCCCCTGGGGAGTCTGAGCCATGAGACTCAAGACCATGGGAATTGTGCTCCTTGGGATGAGAGGTATAGGTTTATTCAACTGTGTGGTGTCACAGGTGGAGTGTGTTAGTGCATGGACAGACATGGTGGGTTATAAAGTGCATGTGGGGCTCCTGCCAAATGCCACATACTGTATTGTAAAGTGCTACATGGGAACAGTTGATCACCATAGAGAGGAGCTGGGTAAGCCGTGGAGATGCATGAGATGGCTTCCACTGGGAAAATGGGGGCAGGGTCAAGAAATTAGCTAAGTAGGCCACTGACTCAGGAAAGAAGCCTTTGTTGAGTTTGATAATATGTTCAGCAATTACAGCAGCTCAGGAAAAAAAAAAAAACACTGGTTTCTGCCCATTGTACAAAAATATTACGACTATGGGAGGACTTGAATGAGAAGATTATGGAACCCTGAGTGGTTCCATAACCAGTGGGAAAAGATTCCCTTGGTGTTATGTAGGGAGATGACCCTGTGTCTGCAATTCTGGAGAGTTTGTATGTAGGGGAGTGATGAGGGAGTCCTATGGTGATTGTAGCATCTGTACCCAGGGAGGAGTCCTTTCAACAGAATTAAATTTACTAGCCCTCAATTAGGTCACATAATGTGGATCAATCTAATATTGTGTGGTGAGGGTAAGCAATTATATGAAGCATTTAATCAGACATTTAAAAGGTTTAGAGACTTGACATATACCTTAACCTATCAAAATTTAAAGGTATAGTGGAGAGCAGCCTGCAGTCAAAGTGCCACCTCACATCTCAGCAGCAAGTGTAGTAAGCAAGGAGAACTTGGGGTAACTCTACAAAATGCCACGAAAATGGGTCATCAGCTGGGAATTTAGATAACTAGGCATTCAGTTTGGCAACCAAGTTCTGGGAAGTGCTTGCCATCATCAGCCGCCATGCTTCCCTGGGTGTCACCTCTTCCATAGTGGAAAATTGTGGAGGCAGTATTCATGATGAAGTTGTGTCCTATGCTGTCGTCTGCTGAGACTTTGTCATCTCAGATCATCATGTTTGGCATTATCATGGACTTGGGCATTATCAAGTGCTATTGCATGTGAAGGAGCCGTTCTAGAGTAGGTTGCTCTGGTCAGTGAGGAAGGGAATTGAAGGCCCATAGGGTCTAACAGGGTTGCATAGAGTTGGGATATTCTGATTAAGGTTTGCTTGCACTTTTGGGAGTGTCTGTTGCTAACTCAAATTCTCGGTAAATTTTGGAGGTCTGTGGGGGTGAATCTTGCAAATGATTAAGTGGTGCCCTTCTTCAAGGCATAGGAGGTCACCATTGTAAATAGTAAAGATTAGAGGCACGTGTGTACCCTTGGTTTAAAGAAAATTTAGTTATATGCTTCTGACAATTTAATCTTTAGTCTTGTATTACCAGATGGGTTTGAACTGTATAATCCTATGAGCCAGTTAGGGGTGAAATTAGGGCAGCGTGAGGCAGGTGGCCTTGAAGCATTTGTGCTTTGGTGCCATTTAAGACAGTGCTTGAATCACTCAGTTAGTAACCTGGTGGCATTTTGGGCCCAGGCCTTCTTGGGCTGACTTCCAACATATGCCATCCCTCCATCCTGGGGTTCAGTTGTGAGTGAGTGCTGTGGTTTTCCAGTAACTTTCTGGTGTTGTCTCCTGGGGTCGTGGAGAAAGCCCCATGACTCAGATGGCATGGAAGTCACAGAAAAGGGACAACAATAGCAGGCATCTACATTTTATAGTTTTGTGCTTGCCCTCTGAGTGCCCCATGTGATAACTGGTTATTGGGCTGTTGTGGGTCAGTATGTCTTTGGTGGCTTCCTCAAAAGTGAGATAGGGCCAGGTGTGATTGTATCACCATGATGTCATCTTCTGATGTTGCTGATGTCAACCTGAATGCCTCTTCTCCTCTTTTAGATTTCCACCCACACTGTCCTTTCACTGGATCCAGGGTTAATTATTTCTACTTCCTAGTGGGCGGTATGGTTGGGAGAAATGAACTGTCCACTGAGGGCACTCACTGTACGTTGAAATCTCAGTTGAAATATGCATATCAAGTTACTTGGTTAAGTGTAGTCCAGCAGCCTCCTAGTGGATCTGTGTTCCTCTAATGAGCCAGGACTCTCTCTGACCAGAGGGTTTTATAGCTAAAGTACCAGATGAGTATTAGAAGGCAAGGTGATTGACATTTTAAAATCTGTAAGGGAACTCAAAAATGTTGGGGAAAATGTAATTGTCCTCTGAGATAAAAGCATCAGATTTCCTTCTGATAGCAGTCTGTCATCTTTTGTGATTTATAATTTTTTATTTTTTTAGGTATATGCTTTAACTGGGTTTCCCTGGTGGTTCAGTAGTAAAGAATCCAGCTGCCAGTGCAGGAGATGTGGGTTTGATCCCTGGGTCGGGACTCTCCTCTGGAGAAGGAAATGGCAACCCACTCCACTATTCTTGCCTGGAGAATCCCATGGACAGAGGAGCCTAGGGGACTACTGTTCATGGGGTCGCAAAGGGTTGAACACAAATGAGCAACTAAACAACAACAATCTCCTTTAGGATGGACTGGTTGGATCTCCTTGCAGTCCAAGGGACTCCCAAGAGTCTTCTCCAACACCACAGTTCAAAAGCATCAGTTCTTTGGTGCTCAGCTTTCTTTATAGTCCAACTCTCACATCCATGCATGACTACTAGAAAAACCATAGCTTTGACTAGACAGACCTTTGTTGGCAAAGTAATGTCTCTGCTTTTTAATATGCTATCTAGGTTGGTCATAACTTTCCTTACGGCTGCTATCAAAATGCCAGACAAGGGTTGGAGAGGATGTGAAAAAACTGAAGCCCTTGTGCATTGTTGGAGGAAATATAAAATTGTGCAGCCACTATAGTAAACAGTGTAGAGGTTTTTCAAAAAGTTAAAAAGAATCACTATATGATCCGCATCCCTACTTTGGGTAGATACCTAAAAGAATTAAAATTAGGATCTCAGAGAGATATCTGCACTCCCATGTTCTTTGCAAGATTTCGCAGTAGTCAAGATATGGAAATAACCTATATGTTTATTGACGGATAAACAGTAAACATATAGTGTAGTGGGTAGTCTTTCCCTTCTCCGATTTTCCAAACCCAGGGATCAAACCCAGGTCTTCCACATTGCAGGCAGATTCTTTACGGTCTGAGCCACCAGGGAAGCAGTATATTGATGGATAAATAAAATGGTAAATACATAGCCATTAAAAAGAAGGATATCCTGCCATATGCATCAGCATGAATTAATGTGGAAGACATTATGCTAAGTGAAATAAGCCAGGTACAGAAGGACAACTGCATGATTCTGCATATATGGGATTTCCAAAATGGCCAAACTCATAAAAACAGAGTAGAATGGTGGTTGTCAGGGCTGTGGGGAATAATAAGTAGGAAGTTGGTGTTCAGTGGGCATATAGTTTCAATTATATAAAATAAATCCTAGAGCGAGACCTGCTCTGCAATATGGTGCTTATAGTTAATAATACTCCTTTTTGCACTTAAAAAGAGATGTACTCTGTCAACAGGGTGTGTCTTGTATTAAGTGTTCTTAGCACAATATGTGTTTTATATTAAAGAATCTAATGTGGCAAATAGATGAAAAATATTTAAAGTAAATATTAATATTTGGTATTCGGTATCAATAATGTATCATGAGCAAGTAGAGCTTAAGCTAGCAAAGCAGATAGTTCAGTCTTAGGAAATTTATAAACATGTTTTACATAGCAGGAAAACTGTAGTTATTTCATTGTGTTCCAAAAAGATATTTGGGAATAAAAATAAAAAGTAAAAAAATCTGTTCCCAGTTAAAAATATTTCTCTAGAGTAGGCCAGTAATGCCTCAATATGATAAAAAAAAAAAAAATATGTATTTGAAATTAGCAGTCACATAATCAAAGATCAGTACTCTTTTTTTATACATATGAAACATTTGTAAGTGATGTTGCCATAAATGGTCAAGTAGGGAACTCCAAGGCTCCATTTCTGCACAAAAATAACAAGCTAGCAAAATCTATCAGAACCAATTTTTGTAGATCTCTGGAATCTAGTCAGAACTTAAAAATAAAAAACTAGGGAAGGATTACTGAAGTAAAGAGCAGTTGTTCTATAGGAGAACACTGACTGAGGCTTCTTCAATCGCCTGCCTCACCATCCCCCAGTCTGCAGTAGCTTTGAGGATTGCAGACCACACTCCTAATGAGGGTCAACACTTACAGAGGGTGCAATACAAACCCTGCTCTTAAAAAATTGTTAGGAGGTGTTTCAGCCTGTCTTACAACTCCCTGAAGGACTAGTGTGGCGGCTTTCACTCAACCAAGAGCTTTTCTGAGGATGAAACAACTTCCTGCCAGTGTTTGGCTGGAGTATTGACTGTAGCAGACTGGGTCTAGGGTTAACAGGATAAACAATAGGAACATTGTAAAACTTGGGGAGAAAGCAGTTGAAAAACCAGATACATGGAGAGTAGGACTTTTTAAAGGTCCTGCTTATACTGGGGAGTTGAGGCCATGTGCTTGCCCAAAGCTGGACTCATTCTCAGAAAAGGCCCAAGAAGACCTTAAACTTTCATCTCTGGCTAAACTTTCAGACTTGCATTGCACAGGCTGTAAATGAAAGTACAGAGCTGGCTAACTGTTGGAATGCTTCAACATAAAGTCAGTACAGACTGGGGAAAGTTGTTTTCTTTTTTCTTTTTGGCTGTGGATGTTTATGGAAACTGTCAAGATAATAGCTCACAGTTGAGCAAAGCTAACAAGACTCCAGTGCCACACACAAAGAATGTACAAAACAGTTACCCACAGCAAGCAGCAACACCAAACTCCAGCTGTGGGGGAGAATCTGGTATCCAGAGTTGCCACACTGTATTTGATATGTCCAGTTGTCAACAAATCATGACATGCTTAAAGAAACAGAATATGGCTGTTGTCAGGGGAAAATACAGTTTACAGTAACACTATGCAGGGATTAATTCCCATATAACTTTACTCATTTCTCCATTTCTGTGAATTTTTTTTTTTTATCCCATCTGTGGATTCAACCACAAACCATGATGGACTATAGTATTGATATTTACTGTTGCAAAATAATCACATAAGTGGACCCTCACAGTTCAAATCCAAGTTGTTCAAAAGTCAACAGTAATTTATAAAAACTGCCCCTGAGGAAGCCCAGGAATTATAAAAAAAAAGATTTTAAAGGTGTTCAAAGAGCTAAAGAAGCTATGTTCAACACATTGAAGACAACCAAGAAAAAGCTATCTCACCAAAGAGAGATGTCAAAAAAGGGATATCCAACAATTATAAAAAGGATCCAAATTGAAATTCTGGAGCTGAAAATATAATAACTGAAAGGAAAAATCCACTGGCAGGTTTTAGTAGCACATTTGAGCAGGCAAACAGAATCAGTGAATTTAAAAATACATCAGTTGAGATTGGCAACTTTGAAAACCCAGAAAGAGAAAAGAATGAAAAAAATGACCAGAGCTGTGAGATACCACCAGCATACCAACATGTGTATAATGGAAGTCCCAGGGGGAGAGAAAAGAGAAAAGAAATAATATTTAATGAAGTAATTATTGAAAACTTTCCAAATTTGATAGAAAATATACATCCAAGAAGCTTAATTAACTTTGAGCAGGGTAAACAGAAAAAGTTCCCCACACTGAGACACAGTACAGTTGCTCCTTGAAAAATACAGAGGTTAGGGAGTCTGACCTGGCTCCATTCAGCTGAAAATTCACATGTAATTACACAGTTGTCCTTCTGCATCCAGGGGTTTAAGCAGATGCAGATTGTTTAGTGCTATTATTGTTGTTCAGTCTCGTCTGACTTTTTGTGACCCCGTGGACTGCAGCATGCCAGACTCCGCTATCCTCCATGTTATCTTGGAATTTGCTCAAATTCACTTCCATTGAGTCAGTGACTTCTCATTGTTACTGAGCACTGGCTCTAGGGTGTGCTCCAGAGCATCAGTTCAGTTGCCCTGCAGCAGGTGGAATTTTCCTGAATCAAGGATCAAACCAGTGTCCCCTGCATTGGGAGGAGTATTCTTAAACACTGGACTACCAAGAAAGCCCACAGAGTCCTAACCACTGGACTGTGAGGAAATTTGATCAGGGGAGTTTTGCATGAAACAGTAATCCATGGTTCATTTGTTTGTAGAGAGTAGATTTTACGTTTGGTGCTAGATGACTGTTTGTGTGGCTGTGCGTGTGTGTCTGTGTATGTTTGTGTTTAGTTTTGTTTGTTTTATGTGACAGGGAAGAGCTGTTATTTTCTTTCTGGTTTGTTATATGAGGTCTGTGATTTGTGATATTAACTGAACAATAAGAGAATAATCTGATAAAACTCAAATAGCTCTGTTAGGTAGAAATTTTAATTGAGAAATAGTCTATGGAAATTCATAAAGGACATATATTAGCTAAACTGTACTTAAAAAAAAAACTTTTTAGCTTTGTATTGGGCTATAACCAATTAATAATGTTGTGATAGTTTGAGGTGAACAGCCCTGGGACTCAGCCATACGTACACATGAATCCATTCTTCCCCTAACTCCCCTCCTTTTCAGTTGCCACGTAACACTGAGCAGCGTTCCATGTGCTGTATAGTAGGTCCTTGTTGGTTTTCCATTTTAAATGTAGCAGTGAGTACATGTCCATCCCAAACTCCATAACTATCCTTTCCCCCCATCCTTCCCCACCCAGCAACCATGTGGTATATATGTATGTGTGTGTGTGTATATATACACACACACATATACATATAATAGAGTCTTACTCAGCCATTAAAAAGAATGAAATAATGTTATTTGCAGCAACATGGATGGACCTAGATATTATCATACTGAGTGAAGTAAGTCAGACAAGGAAGAAATATCATATGACATCCCTTATATGTGGAATCTAAAAAGAAATAATACAAATGCACTTACAAACAGAGGCTCACAGAGAATAAACTACTTTTTAACAGCTTTATCTCACTGTAATATATACACAGTAATAATCACTCATTTAAAATATATAATTCAGTGGTTTTTTCTTTATTTACAGAATTGTCCAATAGCTAAATGTTAGAACATTTTTTTTTTTACTATTCTACCCCCATTCCTCTCTTACTAGAACCAATAATCTACTATCTTTCCTTATGGATTTGCCTGTTCTGGATATTTCTTATAAATGGAGTCCTATAATACACGATCTTTTGTGACTGCTTTTTTTTACTTAGCATAACAGTTCTGAGATTCATGCATGTTGCATAGTAGCGTGAATCAGTACTTAAGTACTTTTAATTGCCAAATAATATACCACTGTATAGATATATTTTATTTATCCATTCAATAGTTGATAGACATTTGGTTCCACTTTTGGCTGTTGTGCATGGTGCTGGTATAAAGAGGTTTTGATTGGACATTTTTTTAAAAATTTATTTTAATTGGAGGCTAATTACAATATTGTAGTCGTTTTTGCCATACACTGACATGAATCAGCCATGGGTGTACATGTGTTCCCCATCCTGAACCCCCCTCTCACCTCCCTCCCCATCCCATCCCTCTGGATCAATAGTGCACCAGCCCTGAGCATCCTGTCTCATGCATTGAACCTGGACTGGTGACCTGTTTCACATATGATAATACACATGTTTCAGTGCTATTCTCTCAGATCATCCCACCCTCGCCTTCTCCCACAGAGTCCAAAAGACTGTTCTATACATCAGTGTCTCTTTTGCTGTTGCGCATGTAGGGTTATCGGTACCATCTTTCTAAATTCCATATATATGTGTTAGTATACTGTATTGGTGTTTTTCTTTCTGACTTACTTCACTCTGTATAATAGGCTCTTTAGTTTCATCCACCTCATTAGAACTGATTCAAATGCATTCTTTTTCATGGCTGAGTAATATTCCATTGTGTATATGTACCACAGCTTTCTTATCCATTTGTCTGCTGATGGACATCTAAGTTGCTTCCATGTCCTGGCTATTATAAACAGTGCTGCGATGAACACTGGGGTACACGTGTCTCATACCTCTTGGCTATATACCTAGGAGTGGAATTGCCAGGACGTTGTGGTAACTCTGTTTAACATCTTAAGGAACTAATACGATGTTTTTCAAAGTAACTGTACTATTTTACATTCCTGTCATCAGTATATGAGTGTTCTAGTTTCTCCATATCCTTTTAAACTATTTTCTGTCTTTTTGTTTATAATTATTCTGATGAGTATTAAGTGGTATCATCATGTTTTTTATTTTCCTAATAATTAATGATATTGAACATCTTTTCATGTGCTTGTCATTTGTTGATCTTCTTTGCAGAAAGAAAGATCTCTATTCAGATCTTTTGACCATTTTAAAATTTGATTATCTTTACTGTTGAATTCCCTCTTTACTGTGGGCTTCCTTCATAGCTTAGTTGGTAAATCATCTGCCTGCAATGCAGGAGACACCAGTTCTATTCCTGGGTTGAGAAGATGCCCTGGAGAAGGAAATGGCAACCCACTCCAGTATTCTTGCCTGGAGAATCTCATGGACAGAGGAGCCTGGCGGGCTACAGTCCATGGGATAGCAAGAGTTGGACACGGCTTGGCAACTAAACCACCCCTACCACCACTGTTGAATTGTATATTCTGGTATTAGATTCTTATCAGATATATTGTTTGCATGTATTTTCTCTCATTCTGTATGCTGTCATTTCACTTTCTTGGTTGTGACCTTCAAAGCACAAGTTTTTTTATTTTGACAAAGTCTGACTTATAATTAATTCTCTTTTATTGCTGTGCTTTTGGTATCATAATAAGAAATCATGGCATAACTGAGAGTCACAAAGGTTTAACATTATCTTCAAAGAGATTTAGTTTTAATTCTTATGTCTAGGTCCATGATCCCCCTTTGAGGCAATTTTAAATTATTTTTGCTTTTAAAAATTGTGCTGAATTATACATAACAAAATCTG